>NC_064646.1:448196689-448519189 GCF_023864345.2 Schistocerca serialis cubense | reverse complement strand
CACATCGACTACAAGCCGATACGGAGCACATGCGGTCCAAGAGACGTCAGAGCAGTCTACATCCGAGCAGTCGGCGCCCAAGGCCGCTGCCCAAGTAGGCCGCTCGGATGAAGATGAGGAAGCAGCCGTCCCCACCACCGGACGGTCACATCGCAGGCCGCCGCCCACAGTCTTCGAGGTGGCTGAGGACTACAAGGGTTTCCAGCAGCTCGTGAGGCAGTGGACGACTGCCAACTTCACCCTGTGAGCTGCAGCAGGAAACCTGGTGCGGCTACAGGTCGTCAATACAGACGAATACATACGGGTGACGAGCGAGGTGTCAAACCAGGGCCTACACTGGTATACGCACGCCGCCGTCCCCGAGCGACTTCTGAAGATAGTCATCAAAGGCTTTCCCATGGCAGCTCAACATGAGTTGCTGCAAGAAGAATTGGCTGAGCTCGACTTCCATGTGCACAACGTGACGCGCGTGAAGTCGCACGTCATGCACAAAGAGTCGCTGTCGCTTCTGGTGGTCGCCAACGATACACCAGAAAACAAGCGGCTCCACGAGCTGAAGAGGGTGGCCAACATGTCGGTCACCGTCGAAAACTTAAAGCAGAAAAGGGGCCCGGTGCAATGCTTCCGCTGCCAGGGGATGGGGCACGTGGCTTGCCACTGCTCCTTCCCCAAGAAGTGCGTGAAGTGTGCCGGGGCCCACGCGAGCAGACTGTGTCCGCTACCGCGGTCGCACGCTCGTAAGTGTACCAACTGCAGCGGCCCACACGTGGCGTGCTACCGTAGCTGCAAAGTTTTCAAAGCCGCGGTTGCTCGCCAAAACGGGCTATGCCCGCTATCTTAACGCTACTCCATTAGCTAGGTGTTGAAGGGTTTACTGTTTAGCATTTCCTTCTTCTTGAGAGGGGGGGTGAGTGGTTGTGTTCTTCTTTATTTTAGTGTTTTACTTGTGTGTTGGCGGAACGAGTTAAGGATCTTATTTTCTTGGCTTTTTGTTTCACTTCATAGAGCAATACCTTCTGCTTATCGGTCGATGAGAGTAACGGGACGTCTATATTGCTCCCGTTGGTTGTTTGGGGCCCCCAGGTTTCTGATGAGGGGGTTTGTTGATGTTGGCGTCTTCTCGTAGAATCTTCTGGCGTTCTTCTGGAATCGCTGTAATACTTGTAGTTCTCCAACTTCCTCGTGGATATAGTGGTGTGGGAACTGGGGGTGGACATGGAAGACACGTCAGAGGATTTTGTTCTGCAATGACTGCAGTCTTTGAATATATCGTTTTGCTGCTCCACCCCACACCTCGCAGGCGTAGTCAAAGAGTGGCCGCAGGTACATTCTCTAGATGAGCAGTCCATTTGCTACGTAGAGGTCGGATTTTTCGTTTATGATGGGATAGAGCGCTCCCAGACGTTGGTTTATCTTCATGCGGACTTCTTGTATGTGGTGACTCCATGTTAGTTTCTTGTCCATGACTCCTCCTAGGTATTTCACTTTGTCTTTCCACGGGAGTTCGACGTTGTAGAGTCGTAGGTGGCATTGTCCTCTTCCTGGTGAAGATAATGGCCCATATCTTTCCTGGGTTAAATCTAATTCTCCACTTAGCCACCCAATCTTCTAGAGCACTGCACGCGCTCTGTAGTCTCGGCACGAGTACTTCCTTCCATTTACTTCGGGAGTAGACCATGGTATCACCCACACAGATGGCTCGTTCCACCTGCGGGACCACTGGTAGATCTGACGTAAAGATGGTGTAGAGCACAGGCCCGAGGACAGACCCTTGCGGGACTCCTGCTCTGATCTCTCGCACTGTTGAGGCTGTATCATCTATCTTCACAGTGAAGGTGCACTACTTGAGGTATGATGCAATGAGTTTTACTTAGCTCTTTGGGAAGCCAAGGTGGTGTAGTTTCCAAATAAGTCCTTGATGCCACACACTGTCAAAAGCTTTCGTGACATCAAGGAGTATGGCTCCGCAGAATTCTCATCCATTGAAGGCAGCAGTAATATATTCTACTGCCCGTAGAATCTGCTGCGTGGTAGAATGTACACTACGAAATCTGAACTGCTCTGGTGGTAGTAACTCCTTTTGTTCTATTATTCTTTGCAGTCATTGGAGCAGTAGTCGTTCGAAGAGCTTGCTTACGTGCGGAAGCAGGCTGATTGGGTGATAACTTGTTGCTTCTTTGCGATTCTTTCCAGGCTTCGGCACGACCACTACAATGGAATGTTTCCATGCCATTGGGAAGACTGTCTTGGAGAGGATGAAGTTGAAGATTGTGGTTAGATACACCACTGCTGTCCAGGCAAGTTGCTTCAGAATGCGTCCATTGATTTCATCCACTCCTGGTGCTTTGTTGTTGGGCAGCATCTTGATTCCTTCTGCCACCTCTTCTACAGTGAGAGGAGGGATGGGTTCTTCATCTTCATCGTCATCGTCAGGTTGGAGCGTTTGTGGCTTCCCTTTCAATACCCTCGATGCGTTGTTGGTCGACGCGATCTTATAGAGGCTGAAAGTTTTTCTCAAACACGTCTGCTAGCATATTTGCCTTGTCCTGAGGGCAATAGGCTGTACGGTCGTCTGTTGTCAGCGAAGGTATTCTCGTCCGTTTGTTGGTAAGATGTCGTACTGTTTGCCACCCATGTGGGTCTGGTGTAAATGAGCGCAGTTTAGCCCCCCACTGTCTATTCCTGAGGTCAGTGAGGCTGACCTGCTTTTATTTCACGTCGCAGCTGGTTGGTACGGCGTTTGAGATTGGCGTCTCGTGTGACTCTCCATTCTTTGCAGATCCTGTTTCTAGTCCTAATGGCCGAAAGGATTTCTTGCGGCAGATCTTCAGTTAGTCTAGCTGATGGTCTGGGTGGTGGGGTGGCAGTATGAAGTGCATCAACGATGGTCTCCGTTAGGCGTTCTATAGAGTCTTCTGTGATGTCATCTTCTTCATTTATGTTGCTGATGCAGTACGCCACTTGGTCTCTGAATTGATTCCAGTCTGTGCGTCGTGTGTTGAGTCGTCCAGGGTAGTGTTCTGCTCCAACGCTTAATCAGAAGAGCACAGGAAGATGATTAGAGTTGAGCTCGTGTATTACTTCCGCATCCATAAATTGCGATATCCCCTTAGTTATCGCTATGTCGATAATGGGCGGCGTGCCTCGTGAAGGGTAGCACGTCGGCTCTTCTGGGCCGGATGCATGTGCGTTAGCCTCTTCGACAGCTTGCAGTAGTCTTTTCCCACTCTCGCTGGTATGGAGGGAATTCCAATGCTGCGTGCTTGGCGTTTAAGTTACCAGCCACGTAAAGTCTTCCTGGATGTCGGAGCAGAGCACGAGCATCTTCTATGTCCAGTAGTCTGCGAGGGCTGCGGTATACTGCTATAAATGTCACCGGTCCTGTGTGCATTTCGATGAGAACTGCTGCCGATTCGATGTGTTGAGTTGTTGGCGCCTGTACTTGATGGTGTCTGATGCTATTCTTGATGAAAATGGCGGTTCCCCCTCCTTTCGTTGGTCTATCCGTCCTGTAGCATCGATAATTGGCAATGTTACTGCGTATGCCCGGTTTTAGGAAAGTTTCATTCACCATCTATGTTATGGTCCACGATGAACTTTTGTACCTCTGGAATATCATGTCAGAATGTCCACGTTAAAGGTGACAATCCGTAGTTCCTCCATTCTTGGGATCCTAGCCATGATGTGAGGTGGCTGGGACGTCTTTTGCTGCCGTCATGGCTCTGCTGATCACTGTCAACAGTGGTGGCGATGATTGCTGGCAGTTGGGTATGTTGTCTACTGACATCCGCAAGTGAAGAGGCAACCTGGGTGAGTAGTGCCATGATGCTTGCCATATCTTATGTTGGTGCCGGTTGTGGTGTGGTGTTCGTCTGCTGGCGTGGTGTGGACGGCGCGCGTTGGTTGGTGGATTGTTGTACTGCTGGAGATCGATCTGCTGTTGGTAGGCCATGTTGAAGTACTTCCGCTGCGCTCACTCTTTCTCTTAATCTAGCGGTGCGTTTTTCCATTAAAGTCAGCCATGTCGTCCGCGCTTCCTTGGCTGGCGGGGGTGGTGGCGGTCGGCGGCGACGACGCTCATCAGCTGTTGTGTTCTTCAGGACAGTCGCCAGTCCCCGTAGTCTGCGACTTTCTTGCTTGTGCTTTACGCACGATCGATGATTTGCAGGATGTTGTCCGCCACAGAGGCCGCAAACTGGTGGTTCATTTCTGTCTTCAGGGCATACACTGCTGTCGTGCCCTGCGCCACATTTGACACACATCAGAGGCATTGTGCAGAGTCGAGCTATGTGGCCCTGACATCTGAAGCACCGTATGTGTCCTTTGGTCTTCCTCAGTTTCTCTACTGTGATGCAGAGGTTGCAGAAATGGGTGACCTTGAAGATATCTCGGTGTTCAGGAGTGTCTTGCAGAATAACAACGCTATGTCCGGTTGGTTTGTTCGTGCCTGGCATACGATGGAGGTCCACTCGTGAGGCGACGAATCCCATTTGTTCGGTCTTCCTTAACATCTCCCTTTGTGTCTTCGGTATCTTTCTTATGAGAACTTTCAATGTCGGTGGTCACACTGCTGGGAAGGTGTAGTTGGCTATACCTTCTCTGCCTAGCATATCCATCATCATGACGTAATCTTCTGTGGAGTTGAGGTTTAACTTCAGTGTGTCCTCTCCTATTTGTTTGACAAGGAAAGGTTGTTTACAATGTTCTTTTAGCCAGTAGCTTTCAAATCCCGAAACTGTGGAGGAAGTCAAAAGTGGTGGCTCTCCTTAAACCTGGGAAGGACCCAGAGTCTCCGAAGAGCTATCGACCCATAACCCTTCTCTGCCATCTGTTTAAGCTCTATGAAAGATTGATCCTCAACAGAATAGAGAAGATCGTTGACTCGAAGCTAATTCCACACCAAGCTGGTTTTAGACCTGGAAAGTTCTGTACCAGTCAAATTCTAGCATTGACGGAACATATCGAGGATGGGTTTGAGAATAAACTAATCACCGAGCTGGCACTAGTCGACCTAAGTTCCGCCTATGATACAGTACATCACCGGACACTACTGCATAAAATCTACGAGACCCTGAAAGACTACCACCTAGTCAAGATAATCGAATCCCTGCTCCAAAATAGACAGTTCTTCGTAATGCTTGAGGGGAACAAAAGTCGATGGCGGAATCAGAAAAATGGGCTCGCCCAAGGGAGCGTGTTGGCGCCAATCCTATTCAACATAAATACAAATGACCAACCAACTCCAGACAAAACCAAAACTTTTGTATATGCAGACGACCTGGCAATAACAGTTCAAGGCAACAGGTTTGAAGCCATCGAGGAGAAACTAGAAACCGCCCTTTCTATAATGTCAACCTACTACAAAAAGAATTCTCTAAAACCCAACCCCTCCAAAACTCAAGTGAGTGCATTCCATCTGAACTCGAGGCAGGCAAAGTACAGGCTCAATGTTACCTGGGATGGGACATTACTAGAACACAATACTCCCACCTACCTTGGCGTCGTGTTGGACAGAACATTGACATACAAATATCATTGCGAAAAACACGCAAAAAAGTAGAAGCACGAAATTCCCTAATAAGAAAGCTGTCCAACAGCAAATGGGGTGCCAAAACTACCGTGGTCAGAACTTCAGCCCAAGCTTTGTGCTTCCCAACTGCCGAATATGCCTGCCCGGTATGGTGCAGATCCGCCCACGCAAAAAAGGTAGATATTAGCTTGAATGAAACATGCAGGATAGTGACAGGCTGCATGAAACCTACCCCCATAGAAAATCTTCACAGGGCCGCAGGTTTCACAAACCCTGACTCATGTAGGAAAGCCCATGAACATACCGAGAAGCTAAAACAAACCTTTGATGCTCGTCACTCAATATTTGGCCTAGAGTGTGGCCCCAGCAGACTCAAATCCAGACGCCGTTTCCTAAGTTGCGCCTTAGATGAGCCCCCCATCTACTATCCACTAAGAGAGGACCCACCAAGCAGCGTTTCTGGTGATTGGAAAACCTGGAGAATGCTTAACCGCATCAGAACTGGGGTGGCTCCTGTGAAATCTAATCTGATTAAATGGGGTTTGTTGGACGAAAATGACGACAAATGCGACTGCGGCACTCGACAGGACATGGAACATCTCCTACAATGCCCAGCCTGCCCGCACAGATCCACCCTCGACGATCTATGGCTGGCTAAAGAAGATGCATTGGACATTGCCCAATATTGGGCAAACAAATTGTAGTTTCCGGACACGAAAAAGTAAAGTAGCTTTTTATAGTCTTCTTTGAACTGCAACCCAATCGGTGGCACATTTTGTGCACTGGGGGCGGTTGCTGTTGCGCTTCATGTTGCATTTCTATTTCTTGCCCTTCTGGTGGCTGTCCAGGCGCTGTAGTATCTCGTTGTTGAGCCGCCCAATCCCTCTGCTGTGACGACAATGCTGAAGTGGCCTCTTCTAATGTGCTTCTCATTCCTTGAAGCGGTTGGTAGCTGTTTGAGACCGGTAGTTCTCTGGCTACGATAAGTTTTTGCGGTCTCACCTGTTTCTTCTTCGGAGGTTGTTGAAAACCTTCGTCGCGTATATCGAAGATCGAAGGACGCGTCGGACTTCTTCCGCGAGGTCCTCTTCTTTCAAGTTCTTCTCTGTGCCGCTCTATGCGCTCCTCCACGATACCGTCTGGTCCGAATGGGCCTCCTCGGCGAGGGTATTAATGCTTGCCCCCTCTGCGGGTCGGGTCGTCATAGGTGCGCCGGCTGACGGCCGATGGGGCAGGCTCCATCGGACGGCGGCCGGCCGACGCATGCGCAGCCGCCGGGTTCACCGGCTCACGCGCTCCGTTCGCGCGCGTAGCTCCTGCTTCCATCACGTGCAACATCTCAGCCAAAACGGGCAGCAGGCAACGAAGACTGCCGACCGCTCCCTCCGCCGTCCGCGCCCAGGCGCAAAACTGTGAGGCGGCCGGCAAACACAATCATTCCGAGCTGAGATGCCATAGCGTGCAGACCGCAGTGACGAAGTGAAGGGTGTGGGGGATCGCTGTCCGGCCGAGCTTGCTCGGTCGGCGCCCCCATCCGGCCCCCCGACTACGGCGATCCGGAAAATGGACGAGGTTCACGAGCTAGATGACGATCTAGGAATGGGCAGGGGTTATGCGGAGATGGCACACGCCACTGAAGCAAGTAGCGTGGGGGGCGGCAGTCGTTAGAGCTTGCTCTGGCGGAGGCCGCTTCCTGTCCGCTACCTACGACTGACCTGGAACTGGACATAGACACCGAGACTGGCAACGCTCCTACTGCGTCGGCAAGCCGTTATGCGGACCGGGCTTCGGCTGGCGAGGCGAGTGGTGTGGCGGGCTCGTCCCGCCCGCCACCCACGCCAAACCGGCGTACGAAGGGCGGCGACAAGAAGAGGAGATGGCGCGTTCTGACTACCAGCGACGGCCTGTCGTCGCTGACCGTAGCGCGTGTCTTGGACGTGGGAGGGCCGCAAACGTCCTCACCCACCTCCATCAAGACTTCAGAAGCCGCTGCCGGACGACCTGTGGCCGACAACAGCAACAGCGCCCCGAGCGCCCGTAAACATGGCGGCGCGACAGGTGCAACGGAGGCCGACAAACACCTCCAATTTCTGATGGGGCTCATCCCTGGAGCCCAAAAACCGGGAAACCACGAAGAAAACCCGGCCCTGGTTGCACCTGCCGGAAATGTCGTGCCGAAATATCGCACGACGCGTCCGCAAAGCGCCCAGCCGCTAGCACCTCCTACAGTGCACCACGAGTGCGCACCCAGCAGAAGGCGTCTCCGAAGGGGACCAGGACCCCTCCTGAGACCGACGAAATCGGGGTTTAGGAAGCCCACGAGGAAGCACACTGCCAGGACAGTCGTGCTAGTAGCAGCAGCAGCAGATGGCGCAACCACCGCCAACCGCCACAGTTGCCTCCCTGACGCAACAGCGGAGGCAACCGACGCGGAGCAGCAGAAGAGGGCGCCACCTCCCCCACCGGTCGTCATCTAGTGGGAAGGCACCTTCAAAGACTTCGAGACGAAGTTAAAATAGGTGGTGAAGGACTCCTTCACGACGCGGACGGCAAATCGAGACCTGTACCGCGTCATCACGCCCACCGCGGACGACTACCGCGGCGTGATGGAACTGAAGAAGCGTGAGGGACTCCATTCCTTCACGTACTCGTCAGAACCAGTGAAGACACTCAAGGTAGTTTTCCGGAAACTGCCTTTCAACATGGACCCGGCCAACCTACGAGAGCTACTCGAAAAGAAATGTTCGTCATCCGCAGCACACCCCGAGACAACAGCAACATGCCGCTCTTCCTCGCTGTCGTGGATGACAACACTGTTCACAGGAAGATCTTCCAGGAAAAGCGGGTGGGCAGTGCTGAAGTCAAAGGAGAAATTACGGCGCAGAAGATAACCTCCACAGTGCTTCAATTGCCAAATATTGCCAGATGAAGCCGCGCTGCGTGAAATGCGCGGGAAACCACGCCAGCAGGGAGTGTCCACTCCCCAGGAAGGACGCCCCGACCTGCTGCAACTGCAAGGAGGCCCATGTTGCCAACTAGAGGCTGCCAGGCCTACAAGAGAGCAGCAACCAGGGGACGACCTGCGCCCTCCAGGCCTGTGCAAGCGGGCAAAAGTTTTGCGGCGTCTGCCGCTACATCCGCGGCACCGACTTCGAGACCGGCCCAGAGACCACTCACTCACTCTCTCTTCTTCCTTACGGGTCTGCCCTGACCCGTGAAGGAGCAGGGTAAGCAGTTTACTGCTATTCCTCCACAAAACATTCGTTGCGGAAGGACTTCCTCTCTTCTCGAATTGGCCTCTAGTTGTTCCTGGCTGAGGATGGTTCTGTTGCGGCTCTGTTGCCTGGCTCTTCGCCGCTTTTTGTTTGAGGCGCCACTTGGTCGACCAGGCGCCAAGGGCCTCGCAGCCTCGTTGGAGCAGACGGCGCATCTCTACCGCCTTCATGCTCCGCACGAACAGCGCAGTGTCGTCGGCATATAGCGCCAACTTCACTGGCGCCACGCGCGGAGCGTCGGCGGTGTATATTGAGTACAGCACAGGCCCAAGGACGGACCCCTGCGGAACCCCAGCACGGATGGGTCGATGGGTGGATGTCCCATCATCCAGCCTGACATGGAAGGACCGCTTGGCTAGGTACAAGCGAAGGAGGACTCCGTGCGACGTCCGTACCCCGTGCACAAAAAGTTTGTGCACGAGACCGTCGTGCCACACGGAGTCGAATGCGCTGGAGACGTCTAGGAACACCGCCCCAAGGTATTCCCGAGTCTCCAGGGCGCGCATGGCCTCTTCTACCAGCCGCATCAGCTGGTGGACGGTGGAATGGCCCCTCCTGAAGCCAAACTGCTCGTCAGGTATAATGCCCTCCGCTGTCACGTGGCGGAGCAGGCGTCTGGCGTATAGGCGCTGAAACACCTTTGAGAGCGCCAGCAGCAGGCTGATGGGTCTGTAGTTGGCGGCGTCCCGTGGGTCCTTGTTCGTCTTGCTGATGGCCATCACCTCTGCATGTTTCCATACAGAGGGGTAGACCCCAGAGCGAAGGACCTGATTGAAGATACCCGCCAGGAACGGGTGAGCTCACGCCGGAAGGTTCTTCAGGAGATGTTTGGTGACCCCATCAGCACCGCCAGCCTTCTTGGTGTTGAGCGCCATTACCTGCGCGGCCACCTCCTCATCAGAGATGGGGTCGATTTCGTCCCCATCGTCCCTGGCTGCCAGGAACACAGGGAGCTGTTCCTCAACCTGGTGGAGGTGTTCTTCGTCTATGTTGTCATCCACCGGGGTGAATGACAGCTCTAAGTGGTCCGCCAGGGCACCTGCCTTGCCGTCAGGGCTGCAGACAACGTCTTGTCCGATGAGCAGAGGCGGAACGCGCTGCCTTCTGCGCAGGAAGGACTTCACTGTCCGCCATGTGCTGCCGTCCTCAGGGTTGAGGGAGGCGATGAAGTCCGACCAGACGCTGTTCCTGTGCGCCTCAGCCGCCGCTTTGATGTCTCTCCGCATGCGGTTGAGGCGCAGTTTCGTCGCGGGTTGGCGGGTGAGCTGCCACTCCCGGAATAAGCGGTTCTTCTCCCGTATTGCATCCCGGATGGGAGGCGGCAGATTTCGGGAGAAGTCCCTGGTCCCCTGTGGAGGGGGAGGGGAGGCCGCATCCGCTGCTTGCAGCAGCTGACGCGTGAAGAACTGAAGGGCGGCATCCGCCCCCACTGCCGCAGGGTGAGGGGAGTCCGCCAGTTATTCCAGGACATTGTTCTGAAATTGGTCGCGGTCCAAGCGCCGATATGTCTGCCGGCGTGGCGGGAGCGTGGCTCCAGCGATGTCAATTTCGAACACCACCAGCAGGTGGTCCGACGACATCGCACACCGCGTGGTGGCGGTCGTGTGGTGCCCGATGCCTTCGATGACGGCGACATCGAGCACGTCCGACCGTCCCCTGGCTGGAAAGATGTTATGTTCCTGAGGGCCCAGGACCAGGGCGCCGTTCCTCTGGCAGCGCGGAGAAGTCCGCGACCACTGAGGTGGGAGTTCCATTCTTGGAGGTGCCCACGTGGCGGCCTGTACGCGGCCACGAAGGTTATTTGCCCCGCAGCCGTGGTGACATTCACCCCGGTAGCTTCCAGGGTGGCTATGTCTGGGAGCAGCACCTGGTGGTGCTGGAGTGAGGCGCGGACGTAGATGGCGGTACCCCCGCCTGCCATCAGCCTGCTGTTCCAGTAGCAAACATAGTTTGCTACCTTCACGTGAACTCCTGGCTTAAGGTGAGTTTCGCAGATCAGACACAGGTCGATGACCTCGTCCTGCATGAACTGACGAAACTCACCTTGTTGCGGAAACAGGCTGTTGGCGTTGAAGCTTGAGATGGTCAGGCCATGGATAAGGGCGTTATCCGTGGTGCGGCTTCGTGGCGACGGTAGCGGCCTGGAGGGCCCCCGTTACGGCGGTAACGAGCACCGGCAGTTGCTGCAGCAGGGCAGAGAGGGAGCTCGTCAGTGCTCCCAGTTCTGCTGCTTCCGGTCCTGGTGTTGGCGCGGGCGGCGCCGCAATTGCGGGTGCGGGGGCGGCGGGGCGCGGCGTAGCAGCCACGTCCGTTCGCGGAGCAGCACGTCTGGCAGCCTGAGGCGTGGCAGTGGTGGGGGGACGGGTTTGCCGTCCTCCCTGGCGGTGGTCGGCCTGGGTGGCAGCTGCCTGGTTAGGCCCCGCGGTGACTGGCGAGGACTCGGCCGCGTCCTCACGTCGTATCGGCGGGAAGGCCATCTGCCGCCCCCTGGGGCGTCAGTAGATTCCCCCTTGGTGGCAGAGTCGAAAATGGTGCTTGGTTGCACCTTTCGTGCAGATGCTGCACGTGCTTGTTGGCGTGGGCGGCGTCTGAAGGCAGCACAGCCTCTGTAGCTCGCCAGATGTGGCTCGCTACAATTGCAGCACTTTGGCTCCTCCTCCCTCTTCTTAGTGCAGTCCCGACTCTGGTGGGAGTCTGCGCACTTGACGCAGCGGGCCGGCATCGACCAGTAGCGCGCCACATGGTCAAGGCCTTGGCAACAGAAGTACTGGGCGCGACTCCCATTGTCCTTGAGGGGCTCCACCTCCACTCCGATCCACCATCTCCAATTGGAAGATCTTCCTGTTCTCAAAGTTGTCTGGTAGGACAACCAAGAACAGCGGCATGTCCCGCCTCGTCCTGGGGGACTTCATGATTGTGACTGAGCTACCCATGTAGCCCAGTCCTGCTAGTTGTTCTTTCAGGTGCGTGGTCTCCATCCACAGCGGGAGGTGGCGAAAGACCATCTTCAGCTGCTTCACCGGCTCCGCGTTGAGTGAAGCAGTGTAGCTTCTCCTCCTCTATGAGACGCATGGCAGCTCGATTGTCGTCCATTGTGCCGATCGAGACTCGGTACAAGTCCCGACCGACACACTTGGCCTTGGCGCAGGTCGTCACTGCCTTGAATTTGTCGAGGAAGGTTTTGTACGTGTCCTTCTACGACACAGTGATCGGTGACGGGGCGGGTGCCCGCCTCTTGGGTGCCTCAGGGGCATCCGTGGCCTCTGGTTCGTCAGCAACATCGACGAACGAGTTCGTTGTCGGCAGCGGCTGCACTGTCTCGAGCCGCTTGGCCCGAGCAGTGTGCCGCCGCTTCGGGACAACGAAGCCGTCGTCTGTCCCCCGGTTTGCCTCGGAGGAGGCAGGAACTTCCGGCACCTTCTACTTCTGACTCCACCTGCAATTTGAATCAGAAGTTGCGGAGGAGTCGTCCTCCTCCGTTGCAGCCGGCCTCTTTCTGGAGGGCTGCGTTGTTTCGATGGCTTCCTTGTCGAGCAGATCGCCAAGGTTGGCCTCTGTGTTCGTATTGTCACATGGCAGGACTGTGACGTCTTCTCTCGTCACGCCTGGCGGTACAGTGACCGGTATATCTGTGGCCTCTTCACTGGGAGAGACCAGAGTGGCAGCCAGCAGGTCACCAGTTTCTTCAGAAACTGAGACTGGTGGCGCAACAATCACCGAGGCCGCCGCTGGCAGAACAGTGTCGTCTTCATTCGACACGCCTGGCAGGGCTCCCGACGGTACTCTCTCCTCTTCATCGACCACGAGAAATGTCCCGTGCCAATCGGTGCATGATGAGGTACACGTGCTCCGCTGTAAGCGGGCAAGTATCCTTAGAATATGCCGTGGCGTAGTCCATCGTCATTTGCTGCGGCGTCGTATGTGGGAGGCCGGACGGCCCCCCCCCCTCCCCCCGGCGGGGCTCACTCGGTCGCTCGCCCGAGCCCGTCCCGCCCGGCGGCGGTCCACCACACCCTGCGCTTGAATAGCGTGGTCCTGCTCGCAAGGCATCGCTCACTCGAGTGGTACACAGACCGCCCGCAGACCCCTCGGACGTTCAGGGGCGCGGACGGCGGAGAGAGCAGCCAGCGCCGGCCGGCGCATCACCAGCAGCGGAAACCACGCCAGCCAGGGCTGAAAATCGGCGCGGCAGACGGCAAAACAACGCCCCTGCCGCTTCGACGCAAGCCGAGCAAGCCCTGCCTCCACCGACGCAGACGACAGAGACGCCATCTGCCCCCACCGAAGCTGCAGACTTGCGTGAAATACTGCGAGAATTCGAGCAGCTCATACTGCAGCTTCCGCAGATGATACTATCTGCCCTGACTGCGGCCAACCGGGCCACCGCCACACGTGCTGCCCCCGCCCCACATCGTGGCTAATACGCCAGAACTGGGGCTCACCGTTTGCATTTGGAATGCAAACAGCATTCGGGACCGAGCCGGCGAGTTTCGGCAGTTTCTGCGTGACGAGGCCGTGGACGTCTGCCTCGTCACCGAAACCTGGCTGAAACCAGGAGTGCAGGTGCGGGCGCCGAAATTCCGGTGCTATCGCACCGACCGAGAGACGGCGGGTGGTGGAACGGCGGTGTATGTGAAAACATCGCTACGCCACCATCCGTTCCAGCTACCTGAACTGACCACAGTCGACCACCAGGATGGCTGCTACAACCGCAAGATTTCCACTCGCTGTTGTCGATGCGCGGCAACCTGTTCATTGGCGGTGACTTCAACGCCAAACACCCGGAGTGGAACTTCCGGATGACGACCACTAGCGGGAGGAGACTACTGCGAGCGGCCCAACAACACGACACGATAGTGGTGGGGCCCTTTGACCCCACACATTATCCCAAACGCGGCCGCTCCGACGTCTTGGACGTCGCTATCATCAAGGGTGCCGCACACGACGCCATTGCAACCACACGCGTTGCGTTATCGTCCTATCACCTTCCTGTGATCTTTGATCTCGCCACTGACGGCGTCGGACCACCGGAGGGTCGCAAGCAGTACCGTAACATCAACTGGGACCACTTCCGGGACCACGTAGAAGAGAAAGTCGCCGCCATGCCTGACCCAGAGGACTAGGGTGCCGATGCGGCCCTAGCCGCATTCACGCGTCTGACGCACAAAGCGGCAGCAGCAGCAGCAGCCACGCCGCGTGAACGAAGACGCCCACGGGATCGATCGAAGCAGCTCCCACCAGACATCCTCCAGGCCATTCGGGAGAAGAACCGACTGTTCCGACAGTGGCAGATTGCGCAGCAGCCGGCAACGAAGGCCAGGATGAGGTCGCGCAACAGCTCGCTCGCTTGCAGAGAAGGAAGGCGGGAGGGTGCGACAACATCAGCAGCGAGCTGCTGAAGATGCTGCCGCCGAGCGCCGTGCGGCAACTTACGAAGATCTTCAACTCCGTGCTCGGGACTTGCAGCTTCCCATCTGCGTGGACACATGCGGAAGTTGTAGCTGTCCCCAAGGCCGGAAAAGACATGCGGCTGCCGCAAAACCACAGGCCCGTCAGGCTGTTGCCTGCAGTTTCGAAGGTCTTCGAGAGGCTGTATGTCAGGAGGCTGTGGCGACATGTCGGGGAGGAAGGCCTGCTCCCTGACGAACAGTTCGGCTTCAGGAGGGGCCACTCCACGCAGCAGCAACTGCTTCGACTGGTAGAGCAGGCGATGGGGGCGCTGGAGCGTCGCGAGTATCTTGGGGCGGTACTCCTGGACGTTTCCAGAGCCTTCGACAGCGTGTGGCACGATGGCCTTGTGTATAAACTACTTACACAAGGTCTCCGGTGTCGCACGCCCGCCTGCTCAAATCCTACTTGACTGGGCGCACCTTCCACGTGCGTGCCGACGACGGGACGTCAACAGCACGCCCCATAGCAGCTGGAGTACCGCAAGGGTCCGTCATCGGCCCCTTGCTCTACTCACTATACACCGCCGACGTTCCGAAGAGGCAGGGCGTGCACGCTGCGCTCTACGCGGACGATAAAGCGCTCTACGGCAGAAGCATCAACGCCAGGCTGATACGTCACCGCCTGCAATCGGCTTGCGACGTCCTCGGGGCTTGGGCCACCAAATGGCGGCTCAAGTTCAACGCAGCCAAAAGTCAGGCGGTGATCTTCACCAGAAAGAAAATTCCTGCCGACCTCCAGCCACTCAGCAACATGGGAGGCCCCATCCCACGGTCGAACACCGGACGCTACCTAGGCGTCACTCTGCACCGGCGCCTGACGTGGAAGGCGCACATCAGGGAAGTAAGGGGTAAAGCGCTTGGCAGATTGCGCTTGTTGTATCCCTCACTCAACCGAGCGACGACCCTGCCCCCACACTGTGGCATAACCCTGTACCTGACACTCATCAGGTCTGTGTTAGAGTACGCTGCCGTGGTGTGGGGCAACGCTGCCGACTCGTCCATCGCCAGGGTGCAGACGGTCCAGAACAAGGCGCTTACGTTAGCGCTTCACCTGCCACGATATTTCAGCACCAGAGAACTCCACAGAGTAGCTGGAGTCCCGCTGCTCAAGCACCGACTCCGGCAGGCAGGCAGCGCATCGTTTTCACGCGGCCGCCTGGATGTCTGATAACGAGCTTACACGCAACTTGGGAAACCAAGTGCACTGGCGCCCGACCACAAGGTGGCCAGACCTGTTGCTGGGATGAAAGCACGCCGCAACACGAGCCAGATGCAGTAAAAAGAAGGAACGCAACCGTGAGGAAGATTCGAACGAGAGGACTACTACAAACTCACCCAGACATAAGTAGGAAAGGCGTGATCCGCTCACCCCACAACACACCGGAGTACGATGCTCCGTGCATTTGCATAGCGTAGCGTAGCGAACACAAAGACGACGCCGGCAGCCAATGCTGCCACCTCCGCCCCCACTGAAGGGGGGAACAGAAGCCAGCGCATCCGCGCTGGAAAAAGTGCGCGCGAGCGCACACCAGAGGACCAGCGCGCCGACCTCGTCCAGGGGAAGACGAGCGGAGCAGAAGCCACATTGGTGGGAGGCGAAAGGCGTGGCAACACGCCAGCCACCACTCGTCACTCAGCTGCAACCAGCCAAGGCGCTACAACAGCAGCGCATGAAGGAGGGCTGGCTGCAGCAATCACCGCTTCAGCGGCAATCGACAAGGTCAAGCACCTTGCCGACACGCTGCAGAGAGTTGCTGAAGCATTGATGTCCGCCTCACTGGCGGCTGTTCAACAGTAAGGTGCTCCCCACGCCGTCCGCGCCGGCAGCAGCGAAGTCGGCCTGTCACGGGTCCACTCAGTTGGCTGCATAGTAGGCAACAAGAAGCAATGAAACCCTGAGAAGGGAAACCACAAGACAAAAAGAAAAGAGAAGATACAACCACTCATCTACAAAGAAGACTTGGAGGCAAAGTAGGTGCAGCCTACTAGGACTCCGCCAACCAGGGGTCGGGAGGCCCCTGTTGAAACCCGGTTCTTTCGTTCGTTGGTTCCAGACTTTGCATCGGCCGCCGAGCAGCGCGAGCTGTGTGTACAGGCACATGGGGGCGGCGTTTATACATCACACCTGTGTGCACGTGCGGCAAAATTGTCGTATTAATAGGTTGCTAGGGCGAATTAGGGTTCAGGAGAGTCTCCCCAGAATAGCTGGGGGGGGGGGGGTGTAGGATGGACAGCACAGGGAAAGACGAAGATCCAGGGCCTCAGAAGCAGGGGCCCGAACGAGAGAGGCCGGCCCCCCGCGTGCTGCACGTCCGCGGTCTTCTAAGCAAAGGACAAATAATAGGGATGAGATAGGCTCAGACCTACTCGCGTGTTCTAACACCACCACCTCACATGAAACAGACGTTGAACATCCATTGAGACAGCAGATCCATAAGTTACAACAGAGACAACAGGACACCAACATGGCGATATCCCGCCAAAACACAACAACCAATCACAACGCACCATGACAAGACATCGAACAAAATACAACCAATGAAGACACAAACCAGACTTACGAAGACGACAACATCTCACAATACTATCAATCCTCCGAAACAGAATCATCTGAACAGGACGATGGGGAAGGGACTTCCAAACCCCTCCCCCACGGAAAACAATAAAACGAAAAAACACGGACGACGACACAGCACCGAACAAACAATTCACCATTCAAACGGAAAACCGTTTTGAACCTCTCACACCTCCAATACAACGAATCAATAATACCCGCAATCCAGCAAACCCCATCATCATCAACTGCACCTCAAGCCATTCCGAGAAAACCAAGAATCCCACCCATTACCATCCAGTACCAAGGCCACTACCAGACGCTCAACGCAGCCCTGAAAAAACACATGGGCGGACCTATCCAAGCTATTTACAAAGGCAATAAGATCAAATATCATTTCGACTCACTTGAAGATCAACGGACTGCACTGGACTTCTTCTGCCATCACAACATACATAATTTCACACACCAGCCACAAAGCGACAAACACCTCAAAGTCGTTATAAAAGGATTACCAGAAACTGTTACCGAAGCAGAAGTAGAAAAAGACCTCCGATTCCTCAGTTTCAATCCGCACAACGTACATCAGTATAAGAAACGGGACAACAACACCAAGCAACTACAACCCATCGATGTCTTCTGTATCACACTAGACAAGAAACCAGAAAACGATACAATACACCATGTTCGCTATATCCTACACACCAAAGTAACTACAGAATCATACCACAACAAAGATGGTCCACCACAATGCAAAAAATGTCAGAGTTTTTTCCATACCGCCAACTACTGCTCTATGCCTACCCGCTGCGTCGACCATTGAGCAAGAGAATGCAGCCTGCCAAAGAACGCAACACCAAACTGTGTAAACTGTAAACAAGATGGCCATCCCGCGTCCTTTCGCGGATGTGAAGATTTTCAAAAAGCAATACGCACCTGCCACGCCGAACGATCAAAGACCACCACTCCACTCCTACTGTGTCAACAATCCAACCAAGTATAAAGACTACACCAATGCCAACCCCAGCTGAAGCCAGCCGCAGGTGACGCAAAACATGGGCAAATCTTCAAACCAATCAAGACTCAGCTTCAACTAATCAGACACAACAACCACAAAGTTCAACCTCGAACCAACCAACTGGACCTGCTTCCTTCCTTGACTTCCTCAATCACATCAAAAACATATGGCAAAGCAGTCAATGGACGAACATCATATCCATCACTACTACTACAATTCATGAGAGCTCCGGACTTATTATCAAAAATAATGTCAATAGTAGGTGGAATCATGAAATTTTTCGGAACCACCAATGGAAATTAGACCAACCAAGAAACACAACCTACGTTTTTGTAATTTCAGTGCCCCTCGAATACATAGCAAAAAGGACCTCCTCAACGAATTCTTAGAAGATAACAAAATTGACACACTCTTCGTCACTGAAACTCACTTACGTCAAACAGAATCCTTCAAGCTCCGAAACATGATCCGTCACCGAACAGACCGTATCAACCGGCAGGGAGGCGGAACGACCATCTTCCTTCGTTCACACATCCGACATAATCCAGAAATTACACCGCCAATGACATCCTTAGAAGCAACAATAGTCACAATAGAAACAACACAAGGCAAAATAACCCTGGTGACCGCATATCTTAGCCCCAGAACAGTATTCGACGAGAACGACCTTCTACAAATATTTGACAACCACAACCGTATCTTACTCGGAGGCGACCTTAACACGAAAAACATGATATGGAACGCTCGGCGGAATAATTCACGCGGGAACACATTATACAATTTACAAGGGCGACTACATGCTGCTATCACCGCCCCTGAAGAAGTCACCTACATTCCCTTCAACCATCGCCACCAACCGGACGTCCTCGACATATTTATCACCAAGAACCTCGATCCCGACCTTCACCTCCGAACCCTTCAAGGCCTCACCTCCGATCACCTACCGGTAATTGGCCATATCGGAAACGCAATTGAACCGCCTCACCCACGACATACAACCTCAGTTAACTGGGAACATCGCCAAAGATGGCTTAACAATAACATCCGCCCCACACTGGACCTAACGTCAACTCAAAAAATAGAAGGAGCCATAGGTACCCTAACAGATAAAATCGAAACATCCTACAAGAAAGCATATACAACAACCATATTTCCGGACACAAACTTCCACTCTCCCACCGCTTATACAAGACCTTAAATATCTCAAAAATGCCGCTAGACGCCGATGGCTTCAAACATGCAATCCAGAAGACAACTAAACGACTTAAAAAACAAATACATCACCACGTGCAAGAATGGAGAGCCGAAGTTTGGGAAGATCGAATGAGTACACTTCAGCTTCGGAACAAAGATGACTGGAAACTCATTAAGAACCTCCGGCGTACAAAAACCCATAAATCGGCACTACTTCACAACAACAACCTCATCTTTGACGCTTTCTGCCAGGCAGAACTGTTCGCAGCCACCTACGAACAGCAAAACACAATTGAACCACAAGAGCGCCCACAGCAAGACATACTCCAATTTCAACAACACATTACAGCCACAGAACAGAATATACGACAGACAGCAACTCGCGACCGACCGGAACTAACCACGCCTGTAGAAGTCAAAACAGTTATCAACCGACTCGGCACAAACTCTGCTCCTGGACCGGACCCGATTACCAATACCCGACTCCAGCACCTTCCAAGGAAGCCCATGGTCCTACTTACCAGAATTATAAACGCCTGTTTGACCCATCATTATTTTCCGCAAGCATGGAAAATCTCCAAAATTGTACCAATTCCCAAACCTGGGAAAGATCTAAAAAAGCCACAAAACTATAGACCGATAAGTCTGCTCCCGACCATGTCAAAGCTCCTTGAACATATCCTGCTTCCACGAATCCGGCAACCACTACTAGACGGCAGTATAACTCGACAAGAACAGTTCGCCTTCCAAGCGGCTCTTTCTGCAGAACTACAGGTACTACGAATAACAGACTACATCACCAACAAATACACAGCCGCAGTTTACCTGGATGTCGAGAAAGCTTATGACAAAGTCATCACCTAACTCCGACATCACACCGACATATCCGACTGTTATATTAGACTTATCGACAACTTTTTACAAGACAGATGATGATTCGCACAAATTGATGGAAAACGCTCTGAACATAAACTACTGCAAGAAGGTATCCCACAAGGTTCGGTACTCTTGCCAACTCTTTTTACCGTATATGTTAATGATATCCCGACCACAGAGACTTCTGCAATTGCACAATACGCGGACGACACAGCACTTCTGTCCACTCACCAACGACTCTCAACCACAATAAACAGGCTACATAAACTAGTTGACGCCACGGAAAAATGGGCCAAACTCAACAGAATCCAAATAAATCCGGAAAGGCAGCCGCCATCATGTTCACACGCCACCGACCACAACTCCATGACCGAATCCAACTGAACGGAGGACAACTCCCATGGACTGCATCAGTGAAGTACCTTGGAGTAACAATAGATGATATTCAAACAACCCATCGAAGACAAACGACAACGAATATCAAGAACAATCCACTCCATCTATCCTCTTCCGGCCAGTAAAGAAATGTACCATAGAACTAAACTCGTAAACTCGACATCTACAAAGCAATAGTTCAACCTATGATGCTCTACGGCTACTCGTCGTGGGGCATAACCAGCAAATCGAACAGAAGACCATTACAGACTCTACAAAACACATGCTTCAAACTCATACTAAACGCCCCATGATGGACCAGTACAAACCAAATCCATGGAGAACTCAACAATGCCGACAGTCGACATCCAGATCAATACCACCGCAAGAAGACTCTTTGGCAAAATAGAACGGCTCAGACCTTCTCGACAAGAACTCTGAGAATTGGCAACAGCTCAACCAGCTCATGGCACATAATACAAGTTGCACTGCCCATCCTACAGAACGATTGAAGAACAACAAAGTACCTCAAATTAATCTGCAATACCAGAACATACAACGGGCAAGCCGCAGCAACAGCAGAAAATATCTTCCAAAATACCAAGATTGTGGGCCTCAAGGACCGAAATACCGTGCCCAAAGGCTCCCAAACGAAAAACAAGGTGCCCCATTTTTCAAATAAATGGTGTCCCCAATAAGCTACCCTAGCCCGCACACTTGAGGGACCAACCTTCTCGGGAGGTAGAGCCCTAGCCATCGCACAACACACACACACACACACACACACACACACACACACACACACACACAAAATAGATTTTTTATCGGCCAGGCCGAGCAGGAAGCGTACGCGACCTGTGTAACCAATCAGAAGCTAGCGCGATGAGATTGTTTCGGAGCGCGACTTCTCTATTGTGTTTAGCGTCTTGCACGCAAGTTTGGTGTTTTTTTTAACGCCACCGCAAAATTGTGTCAGATAGATCTAGCCACACTGCTAGATGGGTAGCTCAGGGGACGACGAGGAGCCAGAGCTCCACCCGCGGGTGGCAAGCTCGCGTTCCTCTAGGCCAGGCAGACCTAATAGGGCACGAACCAGATCCGCGGACACGTGCACTCAGGATAGGACCCCCTACGAAACCACTAAAGACACCTCACAGAAGAAGACATCACATTCCACAAAAGTCCAGTCGACAAAAGACCTATGCAACTCCTTAATTCAACAAAAAAATAGAGAAACTACGCAGAGACAATGCACTGACATAAATAGAAATAGCAAGACGGACAGAAATGCACGATGTAGATGATTTCACTCACGGGACTAAGATTCAGACAACAGAAGACAGCCATGTGGAAGAACTCCGACCCGACCAGCCAGAGGACATAGACATGCAATCTACGACGGAAGAACCGTTTACTGAAGTTCATTACAAGGGTAACAGGAAACGGACTCACTCTTCAGAATCATTAGCAACCAGCAAGAAGGCAAACCCAGTCCCGACGGAAAACAGATATGAAGCCATGCAGACGGAATCAAACGAAAACATGATGCAACGACCTGGACCATCCACCACAACTACATCACAACCAATTACAAGACAGGTAGTACCTCCCATCACAGTCAACTACACAGGAAATTATCTACAATTAAACGCCGACCTGAAACAACACCTCAGTGGCCCCGTAAAGGCAATCTACAAAATGGCTCTGAGCACTATGGGACTTAACTTCTGAGGTCATCAGTCCCCTAGAACTTAGAACTACTTAAACCTAACTAACCTAAGGACATCACACACATCCATGCCCGAGGCAGGACTCGAACCTGCGACCGTAGCGGTCGCGCTCTTCCAGACTGTAGCGCCTAGAACCGCTCGGCCACCCCGGCCGGCAATCTACAAAGGAGACCAAATTAAATACCATTTCGAAACACTGACGGACCAGAAAGCAGCATTAAAATTCTTCTAAGAAATTAACCTGCCACTATACACTCACCAGCCTTACTCGGAAAGAGAACTACAAGTCGTAATCAAAAATATTCCAGAAGAAATCACAGAGAAGAGCTCCATGAAGAACTACTACTCATGAACTTCCAAGTAACACCAGTTCACCAATTTAAGAGACGTGATCCCCAAATCAAGCAGCTCATTACACAATCTGCCTACTGCATAAATCCGCCAAGAGGAAAGCAGAGTGACGCTATATGCGACATCGAGTACCTATTCCATACAAAAGCGAAAGCTGAAGACTACCACTCCAAAAGCGGACCAGCACAGTGTAGAAAATGCCAGAAATTTTACCACACAGCACAATACTGTCGCATGCCAGTTAGATGTGTCCGATGTGGAGGACACCACCTTTCCAAAGACTGCAACTATCCAAACCACCAAAATGTGCAAACAGTAATACCACAGGACACCCCGCTACTTGGAGAGGCTGCCCTGAATAGCAGAAAGCACTCAGTACATATGAGCTTCAGCGTCGACCGGCTGCACCATCAACATCTCAGTCACAAACAACGAATTTCAACTACGCTACAACAGCATTCCCAGAACTCAAGACAAAATCAAATACCACTCAGCCTGCAACACCAGCCAACAGATGGTTCCAACGACGACAAAACCAAGACACCGGATAGCAACCAAACGCAGAAGCATCTCTCGGATTATCAGAAATCATCAAAGCAGTATCCAACATGGGCTCCATTGTAACACTACTCAGAAGAAAAAACCTTATGACAACAATAACAGAAACAGCAGGGAAATTCAACAACTCACCGGATCTCCTCTCCAAAATCCTAGTCCTCATCGAAGGTGTCATGCAGATCTTCTCAGAGGATTAAATGGCTATTAGGAACCAAAGAACAGGAGACCTTACATTTTGCATCTTCAACGCAAACGCAATCAAGAACAAGGAAGTAGAATTAACAAATTTCCTAGAAGTCCACAAAGTTGATGTCCTACTCGCAACAGAAACCCACCTCAGACCATCTCAAAGATTTAAAATCAAAAACATGATTGCCCACCGGACAGACCGCCAAAACAGACAAGGTGGAGGAACCGCTATCTTCATACGCCAATCCATAACTCACACTGTCGAATCTATACCAAATCTCCAGTCTCTAGAAGCAACAGCTGTAACCATCGAAACCAATCTAGGGAAGATAACTCTTATTGCTGC
Source organism: Schistocerca serialis cubense (assembly GCF_023864345.2). Taxonomy (NCBI): domain Eukaryota; kingdom Metazoa; phylum Arthropoda; class Insecta; order Orthoptera; family Acrididae; genus Schistocerca; species Schistocerca serialis. The sequence continues at coordinate 448,495,743 of NC_064646.1, read as the reverse complement.
ATACTTGAGCCCTGCCGTTCCACTGGAAGAGGAAGATTTCACCACCATCTTTGATATATTTCCAAAAATACTACAATGTGGAGATCTCAATGCAAAACATGCCGCATGGCATTCACGACACGCCAACGCCAAAGGAAACCAAGTCTTCGAACTGGAAGCATGTCTCCAGGCGATTACACTAGGCCCTGACGAACCAACTCTTGTTCCAAATGCCGCAAATCAACATCCAGATGTCTTAGATGTGGCAATAGTAAAAGGCTTTGACCCACATCTACATCTCACAACCATAACTGACCTCACATCGGACCACAACCCAGTACTCGGGAAAACAGAAGGAACGATACAACCACCGACGCCGAAGACTCACACTAATAGTAGACTGGCAAGAATACGCAAGATGGCTCAATAATAACGTACGACCCACTGAAGAACTTAACACCACAGAAGACACTGACCGCGCTATTGACACCTTACATACAAAATTTAAAAAAAGAAGCCAATAACGCCTCAACAAAAACAATTTTTGAGAATCCGTATTTCGAAGCTCTTCCTCCGGCCTTACAAGATCTAATATACCTTAAAAACCAAGCAAGGAAACGCTGGCAACGCACACGGAACCCAGTATACAGGCGCGAAATGCACACCTTGTCCAAAGAACTCACGAGAAGAGTGCAAGAATGGAAATGCGAAAAATGGGAAGCAAAATGGCAACACTACAGCTCCAAGCCAGAGATGAATGGCAGCTAATCAGAAATGTGCGCAACTCTAGGACACCGAAGACCGCACTACGCAGCGACAACCAATTGATATATCACCCACTACAAAAAGCGGAGTCATATGCCACAACCTTTGAAAACCAAAACCATATTGACGTACAAGAATTTCAGAACGATGCAGAAGAAGAAAACAGAACAAGAGAAGAGGTAGCTAAAATCCGTAACCACCCTGCAAGAGATACACCAGAACTAATCACACCGACAGAACTAAAACGAACAATCAAACATCTCTATGAAAACTCTGCTCCCTGACCTGACGGAATTACCAACAGCCAAATAAAGCAGTTACCAAGGAAACCATTAGTTCTCCTAACGAGAATACTGAACAGTTGTCTCCTCAGAAGTTACTATCCAACCAAATGGAAGGTGGCAAAAATAGTGCCAATCCCAAAACCTAACAAAGATCTTACAGACCCAAAGAACCATAGACCAATCAGCCTGCTATCAACACTGGGAAAAACATTTGAACGAGCTATTCTTGCAAGGATACGACCAGCACTTCTGGAGAACATCATCATTCGCCCCGAAAATTCGCCTTTCAATCCAAACTATCAGCAGAATTCCTACTCCTACGAATCTCTGAACACTTGTCTTACAAAATGAATGTCTCACAATACACCGCCGCGATCTTCTTGGACGTAAAAATGGCTTATGACAAGGTGTGGCGAGAGAAACTCATCTGGAAACTTAACAACACAGACATTCCGGAATGGTACACCAACACCGTCGATAGCTTCCTCACAGACCGGAAATTCCATGTTCAAATTGAAGGCCAACGTTCCGAACAAAAAATACAGGTTGAAGGCATACTACATGGATCCGTCTTGCCGCCAGTACTTTACACCATCTATGTCAATGACCTTCCAAAACAGCCGGTTATCCTACTCGCGCAGTTCGCTGATGACACAGCCTTACTATCCAGCAGTAGAAATCTGAACACAGCAATAACCCGCCTTCAGTATCAACTAGAGATCCTACAACTCTGCGCAACGGACAAAAAAAAAAAAAAAAAAATCAAAATAAACGCACAAAAAACCAAGGGAGTGATCTTCACAAGACGCCGGCCAGAACTATGACAGAAGCTAACCATCCACAACCAGGAAGTCGACTGGACTACACACACTAAATACCTGGGTGTCACCTTAGACAATAAATTAACTTACACACGCCACATCGAAGACAAGAGAAACACAATTATCTGCACAGTACACGGTTTATATTCGATACTCAGCAGGACTGAAATGAATGCCCCAACCAAGCTCAGACTTAACAAGACGACAATCCTATCAATGATGCTGTACGGTTGTTCCACCTGGGGAACTTCCTGTCACACCAATATTGCAAAACTGCAAAGACTTCAAAACAGATATCTCAGGACTATGTTACGAGCGTCAGATGGACTAGGACACAGACACTCCATAATGAACTATCCGTAAAATGCCCTTAAGCCTACAACATTACAACTAGAGGACGTAGCCACTGTAGACACCCCCTCCCCCCCCCCCCCCCCCCAACCTTGGCACAGAGTAAGAGTTCCACGAGCAATCTTAAATAACTAACTAAATCAAAACTCAACGTAGGCCCAACGAGCCTCCAAATATTAAATGAAATGTAGGGCAAAAGAACCGTAACGAGCTCATTGTCCCACAAAGGAATAAATAAAGATTGATCCTTGATCCTGATAATCGTCTCTCACCTTAAGTCCAGCCACCAAAGGCGGTAGCACTTGAAGACGACACAACGCGGAGGGGCGGGGGGGATACCAGACTTTACATCGGCCAGGCCGAGCAGCAAGCGCTGTGTGGCCCCATGCGCAACAGTGCAGGTTAGCGGACCGGGCTAGCCGGCCCTGGTAGGATGTTAGTAGCAGGGGACGCCGGGGAGCCAGAGCCCCACCCGAGGGTGGCAAGCCCGCTCTCCCCTAGAAAAGGCAGTTCTGATAGGGAAAGACTAGACAACGCGAGTAGGACCATCTCAGGCATGCACAAAAACCAGCCAAAAACACAACAAACAGAAAATACTACGCTAACAGGACACCGAGAAGCCACAACATGAAAATGGCAACACCACCGCCCAGCACCACCCGGTCACGTCACAACAAACAAACAAACAAACAAATATTTTTGTAACAAATCAACAACAACCGCAAGACACAAACATGACCACATCTGACCAATCTGAAGCGCCTTCATATTCTGAAGCGCAAGAAACAGAAATGCAGGACCCCATCAGGAACAAGACGAACAAGAATTCACGACCATACAGTACAAACGACAACATCGGACACCACAAAATATACCAAACCCACGAAAACGGAGAGCAGAAATTCCTACCACTAACAGACTCGCTCCGATCGCGCTTGTTCGATGCCAATCAACCAACCACGGAACAGAATATAACAACCAATCAGGAAGGAGCCGCAACGTCAGAACAATTGAACTACAGAATCCGACCTATCACGATATACTACACTGACAAATACATCCAGCTTAAGAATGCGCTCAAAAATGAACTAAAAGGAACACCTGGGGAAAGTGCTCTATCAAGGAGACCGAGTAAAATATCACTTCGACTCACTAGAAGATCACGCAAAAGTATTAAAGTTCTACAGACAAGATCAGATCCTTTTTTTCACTCACCAAGCTTTTGACAATAAAAAACTGAAAGTCGTTATTAAAAAACTGCCGGCACAAATAACAGAAGACGAGCTAACTTACACACTACGACAAAAAGGCTTCACCCAGGCAAAAGTATACCAATGCAAGAAACGAGACGAAAAAACAAACACTCATATTCCATTTCCCACATACGCAGTAACATTTCCAAAAGGCAAGAACAGACAAAAAATGTATAATCTTAAATATATCCTGCACACAAAAATAAGAGTAGAAACTTACGAACCTAAAGACGGACCATCCCAACGCTTTGAACACACTGCAAGCTACTGTGAACTTCCGCCGCAATGTGTGTGGTGCGCGGGTTCACATGAATCAAAGAACTGTACCGCACCATGCACATCATCACAAAAATGCGTAAATTGTGACGAGGCGCATCCTCCGTTATTTCTAGGATGCAAAAAATACCAAGACTTATTCCGCATATATAAAATTCGGAAGAATATGCTCCAGAACAGAACTCGACAAACAACGCACATTGTACAGCAAGCTGCTTCTCCAATGCCATCCACTTCGCAACCTAAAACCTCATCCCGTCTAACAACAACGCAGCAACCGTGCGTACCACAACCACCCACCGCTCAGCCAGTTACCATTCCATAATCAATAATAATTATGCAATATTAACCCACCTCCTAAGATGATTAGTGGGTCATAAAAATTATACATAGATAAGATTACAATGCAGCTTTTACAATTGTGTTAGTGAGCTACAGTTTAACTACTACAATGTGTTAGTTACAGTTTATTACAACAATGGGCAGTTTGATCTACCTACTTATTACTTAACTTATCTACTATGACTATTTCTTAATTACCTGCAGCGTCACAGGTGTGCCAGCTGTATATAAACAAACTTGGGACAGCCAGGCTCAACGAGCTAAACCCGAAGAGCATGCCACTGCCACTGGCACTGGGCTGGCCAAGGTAAGTAATCGCTGCAGTTCCCTAAATTACTGTCCTAACCTAAGTCCTACAAAACTAACTTAACCTAAGTCATATCCGGTGCTTGTCTTGATCGGTAGTGTTGATCCCACTCCCCCTAGTCCTGTACCTGGCGGATTCCAACTATGATGGAAGTCGGCCAGCCTATGCACAGGCGGTATGGGAATGGGCTCTGGTCTCAATTGGTTTGCTCTACAAGTTGATACCTAATCTAGGTCTTCTACTAACACTTTTCGTGATACCCCATCTGCCAATGCATTCAGAGTGTGAAAAGTGACTTCTTGTCTGAATAGGTGGAATGTGTCGTGATTTGGAAGTCTGTCCCGAAGTGTTGTCGCGACATCATTGAAGAGGGGGCACGCCAGTCACACGCGGGGGTTGCCCTCTTCCCAAACCGATATAAGAATGTCGGATAGGGTCCATGGCCAGTGAGAAAGTGAAGGAGCCCTTGTGTTGGTTCAAAGTATTTCAGGCTCCCACGCTCTCTTACATCTGGTAAAAACTGGAAGGTCCTTCTCCCCGTTTCTTCTTCCTCCCAAGACCTCTGCCAGAGTTCCTCCCCTCTACTTCTTATTTCCCTCTTATCCTCCACCCTTACATCCATAATTTCTATTACTTTTTTCTATTACTTTCTCCATATTCCTTTTTTGGCCCAATACCATGCCGCTTGTTCTCGTATCTTGATGTCTAACGGGCAAAGCCCCATTATGACTAACAGGGCTCCCCCCGGAGATGCTCTGTAAGCCCCCGCAGATCTTAGAATCATGCTTCTCTGGACCCTTCACACTGTCATGGCGGGCACAATCCTCGTGAGCCTGTGCGGCCAGACTCCCGAGCCATAACCCACTACTGAAGTTAGAGTTTTATGAGATGAGGGGGGAGATGAAATCTTTTGTGTCCTATGGTGATGAGATTATTTAGTAGTTGGAGAGTTCTCTGGGTTACGGTGTCTATGTGTTTCCCGAAGTTCCATCTCTCGTCAATGACGACTCCCAAGTAGCGTGTTTCCCGTCGCCGAAGTACTGGTGAGCCATCGATTCTGACAGTAGGATTTCTCCTTAACTGTACTTTTAATATCAGGTTTGTAGATTTACTATGATATATTGTTATTTTGGTATTGTGGCACCATTGGCGCAGTTTCTCTATGGCCCTTTCAATTTTTGGTTCTATATCTTCTCTGCTACGACCGCCGACCAACAGGAGGTCATCAGCCAGTTACCATACAACAAACCAGACCAGAGAAGAAAACATCCATTAATTCGCGACTCGGACGTAACGGCCCTGTTGTAACGGCGACCGGAACAGCTGCGGGGTTGAAGTGACGGAAACGCGGCGGGACCCGCGGAGCGGCTCGCGTACAACGACACAACGGGAGAGGACGGACACGACCAACGAAGGACCTTACGACAACAACAGGAACGGAACAACAGAGCCAAGAAAACCAAACAAGACAACCACGTCCACTCGTAAAGAAAACACGAAAGTAAATACCCTGTCTAATGCGAGGCGATATGTCTTGAGACGTACGCAAGGTTAGACTGGCAGGCTGCTGCTGCTGTAAAACACTGGCGACATCTGCCAGATGTGGGGGCAGTGTAAGCAGCGTAGCTGCTGTTCCTGCTTTGACATCAGGGTTGAACTGGGTTGTCTATCTGGTTGAGCTGACCTCAATGAGCGTCTCTGACTATGAAGACGCTCTAAGTGGCGTCATCGACACCGCGGGAGTTAGGCTACTCCCGCAGTAGGTCGGGCCAACGCGTTGTTGGCCTGTGGTTCACCTGGCGGCCCAGCCCACGAATCAGGCGGCAGCCAGAGCGTTCTGCAGCGTCGTAGAACACTCTGGAGACGTGCCAGAAGCGATCCCGCAGTAGCGGGACGCCTGCTTCCTCGTGAAGCAGCCTCATTGGGGTAGCGAGGCGGCTTGTGGAGGGCAAGGCGCAGCGCCCTGTTTTGGACGCGCTGGAGCGTCGCGATGTGCGTGTCGGCAGCGTTGCCCCACACCACGGCAGTGTACTCTAGTATCGGCCGAACCAGAGCCCGGTACAGAGTGAGGCTGTGGCGTGGAGGGAGTGTCGAGGAAGGGTTGAGCAGTGGGTACAGCGCCCGAAGACGCCCCACTGCTCGCCCCCTTACGTTACGGACGTGAGGCAGCCACGTCAGGTGCCGATCGAGCGTCACCTCGAGGTATTTGCCAGTCCGCAGCCATGGGATGGGGCCTCCCATGATCGTGACCATCAGAAAGAGGCTGCCTCCGGACCTGCAGCCGAAGACGATGGCCTGGCTCTTCGCAGCGTTAAATTTTAAACATCGTTTAGTGGACCAGGCATCCAGGACGTCACATCCGAGCTGGAGGCGACGACGCATCTCGGCCGCGTTCATGCTACGGGTGAACAACGCTGTGTCGTCAGCATAAAGTGCTAACTCCACGCGTGCCACCCGCGGAGCGTCGGCTGTGTAGAGGGAGTACAGCAGGGGGCCGAGAACCGACCCATGCGGCACTCCCGCGCGAAACTGCCGATCGGTGGAGATGCCTCCGTCTGCTCAGACGTGGAATGTTCGTCCCGAGAGATACGAGCGCAGCAGGACCACGTGTGACGTCGGTACCCCGTGTACAAAAAGTTTATACACGAGGCCGTTATGCCACACGCAGTAGAAGACCTTGGAGACGTCGGGAAGCACCGCCCCTAGGTACTCCCGCAACTCCAGCGCTCGCATCGCCTGCTCCACTACGTGCAACAGCTGCTGGCTGGTCGAATGGCCGCTCCGGAACCCGAACTGCTCCTCAGGGATGAGCTGCTGGCCCGTCACGTGGCGTAGCAGCCGCCCCACGTACAGCCTCTCAAAAACTTTTGAGAGGGACGGGAGCAAGCTGATCGGCCGGTAGTTCGCTGCCTGACGGGGGTCCTTCCCGCTCTTCGGAATGGCAACCACTACCCCGTGTTTCCACGCGGAAGGGAAGGTCCCATAGCGAAGTATGCTATTGAAGCTGTCCGCCAGAGTCTGGTATACCTCCGGCGGCAGCATCCTCAAGAGGCAGTTGGTGACTCCGTTCGAGGCACCCGCCTTCTTGAGATTGAGGCGACGGAGCTGCAAATCGACTTCCGCCGCCGATATCTCTTGGATCTCGTCGTCGTCGGCCCGCGCAACGAGGAAAACCGCCAAGCGGTCCTCCACTAGGCGGACGTGGTCGACATCATCCACGCCATCGGCGGGTTGAAAATTGTCTGCAAACGTGTCGGCGAGGACGCTGGCCTTTGCGTCGGGCTCGCAGACAACGTTTGCACCCACTTGCAGAAGCGGAACTCGCTGGTGTCGAAGGAAGCGCTTGGTGGTCCGCCATGCGCTGCCATCGGTCGTCGTGAGGGTGGCCACAAGGCCCGCCCAGTCCCGGTTTCTGTGCTCGTCGACGGCGGCCCGAATCTCGCGCCGCGCCCTGTTGAGGCGGCGTTTCGTCACCGGCAGCCGCGTGAGCTGCCACTCCCGAAAGAAGCGATTCTCTGAGTAATCGCCTCTAGGATATGCGGCGGGAGTCGGCGCGACATCTCTCGCGGCCGTCCTGACCGCCTGGGAGTGGCCACCTCTGCGGCCGCGAGTGTGTGGCGCGCGAAAAAGGCCAATGCCCCGTCGGCTCCTTCCACGTCAGGATCAGGCGCTCCCTCAAAGCGATCTAAGACCTCTGCCCGGGAACGGGCCTCATCGATGCCGCGGAAGTTGCGGCGGGCAGCCGGCAAGGACGCGCCGATGACATCCGTGTCGAAGACGACTGGGAGGTGGTCAGACGACAGGGCGCATCGGACGGTGGCAGATGTGAAGTGTCTGACACCTTTCAATACAGCGATGTCGAGCACGTCGTGCTGGCTTCGGTGGGGAAAGACAGTGTGGTCGTAAGACCCCAGCACAATCGCGCCATGCCGTTGCGTGGCGCGAAGGAGGAGGCAGCCACTGGCGTTGGTGATGCAGGAGTTCCATTGCGTGTGTTTGGCGTTAAGGTCGCCCGCAATGAAAATCATCCCGCGCAACGCCAGTAGACCATCGAAGTCAGCCTCCAGGAGCAGTCCCCTCGGCGGCCTGTAGGCCGCAACGAAGGTGATGACCCCCGCCGTAGTGGTAACAGCCACCCCAGTGGCTTCCACAGCGGCGAGGGGCGCGAGCTGCACTTCGTGGTGTATCAGGGACGCCTTGATGTAAACGGCTGTCCCTCCGCCATGGGTCAAACTGTCAGTGCGGTAGCACCGATAGTTGGCCACCTTGACAAGTATCCCAGGCTTCAGGAAGGTCTCGTACACGAGGCAAATATCGATTGCCTCGTCGCGCAAGAACTCCCTGAATTCCCCTTGTTGGAGGACCATGGTATTTGCGTTAAAAGCGCAGACGGCCTCCGCCATTGGGGCGGCTGACTGGGGGCGCTCTGGAGGTGTCGACGGTCGTGGAGCGACAGTTTCCGGCCGCAACTGCGGCGCAGCGCGAGCTGCTTGCCGCTGCCGCGGCGGAGTGAGCCACCCTCTCGGGCGAAGCCGTGGACGGGGCAGTCGGCTGCTGTCTCATTCCGACGGGTTGGTCAGAGCGCTGGGAAGGGGCAGGTAATCCGCTCTTGGTGGCAGCAGCGAAGATGGTGGAAGGGTGCACCTTACGAGAAGAAGCACCCTTGCTTCGCTGCTGGTTCCGGCCTCTTGAAAGCCGAACAGCCTCTATAACTGGCAACATGCGGTCCGCCGCAGTTGCAGCAGTTCGGCTTGTCCTCGCGGGCAAGGCCGCTAGATTTGCTCTCGTGCTGCCCCGCGCACTTGACGCAGCGGGGAGGCATGGAGCAGTATCTGGAGACGTGGTCCAGCCGCTGGCAGGAGAAAACACTGAGCCCTCTTGCCTTTGGCCCTGAGTGGTTCGACCTCAACCTTGACACGACCGACCCGCTGCACCTGGAAAATCTTCCGATTTTCCACGTTGTCTACGAGGACAACCTGGTACAGCGGCATGTCGCTGTGGGTACGGGGGGACTTCATCAAGTCTGTGGACCTGACGACGAAGCCCATATCCTCCAGTTGCTCACGGAGGTAGTCCGCGCCAAAGTTTAGGGGAAGGTGGCGGAATACCACCTTCAGAAGTTTGAGCGGCTCGGAGGGGTGGGTGTAGCAACGGAGGCCGTCCTTGCAGATGGCGTCCATCACTGCCCGGTACTCCTCGTTTGTCGTGACCGTGACCTTGTAGAGGTCACGGCCGGCATTCTTTTCCCAAACACTGACAGACATCGCAACATCACTCACCAACTTGCAGCAAAAAATTACATCATTCCTCAGTCTTGTCGAGGGAATAATAAAGGCTTTCGTTGTGCCTTAAACAACGGCACACGAAAGACAAACACGACACCTAAAATTCTGCAATTGGAATGCGAACGGACTTAAACCAAAACAAACGGAACTTAATGAATTTAACGCCCGACATCGACTAGATATTATCGCAATAACAGAGACTCATTCCACTCCGACGACGACGTTCAGACTACGTAATATGCACACGTACAGAACACACCGACACGAAAGAAGAGGACGCGGAACAGCTATTTTCATAAAAAGGAACATCACACATCACCACGAAACACTTTCACCACTTCAATCACTAGAAGCAACCTCAGTCACCGTACACACCGCCATCGGAAATATTACCACAGTCGCAGCATACATCAGCCCGAATAAACAACTAATTAAAGAAGACCTTAAGGCAATTTCCAGCGCTTTCCGAAAATTCTGATGCTACGAGACCTTAACGCAAAACACGAATCATGGAATTCCAAGACAAACAGAAAAGCACGACTACTAGACGACGCACAAGCCGAACTAGAATGCACAATCCATGCTCCACACCAGCCTTCAAGAATCCCGAACCTTCAAAACCAAACTGCAGATGTACTTGACATTGCTCTAATTAATAATATAAATCCCAATTTAAAACTACGCACTATCAATGACCTGTCATCCGATCATCAACCTGTTCTCAGCCTAATCCAACGAGCAGCTCTACAATTACCACTACCACAACAGATACAAGCAAACTCATTCCAATACAAAAGATATTTAACCAACAACATCCGACCGACAATGAACTTAAGACACCAAAAACAGAATCAACATTGCGATAAAAGTTCTCACCAGAAAAATTAAAACAGCTGCAAAAAGAGCATCAACAATAAACATTAATCCGGAACCATACCACGAAACTTTCCCACCATTACTAGAAGTATTAAAAATACAACGGAACAGATACAGAAGACGCTGGCAGCAATTTCACAACCCTCGCGACAGACAAGAAATGAAGAGACTATCAAGAGAATTACACGAACGAGTAATAGAACGGCGGCTACAAACCTGGGAAGACAAAATGTCAGACTTCCTCCTGCAAAAACGCGATGAGTCGAAATTAGTCAAAACCATTAGAAAGCAGCCAACTCCATACACAGCTATCAACGGACCAGAAGGACTAATATTTGACGGCCTAGCAAAAGCGGAACTCTTTGCCGACGAATACAATTTACAAATGTTCTTACCAGATAACGAACAACAAAACTCAAACAACAGAGATAACGAAACCGACAGAATCCGACACCTCTTACAACAGTTCCGAAACACACCGTCAACAGAAAGACTTCTACTTACAACACCAGAAGGAATAACTACTGACTAGAATAATCAACAGCTGTTTAATTGGAATATTTCCCAGACAATTGGAAAACTGCGAAAATAGTACCCATTCCAAAACCGGGGAAAAACGCAGCGGAAGCAGCAAACCACAGACCGATAAGTTTACTTCCAACACTTGCCAAAGTACTTGAAAGAATAATTTTAAAACGTCTACAACTATGTCTCATTGAACACAACATAATGCACCCAGAACAATTCGGCTTCACTTTAAAATCAGCAGCAGAGCTACAGTTAATCCGAATTACCGAATACATCCAACACAACTTCAATCTCAGCAAATCCACAACAGCAGTATACTTCGTTATTTCCAAAGCATATGACAAATTATGAAAGGAAAATTTAATAATTAAACTACATCAGACCACACCTATTCCAGACTGTTACATAAAAATTATCGCCAGCTTTCTGCAAAATAGACAGTTCTTTGTTACAATCCAAGGAAAAAGAGCAACCACCAAAACACCCGAAGCCGGAATCCCGCAAGGATCAGTCATATCACCGTTACTCTTCAATCTTTACATCAACGATTTACCTACCTTACCGCACGTAACCCTCGGCCTCTATGCAGACGACACTGCCTTCTGACATCCGGACGAAATGTTGACGTAATAACAGCAAGAGCCCAACGACAAATCGATGTTATGGAAGAATGGGCACATCAGAACTAGAGATGGGGGACCCGCTCCTGAACTAATTCATAGAGTTGAATCTTTCAAAGGAGTGAACAATCAGTGATTCAGAAAAAAAGAACGGTAGCTCCAAACGTTTCCCACAGCAGAGAGAGAGAGAGAGAGAGAGAGAGAGAGAGAGTCGGAGCAGGTCAGCGGGGCCTCTGCCGGTCAGAGCACACAGCACGCCACACAACACAGCCGGCGCCGGCCTCTGCCCTGCTTCTGCCTTGGCTGCCTGCATTGTGCAGTGCCCCATTGGATTTTGTGTTTCACATATGCCGTGCCCCCTCTGTGCTTCCTCTGCCGCGTGCGGTGTCTGGCGCACCTTAACTTCGCATAGCACTCCGTCGGCGATCGTTTCAGTCGCACGTCCTGCCCTCTGGGCGGTTGATGCGAGCAACAGGACAGAGAGCCTCCTAGCGGAGAACATAAGAACTACTTGCAACAACCTGCTCGCAAGAGAGCGGACGATTTGTCGCGGAGCGGGTGACTGGTGGCCGCTCACCGCTCCCCCCACCCTCGGAACTCGCCCGCTCAACGCTCACCCCACCGTTCTCGACTCTAGCCAGAGCGTTGAGCAAAGCAACTCAGGTGTCACTCTGCTCTCTGCGGTCTTAGCTCACGCAGTAATACAGCTCGCGGCTCCACCTGCTTGACTCAGCGCCTCTGCATCGGAGTTCGTCTCTACTGGATATTGTTCTTCGTACTAATACCGCTATGTATATTACATAATTATGTTATGTATACATCATTTGTTATTTTATTTTTATTTGTTTAAACTGATCAGATTAGGTTCCTGACGGCTCCTCTTACTATAGGATTTTTTATTATGGTCACTCGAATTTACACTTTAATTACGAGCGAACCGATAAACATATAGCAAAAGTGATACACCAATATTTTCCTTGTTTTATTCTGCGGAAGGCTATATGCAGCACTTTGGTCTTACAGTCAAATTTATATATTTTTTCTTATTGTAGTACGGATTTTGCGATTTTAGGCGTCTTCGGAAGGAAACGTTCACTTTAAAAATATATGGCTTGCAATGTATTTGTACGAGGTTAATGAAATTTTAATACATTATAGCCAAATATATTGTTAATGTAAATCTCAAGTTACAACATTTTCCGATCACCCAAAAAACCACGATAGTGCAAAATAAATCAATAATCAAAAACTTTGTTATATCGTGGAAATTTCAATAAACAATACAAAATTCTTACTCATTATCTGTGTTACTTCAAAATAGGATCAAATAAGATCAAAATACAGGTATAGTACTGGAATAAACCAAGTTTAAAGGGCAAAGTGCCTTCCATTTATTTTCTGTTGCGAATGAGTGGTGAGTCATGAAAAAGAGCTAGTTCATTTCAGGGAGTGAACAGTTCTGATCCAATCTCTGAAAAGAACAGTTTTGCCCATCTCTAATCAGAACAAGATCACTTTTTATGGAACCAAAACAGCAGCCGTATTTTTCACGAAAAAGAGAGGACCGAAACTCAGAACGCAACTACAAGTAGCAGAGCAAACTATACCGTGGAGCTCAAAGACAAAATACCTGGGAATACAACTTGACCAACCTCTGACCTTCAAAGACAACACCATAGAACGAAAAAGAACTGCACAAAAATGATGAACATTCTAATTCCATTTTTCAAAAGCAAAGAATTAAATACCAAAACAAAACTCCAACTATACAAATCCACGATCCAGCCAGCAATATTATACGGAGCGGCAGCATGGGGCACTACATGCAAAACTAACATCAAACAGCTGCAGATACTTCAAAACACATGCCTGAGGTGGTCCCCCGCAGTACCTCGCTGGACGAGGGTAACAGAAATGCATGAACTACTACATGAGAAGACAATTACGGAAAAAATTCAAGATCATGCTCAAAAAATATTCCAAAAAGTCGATACATGCAGACAATATACCTCTCAGCTCAGAACCGTCGCTACAATAGTACCCCAATCATGGCACAAATACAAAGTACCCAATTCAACAGTCCCACGATAATCACGAATAAAACAATTGGAAAAGACAATTAACTTCATCATCAAGACTATCAACTAGGATAAGAAATTTCAAGAAAACAAACGCCAAAAATTCTTTTAGAAAACAAAATATGATAAAACCAACATTTGTACTCCAACAAGAAAGGACAAAATTACAGAAGAACCAAGGACCCAAAGTGAGAGCCCAGTTCGTTCTGAATGTTTTTAAATAAAGTTGTGAAAAACCTACCTTTTTCCTAACTACACAAAAACAAGTAGAGACCGCTGAAGGCGGGTACACTTGGGACATTACACACACACACACACACACACACACACACACACACACACACACAAGACTTTACAACAGCTGCTTCTTGAACGAATACTTTCCTACTCAGTGGAAAATTGCTCGAATGTCACCTATTCCAAAACCAGATAAAGATATACACGACCCAAACAACCATAGACCTATCAGCCTGCTCCCAACCCTTGGGAAATTACTAGAGAGATTACTGCTGGCACGAATTGGCCCACCTTGCCGGACAATGATATTATCAGACCGGAACAGTTTGCGTTTCAGCAAAAATTATCAGCTGAGATTCAGTTCCTACGGATTTCCGAATTTCTTACAACATGAATCGGTCAAATTACACAGCTGCAATATTTCTAGATATCCAGAAAGCTTACGACAAAGTGTGACGGGACAAGCTCATAGCCCAACTACACAATACCGCAGACCTACCGGAATGCTACCTGAAACTAATCGCCAACTTCCTACAGGACAGAAGGCTTTTTGTGCAGATCGAAGGTTACAGATCTGAAATGAAGACTCAAAGAGAGGGGATTCCGCAGGGATCGGAGATTTCACCAATCCTATTCACAGTCTACGTAAATGATCTACCCAAATTACAACATACACTAATAGCACAATTTGCCGATGATACAGCCTTGATGAAAAGCGGCCGACAGATAAATACCGCTATCAATAGACTACAACACCAAATGGATATCCTGCAACTATGGGCCACTGACAACAAGATAAAGATCAACCCTACTAAAACGAAAGCTATTTCATTTACCAGAAAACGTCCGACCCTGAACATAAGACTCAATATAAAATCAAGAAGTGGATTAGACCACCAGTACGCGCTACCTTGGCGTAACAATCGACAACAAGCTAACATACAATTTACACATACAAATCAAACGTGAAAAAGTCATCCGCACCATCCATGGCCTTTACGCATTCCTCAGTAGCACAGACATGTCACTGCACACGAAACTGAGAGTATACAAGGCGACGATCGTCCCCATGATGCTATATGGTTGTGGCTCATGGGGATACGACCTGCAAAAGCAACATACAGAAATTACAAATTTTTCAAAACCGCTGCCTTCCGATCATACTCTGCGCCCCTAGATGGTCTCGAACACACACAATGCATCAAGAAACAGGCTTACCAAGAATAACAGATCTCATCATTAACAAAACTAGAGCACTTTTCGAAAAACTGCACCCTACGACCAACCACAAGGCAATTTGAAGAGGTAGAATTGTAGATCGAGAACCGTGGCACAAAATCGAGGTGCCACGATCAATAATTTCCTAATAAAAAGAATTTGAAGTAATTTCAGGTCTAAAGGACCTTGAGACCACAACGATAATAAAAAGATAAAGTTTACCTGACAACCCAACACGAAGTCCAGCCATCGAAGCCGGCCGCGGTGGTCTCGCGGTTCTAGGCGCTCAATCCGGAACCGCGGGACTGCTACGGTCGCAGGTTCGAATCCTGCCTCGGGCATGGATGTGTGTGATGTCCTTAGGTTAGTTAGGTTTAAGTAGTTCTAAGTTCTAGGGGACTGATGACCACAGATGTTAAGTCCCATAGTGCTCAGAGCCATTAGAACCAGCCATCGAAAATGGTAGCAATACTGACACACACACACACACACACACACACACACACACACACACACACACACACACACACACAAAAGAGTTGCTACCATCGTAACACTTCCGTAGGCCACGTTACGTTCGTAGCGGCTTACCGACGGCCGTCAGGACACCTTCAATCCAGGGACGTCGAGGCGCTGCTGACGATACGCGGGAACCTGTTCATCGGCGGCGACCTCAACGCAAAACACCCGGAGTGGAACTCTAGGGTCACCACCATCAGCGGCAGACGGCTACTCCGGGTCGTTAATGACCACGACGCCGTGGTGCTGGGTTCCTTCGACCCTACGCGCTACCCGACCCGCGGCCGTCCCGACTTGCTCGACATCGCGATCGTGAAAGGGGCAGCACACAACGCGATCGCGACCACTCGCTGTGCCCTGTCTTCCGATCACCTGCCAGTGATCGTCGACCTGGCCACAGACGGGATGGCACAACCTGACCATCACTGCGCCCGCCTCAACACCAACTGGGCGCAGTTTCAGCAGCACCTGGCAGAGACGATCACAGCTACACCCGATCCACATGAGGAGGGGGTGGATGCAGCACCAGCTGCATTCACCCATTACACACTTGCAGCGGCAGATGCAGCAGCGTCGCGGCGACCGTGGAAGCCGAAGGAGAACTCCAAGCAGCTTCCGCCTGACATCTTTGAGTCTATCCGCGTGAAAAACCGGGTTTTTCGTGACTGGCAGATCACGTAAAACCCCGCCACCAAGCGGCTGCTCAACCGCCTGCGCCGCGAGATATCGGCGGCCGTCGGCCACCACCGAAACCGGGGCTGGGCTGGCAACATAGCCACGCTCAGGATCGACGATGGAAGCGCCTGGGCCATGACCGAGAGTTTTCTGCGCAAGGGCCAGCGCATCCCGCCGCTACAAGTTGGTCGGGACGTCGCTGCAGAGCCAGACACCAAGGCCAGCGTGTTCGCGGACACCTTCGCGGATAACTTTACGCCGGTGGACGACGTTGTCGACGAAAACACGATCCAGGAGGTGAAAGTGCGTCTTCCACTGTACCTGAACCAACAGAACGACTACATCAAGAAACTGAAGACGCAGTACTTGTTTCACTATTTTGTATCTACTGTTGACAGGGGATGCAACTGTCATCCAGTGGAAGGCCACCTTTGTGATGTTAAAATAGTTTTACAGCAATACGAGTACCACCCTTGGATGCAATGGTTGTGCGAGGAACACTATAATGTGAAAAATGACGATAACTTAGCTCACAAACACAGGTACGGTAATTACAATAAGGAAATATTTTTTAGTTGTAATGAATACCATGATAAAGCCTTATGCATTTTTATAGTACCAACGTTCTGCACATATACCATTGGGTATTTCAGAAAATTGGTACGAGATGCCGATTAAAGAGAATACTTTTACTCAAAGACAATAAACAAAAGAAAGCATCAGAAGAGAGAGAGAGAGAGAGAGAGAGAGAGAGAGAGAGAGAGCGCAAAGGAGAGATAGAAAGAGGAAGTCTCATCTTGAATAAATAGGTAGCATGTAAATGCAAAGTACTACCTCAGTACTTAGTTGTGTGGCGCGCCAGTAATTTATATATCGTGAATGTACAAAATACGTACACAAAATTCCGTTTAGCATCCGTGTATACCTCAGAAAGCTCCCCTAATTTGTCATCTTTCTTCCAGTGAACCTCATTGATAAGTTATAATAGTTTAATTAATATAGAGCCATTATTATGTTTTGCTCGTTGAATGTTTTCTTTCATTTTTCAAGAGGTCCAGAAGGCTAAGGCTAGATGTTTCAATTTTACAGGCCCTGGATTTCAGTCACGTTTGTAAAGTTATGGACACTTCATTTATATTATTTTTGAGTATGAGCCAAAGGGCCGTATTTGGTAGTCGCGTTCTCAAGTACCGTTGCTTCAGGGTTTTACAAGTAATATGAGGCACACGACCTGCACGCAAACATGAGCCAGATGTTCTGAACAGGTAAAACACACACACACACACACACACACACACACACACACACACACACACACGTGTGTGTGTGTGTGTGTGTGTGTGTGTGTGTGTGTGTGCACGCAAGACCAGTGAAAGTGATGTGACCTTGACTGAGTGACATACCATGGAGGCTGCACCCCGCAGAGCGACTTTTGTCCAGTAAACACAGCTGTTCTCACCTCAGCTGCCTGGAGAGAGCCACGTATCAGTCGGCTCATACCTATTGCTACTTGAGGTAGCAGCTCACCCCTTTGTGACTGGTTACTTGCCACGAGTGGTAGCTCACTCCAGTCGACTTGAGACCCCATTGCACCGCAGATGCTTATGGCTTGCTCGACCAACTTATGACAGCCTCCTGCCAACCATCTGTCAGTCAACGAAGTTATTCTTCAGAGGTCGTCCAACCTATGGCTGTGGGTATAACTGAGTGAATGATTTGCTATTGCAATATGATGACTGTGAATGGAGTAATTAATTGGAGATAGATTTGAGTATCTTTGGATTGTGACAATAAGCCACCCATGTGTGTGAAGCCATCCAACACACTGCCTTCATTCATGAGTATTCTCAGAACGTTCAGATTCTGTGTAATATTGTGCACCTGGTGTTCTTCTTCTTATTATATGTATCCAGAAATAAATTTACCGGAACACCAGTACATAAAAGTGAATGTGAGGAGTCTTGTAGACAAGTGCTCTTGTGTATTTTCTTGTAGTTTACTTTGGAACCAGCTTTACCCGCATAATCCTAGACATGATATTCATAAGACGATGAGTACGTGAAACGAAAAGCAAAAATGATACCCATGTCCCAGTTAAAATGTCCTTGACGAACTTATGCTACAGGTGAAGCTCAGCACAATTTGTCCGCAGCTCATGATGCGGTGGTTAGCGTTGCTGCCTCTGGGTCCCAGGCTCCGAATTCGATTCCCGACCGGATTGGGGATTTCCTCTGCCTGGGAACTGGGTGTTTGTGTTGTCCTCATCATTCCATCGTCACCATCATCATTCGTGACAGCGGCTGGCTTTGACTGTGTAGAAATTAGACCGTGTAAAAACTGCGGCTTTGTAAGGGTGCTGATGACCTCGCAGCTGAGCGCCCCACAAACCAAACGTCAAAATCATCAGCACAATTATCATCATCATCATCATTCATTTTATTCACAATGAGAAGGTCATGTTACACAGCAGTTTATCCCTAAACTCTTACGAAGCGTTTAATGTCATATGCACATCCTCATGGTCAATGTAGTCGACCCTTTAATGCTGCCTAATAAGTGTAGATGATATTTAGTATTGCCAGTGACTGCACAGCTAATTTAACTCACATTCCTACAGCCCAGGAAGGCAGCGGGATGTGACAAGATGGAGAACGCACTGCTGAAGAAGCTGCCGCCGGAGGCAGTGCGCGTAGTCACGGCAGTCTTCAGTGTCATCCTTCGCACTGGCGTCTACCCCACTGCGTGGAAACACGCCGAGGTTGTCGCCATCCCGAAGGCCGGCAAAGACCCCAGGCTGGCGCACAGCTATCAACCGATAAGTCTGGCGAATATCCTCTCGAAGGTCTTCGAGAGGGAAGGCAACAAACGGCTGCAGCGCCACGTCAGTGAAGAAGCCCTGCTTCCTGACGAGCAGTTTGGTTTCCGCAGCGGCCATTCGACGCAGCATCAGCTTCTGCGAATGGTGGAGCTGGCGATGGAGGCCCTGGAGCATCGCAAGTACCTTGGGGCGGTGCCCCTTGACGTCTCCAAGGCCTTCGATAGCGTGTGGCACTACGGCCTCCTGTATACGCTGCTGGTACAGAGGGTACCCGTGTCGAACGTCCGCCTTCTCCAGTCCTACCTGCGCGGGCGCACTTTCCATGTGCGTGCAGACGGCGCACCACATCCCCGCAGAGGTCCGTGCTTGGCCCCCTGCTGTACACCCTCTTCACCGCTGACGTCCCGAAGACTACGCCGAGGGTACATCTGGCGCTCTAAGCCGATGATACCGCACTATACACGCATAGCTTGAGCGCGCAGCTGATGCGCTGCCGCCTGCAACGAACATGGAGTGTGGGCCACCAAATGGCGGCTCAAATTCAACGCCGGGAAAAGCCAAGCGGTGGTGTTCAAGCGCCGCCGCATACCCGACGCGCTGCCGCAAGTACGGATTATGGGAGGCACAGGAAGATACCTCGGCGTCACTCTGTTCCAGGCTGTTCCAACCGAGCTCCAGGGAGCCGGAGCGCTCACTGCGGCAGCTCGGAGCCCGCGTGGAGGGGGAAAGCGACCTCACTGCCCCCTGGCCGCATGCAGCCGCAACTGACGCAATAATCCGTGTTCAATGACAGCTATGGCTAGCCGCGGGAGCCCTGTACTTCTATTGGAGGATACCTTTCTATTGACTGAGAGGGATGGTCGTCCGCAGTGTGTTGTATGTCATAAAGTATTTAAATCTGCGAAAAGGTACAATATGCAACGACATTATACATGTCTTCAAGTAAATGAAGAACTCTTGGATGTGGTACCACCTGATTAAACCGCAACAGGACGTGACATTATTGAAGCTGTTTGTGAATCAGTGGTCAATATGAATTTGCCGTGGGATAAGCTCTATTCTGTAGCGACAGACGGTGCACCACAAATCATCGGGTGTCACCAAAGTTTTGCTTCTCGTTTGAAAAATAAACTCGAGGACGAATTCGGGAAAGACATTTTCACTCTTCAATGTTTTATTCATCAAGAGGCAGTGTGTGCTGAAATAGTAGAGCTAGGTGGCGTAATGAAAGATGTCGTGAAGTGTGTGAATTTTGTGCGGCGTCACGGTATGAATCATCGCCAATTCAAAGGATTCCTGAAAGATACGGAAGCAGAGTATAGGGATATACCTTACCACAGTACAGTTCGTTGACTGAGTCAAGGAAAAGTTCTTGATGTGTTCTTTGCCATTCGTGAGGAAGTATCCCTTTTTCTCGAAATGAAAGAGGAAGAAATGCGTTGTCTGAAAGATGTAAAATGGAAATCAGACTGGCGTTCCTAGCTGACATAACTATGCATCTGAATAATTTAAATATCATTGCAGGGCAAAGGGGAGCTAATCGTTGACATGCACGACCAGATTAAAGGGTTCGTGGGAAAGTTACGTTATTTTGAGAGGCAGATGAGTAATGGACATTTAATGTTCTTCAATAGTCTTGCTTCTTTAAAACTACATGAGGGTACTACTTTCGGCGATTACCAAGCAAAGTTAAAGCAGCTCATCACGTCGTTTGAAACATGATTCCGAGACCTCACTAGTGTGGAAATGTAACTTAAGGTGTTCAGCAATCCTTTTTCAGTTTCCTCCGATGACTTGTCATCGTCACTTCAATTGGAGATTATTGATTTGCAAAATTCAACTTTGTTGAAATTGAGGTACTACAACACGTTGGATTTGTCACGATGGTATCGTTCTTTACAGCGAAAAACTTTTCCCAAGCTACACAACAATGCGGCTCAGATCATGTGCATGTTTGGGTCTACGTATTATTGCGAGCAGATTTTCTCAGCAATGAAAAAGAGTAAAAAGTAAGGAACGATCGTTTCTTCAGGATGCAACAGTGAAGGCCATCCTCCGCATTAACGCTCCGAATACTTTGACGCCTGATATTTCCGATCTTGTAATGAAAGGAAATGTCAAGCTACAGAGGCGCAGTACATTTAGTATGCAACTTCTTGTAAAACAGTTGTTTCTTACTCATTTCCTGAACATCGTATTTCCTGGTCTAGCATGTCACCACGTCTTAGCAGCTAAGAGTATGAGGTTGTCGATCTTGTAAGATGCAGCTGGCACATCAAAACGCTTGCCTTGCCGCCTGCCTCAGCCACCGTGCCACGTGCCGACCCACTTGAATGGTCACAGCGAGCGACACGGCTCCCTGGAGCAGGGAGCGCTCCGCAGCTCACAACGGAGCCGACGAGATGGAACAGCCTGCAATACATCATCGTAGGTGTTTTCCAACACCTAAAATACTGAAATAGATATTCATCATCTTTGCAGTGGGATGGTAACTGGATGATAGAAACAATCCCTGATTTTTCATTTCTTTCTTTCTGTTATTTCCTCCCTTGGTATTCGTATCATCAAAATGCGTCTGCATCCAGATGTTTGTGACGCCGGCAGACTGATGGATTAAATATATAATAAAATTGCGTGTGAGACGATTATGGTGATGCTGTTGTTAAACGTTTTATGCACTTACATTCTGGCAGTAATGCTTGTATCGTACTATTAACCAATCGTTCAGGGTCGCCATGGTGCCTTGCATGAGCTCCACTGGACTAATGGATGCCCACCTGAAGGTTCCCAAGAGTATAATGAAGCCACCGCCAGCTTGTCTCCGTGCTGTAGTAGAGGTGTCAAGTAGTTGTGGAAGACGACGGATTCGTGCCTCCCATTGGCACGTTGAAAAAGGTATCGGGATTCATCAGAACATGCAACACTCAGCCACTGCGCCAACATCCAGTGCAGATGGTCACGTGCCCATTTCAGTCGTAGTGGCGATGTAGTGTTAACATTGGGACATGCATGGGTCGTCAGCTGCAGAGGAACATCGTTAGCAGTGCTTGGGGCACTGTGTGTTAAGACACACTTGTACTCTTCCC
The DNA here is from genome assembly GCF_023864345.2 of Schistocerca serialis cubense. Lineage (NCBI taxonomy): Eukaryota > Metazoa > Arthropoda > Insecta > Orthoptera > Acrididae > Schistocerca > Schistocerca serialis. The sequence goes on along the minus strand of NC_064646.1, from coordinate 448,473,425 downwards.
AGCATTAACCCTTTGTTGCCTGACGGTACTTAAAAGTACCAGTAAGTTTTGACTCATTATTTTCTCGTGGTGCAGTTTCGTGATCTGAGAGCCTGTCGGTACGTAACAGTAACTCTGCTCTACTGTTTCATAGTTGTTATTGTGCAACACATAGACCTCTCTGGCGGTCAGAGCTTGAAATTGTTTTTCGCGCGCTGCTGTGAAAACAGAAGATTGTATGTGCTTGTTTCCATGGTGTTGCCTGAATTTGTGCGCAATTTATTGAAACTTCCGTTGAGTTTTCCATTGTACGTACTTACCTTCTTTGTTTTTTTATAACAGTTTGAAGCATTACGTTACAAGTGAATGAGATAAAGTGGAAAATATAAGGCGGACTTATTAGTACCGTCAGGTTGTGCGAACACTTTATTGTAGCAACAACGCGTTACCTCTCACTAGTTGTTCTGTCCACTTTTTCTCACACAGAAATCCGTAAATACATTTGCCTGTGGAACAATTAGAAAAAACAGGAAAGGTTTGCCAGGGAATTTATCTGAAGAAAAATGTCTACATCAAATCACAGAGTGTCATCTTTAGAACTAACAGTATTTCAATGGAAGGAAAATAAAGTAGTGTATTTTGCGTCAAACTTCCATAGCACCGAACAGAGAGTAGTGACAAGAAAACAGAAAGATGCAACTAGTATGACTATACCATGTCCAGTTATTGTATGTGATTACAATAAAAACATGGGTGGTGTGGATCATGCAGACAGATCACGTTCAACTTATGGTTTTGACAAGCGATCAAAGAAATGGTGGCACCGTCTCTTCTGGGGAGCAATAGAAATTGCTTTTGTCAATGCTTATGTCATTTTCAGTGATCTACATGGGGCACTGCCACTGCTGGAATTCAGGCGTGCTGTGGCACTAGGGCTAATGAATGAACAGCAAGTGCCAAATCTCAAAAAGAGAAACTCTGGTAAAGATGAAATAACTCTCCCAAAGAGAAGGAAGGATAACTTTTCTGTTCCGAAGGATGTACGTCTTGGCAACCGAGGAAACCATTTTGTAGTGTTCAGTTGTAAAAGAGGACGATGCGAAATGTGTGCAAAAAATAAAATTTAGTCGAGACCACATTCACAATGTAGTACATGTAAAGTGTATTTGTGCTGCAATGAGAAAAAGAACTGTTTCCTACAATTTCATGAGGTATCACTAAATATGTGATATGTATATACTGTCAAAAATGTATAGCCAAGTTACTATGTATTGTGAAGTTGCTCTAGAATAAATTTATGCGAAATTTAAAAAACAAATTCAGAAATATCATATTTCTGTTAATTTTCTAATGTAAAAATATTTAATATTTATGCGGAATAAAGTACAAGTTATAAAAATTGGAGCATTTTTCTGCGCATGTTGTGATTCTGTCCATGGAGTCTGACAGTACTTCTGAGTACCAGGAGAGAAAAAAGTTTCAAAAAATAAAATAAAATTTTACAAAAAATCCTACCGTCATTTGAGGCCACAATAGCATAAATTCTGCAAAGAAAATGTTAAAAAGTAAAAATTTTCTTATGTCAGGAAACAAAGGGTTAAAGTCTGATGCTAGTTCCGGCACAGTTCGCCGCCCGTCCAGTTTTACCCGGTCTGGATACCCAAGACGTCCCACACCTGTAATAAGAGGTGGCCGCCCAACCCCTTAGCCACGTCTTGAAAACACTCACCACAGCACTCCTCGAACAACTGACAAGTCGTGCAGTGTTCGTAATGCACGTGCCGAGCTTCTGGGCCATCACAATCTGCCCTCGGTCAAACTCAGATAGATCGCGCACCTTCTCTGTTGTCCACACGGACAGCATGCTCACTGATACTAGATGCACCGTGTGTGGGTCTTCCTAGCAGTCATTCCTCGCCAGGTGAGGCTGCTATCACCTGGACGGGGCCGGCCGGTGTGGCCGTGCGGTTCTAAGCGCTTCAGTTTGGAATCGCGTGACCGCTACGGTCGCAGGTTCGAATCCTGCCTCGGGCATGGGTGTGTGTGATGTCCTTAGGTTAATTAGGTTTAAGTAGTTCTAAGTTCTAGGGGGCTGATGACCTCAGAAGTTAAGTCCCATAGTGCTCAGAGCCATTTCAACCATTTTTTTGAACCTGGACGGGTTTATATCGATAGTAGATCGGTGGTCATAATGTTCTGGATGATCAGTGTACTAGATTAGTACGCAGAATCGCCTGGGTATTACTTATTCCAATCTTCTATTAGCTCATCTCCTTCTTCACTCTCAATATATCCATCTCCTCCACTCCCTCTATCCAGCTCCTCCCTCTCTGTCTATTTTCTCCTCCCCTTTTCCTCTTCCTCCCCTTCTTCCCCTCTGTCAATCTGCTCCTCCTCTCTTGCCCATATCCTCCTCCTCCCCAATCTGTTCCCCACCTCATTTCTGTCCATCTCCTCCCCTCCCCTCTCTGTCCATCTCTTCCTCTCCCTCTCTGTCCATCTCATCATCTCCCCTGTCCATCTCCTCCCATTTCTCTGTAAATTCTCTTCTCCCCTCTGTCGTTTCATCTCTTTCCCCCCTGTCTCTGCCTATCTCTCCCTCCCCCTGCCTCTGTCTATCTCCTACTCTTTCCTTTCTCTGTCCATCTCCTCTTCTATCCTCTACCTGACCATCTCACCCTCTTCCCTTTCTTTGTCCATTTCCTCCTCCCCTTTTCTTGGCCTGTGTCATCCTCGCCCTGTCTCTCTCCATCTCATCCTCTTTCCTTTCTTTCTTCATCTTGGCCCTCGCTATTTGTCCCTCTCCTCCCCATCTCTCTCCACATTATCAAACTGACGCCAATAGGAGACTGGTGGTTCTTACACCCACAGTATTTCTATCCAGATTGTAACTAATATGAGTACCAAACTTGGTTGAAATCATTCCAAGGGTCTAGGACAGGCTGTTCCAACCGAGCTCCAGGGAGCTGGAGCACTCACTGCGTCAGCTTGGAGCCCGCGTGGAGGGGGAAAGCTCACTGCCCCCTGGCCGCATGCAGCCGCAACTGACGCAATAATCCGTGTTCAATGACAGCTATGACTAGCCGTGGGAGCCCTGACCTCTATTGGAGGATATCTTTCTATTGACTGAGAGGGATGGTCGTCCGCAGTGTGTTGTATGTCATAAAGTATTTAATTCTGCGAAGAGGTACAATATACAACGACATTATACACGTCTTCACGCAGCACACTACGATTAGGTAGAAGGTGTTGCACGCAGAGAACTGGTAGCCAGGCTTAAGAACGACATACCAGGAGAAGTAAGTTTAAAAACGGTTTCGTAATACGGAGGATATCAAAACATGCAACATAGTTCGTGTTCTGTAATGCGTTTATAATTTTCAGGTGAATGAAAGCGGAGAAAGTACACAAGCGGCAAGACGCAGTCAATACCTTCGCTGCGCAGTGCCGATGGTACTGTTACCGACAACTGTACCGCTAAAGCGGAGTTATTGAACGCAGTTTTCCGAAATTCCTTCACCAGGGAAAACGAATGGAATATTCCAGAATTTGAAACACGAACAGCTGCCACCATGAGTTTCTTAGAAGTAGATACCTTAGGGGTTGCGAAGCAACTCAAATCGCTTGATACGGGCAAGTCTTCAGGTCCAGATTGTATACCGATTAGGTTCCTTTCAGATTACGCTGATACAATAGCTCCCTACTTAGCAATCATATACAACCGCTCGCTCACCGATAGATCTGTACCTACAGATTGGAAAATTGCGCAGGTCGCACCAGTGTTTAAGAAGGGTAGTAGGAGTAAATCCATCGAACTACAGGCCTATATCATTGACGTCGGTTTGCAGTAGGGTTTTGGAGCATATACTGTATTCAAACATTATGAATCACCTCGAAGGGAACGATCTATTGATACGAAATCAGCATGGTTTCAGAAAACATCGTTCTTGTGCAACGCAGCTAGCTCTTTATTCGCACGAAGTAATGGCCGCTATCGACAGGGGATCTCAAGTTGATTCCGTATTTCTAGATTTCCGGAAAGCTTTTGACACCGTTCCTCACAAGCGACTTCTAATCAAGCTGTGGGCCTATGGGGTATCGTCTCATTTGTGCGACTGGATTCGTGATTTCCTTTCAGGAAGGTCGCAGTTCGTAGTAATAGACGGCAAATCATCGAGTAAAACTGAAGTGATATCAGGTGTTCCCCAGGGAAGCGTCCTGGGACCTCTGCTGTTCCTGATCTACACTCCTGGAAATGGAAAAAAGAACACATTGACACCGGTGTGTCAGACCCACCATACTTGCTCCGGACACTGCGAGAGGGCTGTACAAGCAATGATCACACGCACGGCACAGCGGACACACCAGCAACCGCGGTGTTGGCCGTCGAATGGCGCTAGCTGCGCAGCATTTGTGCACCGCCGCCTTCAGTGTCAGCCAGTTTGCCGTGGCATACGGAGCTCCATCGCAGTCTTTAACACTGGTAGCATGCCGCGACAGCGTGGACGTGAACCGTATGTGCAGTTGACGGACTTTGAGCGAGGGCGTATAGTGGGCATGCGGGAGGCCGGGTGGACGTACCGCCGAAGTGCTCAACACGTGGGGCGTGAGGTCTCCACAGTACATCGATGTTGTCGCCAGTGGTCGGCGGAAGGTGCACGTGCCCGTCGACCTGGGACCGGACCGCAGCGACACACGGATGCACGCCAAGACCGTAGGATCCTACGCAGTGCCGTAGGGGACCGCACCGCCACTTCCCAGCAAATTAGGGACACTGTTGCTCCTGGGGTATCGGCGAGGACCATTCGCAACCGTCTCCATGAAGCTGGGCTACGGTCCCGCACACCGTTAGGCCGTCTTCCGCTCACGCCCCAACATCGTGCAGCCCGCCTCCAGTGGTGTCGCGACAGGCGTGAATGGAGGGACGAATGGAGACGTGTCGTCTTCAGCGATGAGAGTCGCTTCTGCCTTGGTGCCAATGATGGTCGTATGCGTGTTTGGCGCCGTGCAGGTGAGCGCCACAATCAGGACTGTATACGACCGAGGCACACAGGGCCAACACCCGGCATCATGGTGTGGGGAACGATCTCCTACACTGGCCGAACACCACTGGTGATCGTCGAGGGGACACTGAATAGTGCACGGTACATCCAAACCGTCATCGAACCCATCGTTCTACCATTCCTAGACCGGCAAGGGAACTTGCTGTTCCAACAGGACAATGCACGTCCGCATGTATCCCGTGCCACCCAACGTGCTCTAGAAGGTGTAAGTCAACTACCCTGGCCAGCAAGATCTCCGGATCTGTCCCCCATTGAGCATGTTTGGGACTGGATGAAGCGTCGTCTCACGCGGTCTGCATGTCCAGCACGAACGCTGGTCCAACTGAGGCACCAGGTGGAAATGGCATGGCAAGCCGTTCCACAGGACCACATCCAGCATCTCTACGATCGTCTCCATGGGAGAATAGCAGCCTGCATTGCTGCGAAAGGTGGATATACACTGTACTAGTGCCGACATTGTGCATGCTCTGTTGCCTGTGTCTATGTGCCTGTGGTTCTGTCAGTGTGATCATGTGATGTATCTGACCCCAGGAATGTGTCAATAAAGTTTCCCCTTCCTGGGACAATGAATTCACGGTGTTCTTATTTCAATTTCCAGGAGTGTATATAAATGACCTGGGTGACAATCTGAGCAGTTCTCTTAGGTTGTTCGCAGATGATGCTGTAATTTACCGTCTAGTAACGTCATCCGAAGACCAGTATCAGTTGCAAAGCGATTTCGAAAAGATTGCTGTATGGTGTGGCAGGTGGCAGTTGACGCTAAATAACGAAAAGTGTGAGGTGATCCACATGAGTTCCAAAAGAAATCCGTTGGAATTCGATTACTCGATAAATAGTACAATTCTCAAGGTTGTCAATTCAACTAAGCACCTGGGTGTAAAAATTACGAAAAACTTCAGTTGAAAAGACCACATAGATAATATTGTGGGGAAGGCGAGCCAAAGGTTGCGTTTCATTGGCACGACACTTAGAAGATGCAACAAGTCCACTAAAGAGACAGCTTACACTACAATCGTTCGTCCTCTGTTAGAATATTGCTGCGCGGTGTGGGATCCTTACCAGGTGGGATTGATGGAGGACATCGAAAGGGTGCAAAAAAGGGCAGCTCGTTTTGTATTATCACGTAATAGGGGAGAGAGTGTGGCAGATATGATACGCGAATTGGGATGGAAGTCATTAAAGCAAAGACGTTTTTCGTCGCGGCGAGATCTATTTACGAAATTTTAGTCACCTACTTCCTCTTCCGAATGCGAAAATATTTTGTTGAGCCCAACCTACATAGGTAGGAATGATCATCAAAATAAAATAAGAGAAATCAGAGCTCGAACAGAAAGGTTTAGGTGTTCGTTTTTCCCTCGCGCTGTTCCGGAGTGGAATGGTAGAGATATAGTATTATTGTGGTTCGATGAACCCTCTGCCAAGCACTTAAATGTGAATTGCAGAGTAGTCATGTAGATGTAGATGTAGAAAACACTACTAAATCTGCAATTCGAGCAAGCTACAGGGTCGCTCACATTATTGCGACGAGTGGCAAGCCGTTTTTGGTGGGACCACTCGTAAAATCGCTCATGGTAGCAGTTGCAGAATGTTTGTTTCCAAAGGAGGTGCAGGCAATTGAAGGGGTTAATTGAAGGGGTTTGCCTGTCGAAGCAAACAATGTCTCGTCGAATCCTGGACATGATATCGGATTTAGAGACACAGGTCAGGAAAAAGGCGGAGTGCTTTGTTGCATTTTCGCTAGCGCTTGACGAAAGCACTGACATATCGGACTGTGCTCAGCTTGCAGTCTTTGTGCGTGGTGTCGACATGGAGCTGCAAGTAACTGAAGAACTCTTGGATGTGGTACCACTCGATTACACCGCAACAGGGCAAGTGTGTGAATTTTGTGCGGCGTCACGGTATGAATCATCGCCAATTCAAAGGATTCCTGAAAGATATTGAAGCGGAGTATGAGGATATACCTTACCACAGCACAGTTCGTTGGCTGAGTCGGGGAAAAGTTCTTGATGTTTTCTTTGCCATTCGTGAGGAAATATCTCTTTTTCTCGAAATGAAACGGGAAGAAATGCGTTGTCTGAAAGATATAAAATGGATGTCAAACCTGGCGTTCCTAGCTGACACATAAAATGGATGTCAGACCTGGCGTTCCTAGCTGACATAACTATGCATCTGAATAATTTAAATCTGTCATTGCAGGGCAAAGAGCAGCTAATCGTTGACATGCAGACCAGATCAAAGCGTTCCTGGAAAAGTAACGGCAGATGAGTAGTGGACATTTAACATTCTTCAATCGTCTTGCTTCTTTAAAACTACCTGAAGGTACTACTTTCGGCTATTACCAAGCAAAGTGAAGGCAGCTCATCGCATCGTTTGAAACACGATTCCGAGACCTCACTAGTTTGGAAATGGAACTTCAGGTGTTCAGCACGCCTTTTTCAGTTTCCCGCGACGATCTGTCATCGTCACTTCAATTGGAGATTATTGATTTGCAAAATTCAACTTTGTTGAAATTGAGGTACTACAACACGTTGGATTTGTCACGATGGTATCGTTCTTTACAGCGAAAAACTTTTCCCAAGCTACACAACAATGCGGCTCAGATCATGTGCATGTTTGGGCCTACGTATTATTGCGAGCAGATTTTCTCAGCAATGAAAAAGAGTAAAAAGTAAGGAACGATCGTTTCTTCAGGATGCAACAGTGAAGGCCATCCTCCGCATTAACGCTCCGAATACTTTGACGCCTGATATTTCCGATCTTGTAATGAAAGGAAATGTCAAGCTACAGAGGCGCAGTACATTTAGTATGCAACTTCTTGTAAAACAGTTGTTTCTTACTCATTTCCTGAACATCGTATTTCCTGGTCTAGCATGTCACCACGTCTTAGCAGCTAAGAGTATGAGGTTGTCGATCTTGTAAGATGCAGCTGGCACATCAAAACGCTTGCCTTGCCGCCTGCCTCAGCCAGCCGTGCCACGTGCTAGCGTGGCGGTCCACTTGAATGGTCACAGCGAGCGACACGGCTCCCCGGAGCAGGGAGCGCTCCGCGGCTCACAACGGAGCCGACGAGCTGGAACAGCCTGCTCTGGACCGACGCCTGACCTGGGATCCACACATCCGGGAGCTGAGGGGCCGAGCGCTTGGACGGTTGCGCTTGTTGTATATCTCCTCAACCCCACGACGACGCTGCCCCCTCACTGCAGCCTCTCGCTCTATTTAACACTCATCAGGCTGGTGCTGGAGTACGTGGGCGTGGCGTGGGAAAACGTGGCGGACACACACCTTCAGATGTTGCAACGAGTGCAGAACAAAGCCCTTCGGCTGGCGCTCCACCTGCCACGGGACAACAACACTCGTCTGCTGCACGACATCGCGGGAATCCCGTTGCTGAAGCGCCGCTTCTGCGCGCTCGCAACAAGTTTCTACAAGTCAGCGAGGACATAGCGCAACCCGTTGGTCAGTGGACTGGGAAACCAACCCCACTGGCGCCCAGCGACCAGATGGCCTGACCTGCTGCTTGAATAACCACCAGGCAGCAAGAGGAGCGGAAGACACTAAAGTGACAATGAGAAGACGAATCCAACAGGGAGGACCACACACCAACTGAGATCTGAGACGCAGGAACAGCAGGCCCTGCTTAACCTTCTCCAAAGGTGCATCGAATGCACGCGAGTCACGCATGCACGCAAGGTGCCGCCATCGGTCAGGCCGAACAACAAGCGCAGTGTGTACCCTATCGGGGTTAGAGCAGGTTAGCGGACAGGGCTAGCCGGCCGTGTTAGGATTATAAGCGTAGGGGACGCTGGGGAGCCAGGGCCCCACCCGAGGTGGCAAGCCCGCGTTCCCCAAGAAAGGGCAGCTGTGATAAGGAGAGAATAGGTAACGCGAATAGGGCCATCTCAGGCATGAACACCAACCAACCACAAACGCAACGCACAGAAAATGCAATGATAACTGGACACCGACACGCCCCACAACAAGAAAATGTAAACAACACTGCTCATCATCATCATCCGGTCACGTCACAACAAATGGAAGAACATATCTTTGTACCTACTCAACAACAACCACAAGACACGAACATGAATACATCTTCCGAAGAATTTGAACTGGCTTCATCTACCGATGCGGATGACGCTGAAATGCAGGACTTCAATCAACATGAACAAGACGAACAAGAATTTACCACCATCCAATATAAAAGACAGCACTGGACACCGCAAAATGTACCCAACCCAAGAAAATGCCATGCAGAAATTCCCACAACAAACAGATTTGACCCGATCGCACCTGCCGATACTAATCAGCCAATCACAGATCACAATACAACAATTAATCAGGAACGAGCTGCACCGGCGGAACATTTGAATTACAGAATCCCGCCGATCACAATCCATTATACCGACAAATACATCCAACTCAACAATGCACTAAAAAATGAAAAATGGTTCAAATGACTCTGAGCACTATGGGACTTAACTTCTGAGGTCATCAGTCCCCTACAACTTAGAACTACTTAAATCTAACTAACCTAAGGATATCACACGCATCCATGCCCGAGACAGGATTCGAACCTCCGACCGTAGCGGTCGCGCGGCCCTAGACTGTAGCGCCTAGAACGGTCGGCCACTTAAGCCGGCTAAAAAATGAACTGAAAAGGAACACTAAAAGCACTATATCAAGGTGACCGTGTAAAATACCACTTTGAATCATTAGACGACTACGCAAAAGGACTACAGTTCTTCAAAAATACAAGATTCCCTTTTTTATACACCAATCTTTCGAAAACAAAGATTTGAAAGTCATAATTAAAAAACTGCCAGCACAAATAACCGAAGACGAACTAACAGATGCACTACAAGAAAAAGGTTTCACCCAAGGAAAGGTATATCTGTACAATAAACGAGATGAAAAAAACAATCTCATCGCACTTCCCACTTATGCAGCAACACTTCCGAAAGGCAAAGACAGTCAAGAAACGAACTCACCTACACACACAAATGAGAGTCGAAACTATGAACCAAAAGACGGACCATCTCAATGCAAGAAGTGCTGGCGCTTCGAGCACACTGCTAGCTACTGCGAACTCCCGCCGCGATGTGCGCGCTGCGCAGGTTCACACGAGTGTAAGAACTGTACCTCACCACGGGCAACACCGCCAAAATGTGTGAACTGCAACGAGGCGCATCCAGCTTCATTTCTAGGATGCAAGAAATACCAAGAATTACCTCCCAAATATAAAATCCGAGGAAACATGCTCCAAAACAGAACACGACATACAACGCGTACTATACAGCTGCTCCTCCAATAGCATAATGTTCACCGCCTGCAAGCACATCCCGTCCAGCAACAACCCAGCAACCGTCTGTAACATAACTATCCACCGCTCAGCCATTCACCGCACAACAAGCTAGGACAGAGAAGAGCACATCCATCAATTCGCGACTCGAACGTAACGGCCCATTCTCATCTACTGAAGAACACAACAAATACTACTCTGATGCAACAGCAAATAGACCCAGCATAAAATATGACGAAGCGAGTTCAATGACCTCGGCCAGCAACATGCAGCCCTTTTCTCAAGCCCTAACAGATATCGCAACACTTCTCACCAACTTACAGCAAAAAATCACATCTTTCCTCAGTCTTGTTGAGGGAATCATCAATGCATTCGTTGCGCCGTAAAAAATGGCACAACTGTTTTTGTGATAATATTTACTATATAAGTGACTTATTAGTGGTTTCTTCATTCACCTCTGCATTTCTTGTGTTGTGGCCTGATATTTGTGAGTGTTTCGTATCGAGCAACTTAACCTCTTACCCGTGTTTACATTCCGCGCAGACCAGTTGCAGCTGTAGCGGCGCATCGAAAGCTAAGTACTAATTAATTGTTCGTGTATAGTAGTTTATTTAGGAACTTTAGTAGTCTTCAACCGGTGTTCTTGGTGTTTTCCGGTGAAATAACTTCAGAAGAAATTTTTGCGAACTGCTTTCAGTTTCGTTACTGTCATTAGACGTTTGATTTTCTTTTTGTGTTAATATTTTGTTATATTCTCATTTGTTGTTGATTAATACTGTCAATAATAGTAGTTACTTCCCTTGTAGAGCAAGTTTGTGATAATTGTAGTCAGTTTTTAACATCTTCTTATTGTAGTAGCGGAACTTAGATAAAGTTGTTTTCTTGTTTCAATAATTGTAAAATTTTACCATGAGTGAGAAGTGTGGGCTTTGCCGTAGGTTCGTGAGTAGTGGATTGCGGTGTGAGACTTGTTCGAAGTATTTTCACTGGGGGGAATGCAGTGGGGAAGCCAGTGGGCATTCTGGTGAGATCCTCTCCTGGAACTGCAGGTTATGTAGCAAGAGTAAGTTGATAGAGGAGCAGGAGCGTAAGATCTGTGCCCTTCAGGTGCAGTTGAAAAACGCACAGGAGGAGCTAGATAGGATGAGGAGGGAGAAGGGGGTTGGGGAATGGGAGCTGGCTGTTGGCAAGAGATCTGCTAGGAGAAGGAGATTTTCAGATAGTTTTACTATTGGTGTTTGTAATAGATATGACCAACTGTCAGAGTCTAGTGGAGAGGAATCTCTAGTAGCTGTAGATGTAGGAAGTATGCAGCAGACCTCAGCAGTTACGGTGGCTAGGACAGTTGCAAAGTCTAAGAGAAAGAAGAAGGTTCTGCTGTTAGGTAGTTCTCATGGTAGAGGTGTAGGCCAGCAGTTGCAGGAAGTTTTGGGGAGTGAGTACCAGGTCACCAGCATTGTGAAGCCAAATGCAGGATTGGCTCAGGTGACTTTTAACATAGGGGGGTTATGTAGGGATTTTACTAAAGAGGATCAGGTAGTGATTGTGGGTGGGGCTGGTAATAGTATTGATAGGGATGGGGAGTATGACATAGATGGTGACCTGGAAAAGATAGCCACTCAGACTGGCAACACGAATGTGCATTTCGTGGAACTGTTTCAGCGTCACGATCGGCCTCATCTCAATACAGCCGTCAGGCGTAATAACATGAGACTTGGGGGTGCGCTGATGACAGACTCCGCCGACACCACTGAAATGTGACTCATGCCTTCTATCAGTAGGACGGGTTTCACTAGACATGGCCTGCACCTCAACAGGTATGGGAAGGGGAGGTTGGCAAAACTTATAGGTGACAGCATAGGTGGGGGTGGTGGGATCACTCATGGGAAAATTCCGGTAGTTGTGGGTGTTAGAGCTGTCCCTTTTTTAGATTGAAGTCAGCTGTTAGGTGTTCCTGCTTAAGGGAAGTGTCTCTAACAAAGAAACCACTTTCTACAAAGCTTGGGTATCCGATTAATGAGGGAATTAGTATATTTCATCAAAATATACAAGGTATTAGAGATAAAGTTAGTGAACTGCTTATAGATGTTGACTCTGAATTATCTCCTTATTTAAGAAGTGTTCAGATATACCAATAATTTCCGAGGCTTCCTTTACCAGGATACAGGTTGGCTGGCAGCTTTTCTAGGAGCTCTTTGCGGTGTGGGGGAGTAGCCATGTATGTGAAAAACGGTATCCCATTTGAGTCAATTGATGTTTCAAAGTACTGCACTGAAAAGGTGTTTGAATGTTGTGCAGGTGTGGTTAAATTTAGTGGAGCTAAACTTCTTACTGTTGTTATTTATAGATCCCCAGACTCCGATTTCATAACATTTTTGCTAAAGCTAGAGGAGGTTCTTGGTTCACTTTATAGTAAATACAAAAAGTTAGTTATATGTGGTGACTTCAATATTAATTGTATAAGTGATTGTGCAAGGAAAATGATGCTGGTAGACCTCCTTAATTCATATAATCTTATGCAAACCGTATTCTTTCCAACGAGAGTGCAAGGGAACAGTAGAACAACCATAGACAATATTTTTGTTCATTCGTCATTATTAGAAGGGCATTCTGTTAGCAAAAAGATGAATGGCCTTTCAGATCATGATGCACAAATTTTAAGTCTAAAACATTTTTGTGCTGCAACACATGTTAAATATAGTTACCAACTTTTTAGGAAAGCTGATCCAGTTGCTGTACAGACTTTTGTAAACCTTATCAAGGAACAAGAGTGGCAAGATGTTTATAGTGCTGATACAGTAGACGATAAATATAATGCTTTCCTCAAGACTTTTCTCGTGCTCTTTGAAAGTTGCTTTCCGTTAGAATGTTCAAAACAGGATTCTAGCACAAACAGGCAGCCTGGGTGGCTGACTAAAGGGATAAGAATATCTTGTAGAACAAAGTGGCAATTATATCAAAACGTTAGAAACAGTCAAAATCTAAATGCAGCAGTATTGTAAGGTGCTTAAAAAAGTTATTAGGAAGGCAAACAGTATGTGGTATGCAGATAGAATAGCTAAGTCTCAGGATAAAATCAAAACCATATGGTCAGTCGTAAAGGAAGTGGCTGGTCTGCAGAGACAGGTCGAGAATATAGAATCAGTGCGTAGTGGGGATGTCCGTGTTACTGATAAGTCGCATATATGTACAGTACTTAATAATCACTTTCTGAATATAGCAGGTGAACTAAATAGAAACCTAGTCCCAACAGGGAATCATATAGCGCTCTTAGAAAAAAGTGTTCCGAGACTGTTACCTGAAATGCTCCTCCATGATACTGACAAGAGGGAGATTGAGTTAATAATTAAATCACTAAAGACCAAGAACTCTCATGGATATGACGGGGTATCTAGCAGAATACTGAAGTATTGTTCCACGTATGTTAGCTCAGCACTTAGCCATATCTGTAACTTTTCCTTTAGGAGTGGTCGGTTTCCTGACCGATTAAAGTACTCGGTAGTGAAGCCACTTTATAAAAAGGGAGACAGGGATAATGTTGACAATTATAGACCTATTTGTATGCCAACGGTGTTTGCTAAAGTTATCGAGAGGGTTGTATATACAAGGTTACTGCGGCATTTAAATTCACATAATTTGCTGTCAAACGTACAGTTTGGTTTTAGAAATGGCTTAACAACTGAAAATGCTATAGTCTCTTTTCTCTGTGAGGTTTTGGACGGATTAAATAAAAGGTTGCGAACGTTAGGTGTTTTCTTTGATTTAACGAAGGCTTTTGACTGTGTTGACCACAAAATATTACTGCAGAAGTTGGAACATTATGGAGTAAGGGGAGTAGCTTACAATTGGTTCGCCTCCTACTTTAAGAACAGAAAGCAGAAGGTAATCCTCCGCAATATTGAGAGTGGTAATGATGTTCAGTCCCAATGGGGCACTGTTAAATGGGGTGTTCCCCAAGGGTCGGTGCTGGGGCCACTGCTGTTTCTTATTTATGTAAATGATATGCCTTCTAGTATTACAGGTGATTCAAAAATATTTCTGTTTGCTGATGACACCACCTTGGTAGTGGAGGATCTTGTGTGTAATATTGAAACATTATCAAATAATGTAGTTCATGATATAAGTTCGTGGCTTGTGGAAAATAATTTGATGCTAAATCACAGTAAGACTCAGTTTTTACAGTTTCTAACCCACAATTCAACAAGAACTGACATTTTAATCAGACAGAATGGGCATGTTATAAGCGAGACGGAACAGTTCAAGTTCCTAGGCGTACGGATAGATAGTAAGCTGTTGTGGAAAGCCCATGTTCAGGATCTTGTTCAGAAACTAAATGCCGCTTTATTTACCATTAGAACAGTATCTGAAATAAGTGACATTTCAACACGAAAAGTAGTGTACTTCGCATATTTTCATAGGCTTTTGTCATATGGTATTATTTTTTGGGGTAATTCTTCTGATTCAAAAAGGGTATTTTTGGCTCAAAAACGGGCTGTTCGAGCTATGTATGGAGTAAGTTCGAAAACCTCTTGTCGACCCCTATTCAATAGTCTGGGAATTTTGACATTGCCCTCACAGTATGTATTTTCTTTAATGTCGTTTGTTGTTAGCAATATTAGCTTATCCCCAAGAGTTAGCAGCTTTCACTCAGTTAATACTAGGCAGAAATCAAATCTGCATGTGGAATGCACTTCCTTGACTCTTGTGCAGAAAGGAGTGCAGTATTCTGCTGCATCCATTTTCAATTAGCTACCACAAGAACTCAAAAATCTTAGCAGTAGCCCAAACTCTTTTAAGTCTAAACTGAAGTTTCCTCATGGCTCACTCCTATTCTGTCGAGGAGCTCCTGGAAGAGCTAAAAAATTAAGCAAATTCCAGTGTTACATTCTTGATTTTCTTTATTTAAACTAACGACTTGTCACCTGAATATGTTTCTTATATTTCATTTTATCTGTTTCTACAATCGTGTTATAATTTCATGTATTGACTCGTTCCATGACCATGAAGACTTCTCCTAAATGTGGTCTCACGGAACAATAAATAAATAAATAAGGGCAAACACGACACCTTACATTCTGCAACTGGAACGCGAACGGCCTCTAATCGAAACAAGCAGAACTTAATGAATTCAGCGCCCGACATCGACTAGACATAATCGCAGTAACAGAGACTCATTTTACTCCGACGACGACGTTTAGACTACGAAATGTGCACACCTACAGAACAGACCGACTGGACTTAAGAGGCGGCGGAACCGCTATTTTCACAAAAAGGAACATCACCCATCACCATGAAACACTTCCACCACTTCAATCGTTAGAAGCAATCGCAGTCACCGTACACACCGCCATCGGAAACACAACCATAGTTGCAGCTTACATCACTCCCAATAAACACCTAATTAAAGAAGACCTTACGACAATTTTTCATCGCTTTCCGAAAATTCTGATGCTAGGAGACCTCAATGCAAAACACGAATCATGGAACTCAATCAACACAAAAGAGAAAGACGTCAACTATACGACGCCCAAGACAAATTGGAATGCACAATCCACGCTCCAAACCAGCCTACGAGAATCCCGAATGTCCAAAACCACATTCCAGATGTCCTTGACATTGCCCTAATTAAGAATATTAATACCAACTTACAACTCCGTACTGTTAACGACCTTTCATCTGATCACAAACCCGTCCTCGGAATCATCCATCGAGCAGCTCAGCAAATACCACTACCACAACAGATACAAGTAAACTGGGAACAAGACAGAAGATACTTAACCAACGACATCCGTCCTACAATGAATTTAGACACCAAAAACAAAATTAACATCGCAGTAGAAGTTCCCACTAAAAAAATTAAAATGGCCGCAAAAAGAGCATCAACAATAAACATTAATCCGGAACGATAGCACGAGACATTGCCACCGTTACTAGAAGAATTAAAAATGCAAAGGAATAGATATAGAAGACGCTGGCACCAATTTCACAACCCTCGCGACAGACACGAAATGAAGAAACTATCACGAGAATTACACAAAGGTGTAACAGAATGGCGTCAGCAAACCTGGGAAGACAAAATGACAGACTTCCTCCAGCAAACACGAGACGAATGGAAATCAATTACAAACATTAGAAAGCAACCAACCCCGTACATGGCTATCAATGGACCAGAAAGACTAATATTCGACGCATTAGCAAAACCAGAACTATTCGCCGACGAATACAATCTACAAATGTCTTTACCAAATAATGAACAACCAAATCCAAACAATAGAGAAAACGACAGAATTCGACACCACTTACATTGTTTTTCGTTTTTGATATTAACTTCTTTATTTCCGCTGGTGTTGTGAGTAAAGGTCTTGGTATCCACGTTGTGTCTCGAAAATACTGCCCCCAGACACTGACCAAACATCCAACATTCACTTAAGGCATCTACCAAGAAAAGCGATAGTTTTATTGACACAAATAGTCAGCAGCTGTTTAAGAATAGAATATTTTCCGGGCAACTGGGAAACGGCAAAAATAGTACGCATTTCAAAACCGGGAAAAAACCCAACGGAAACAGTAAATCATAGACCAATAAGCTTACTCCCCACGCTAGCAAAAGTATTCGAAAGAATAATTTTAAAACCTTTACAACTCAGTCTCACTGAACAGAACATAATGCGCCAAGAACAATTCGGTTTCACTTCAAAATTATCAGCAAAGTTACAGTTAATCAGAATCACCGAATACATCCAAAACAACTTCAATCTCAGCAAATCCACAGCAGCAGTACTTTTCGACATATCCAAAGCCTACGACAAAGTATGGAAGGAAAATTTTACAGTTAAACTCCACCAGACAACACCAACTCCAGACTGTTACATTAAAATTACCGATAGCTTCTTGCAAAACAGATAATTCTTTACCACAATTCAAGGAAAAAGATCAACCATCAAAATACCTGAAGCCGGAATTCCACAGGGGTCGGTCGCATCACTGATACTCTTCAATTTATATATCAAACGATCTACATATTCTGCCACATGTAACCTTGAGCCTATATCCAGATGATTCAGCCTTTCTTACATCCGGACGCAACATTGACGTAATAACAGCAAGACCCCAACGATAAATTGACATCAGGGAAACATGGGCACACCGGAACAAAATCACCTTTAATGCAACCAAAACAGCAACAGTATTCTTCACGAACAAGAGACAACCCAGACTAACAACACAACTACAAGTAGCAGATCAAAATATACCGTGGAGCTCAAAGACCAAATATCTCGGAACACAACTTGACCAAGCCCTAACCTTCAAAGACAACACCACAGAGCCGAAGAGAACAGCACAAAAAATGATGAACATCTTAATACCCTTCTTTAAAAGCGAAGGACTAAATACAAAAGCAAAACTCCAACTGTACAAATCTACAATTCAACCAGCAATATTATCCGGAGCTGCAAATACTACGAAACACATGCCTGAGATGGTTCCTCACGGTACCTCGCTGGACGACGATAACTGAAATTCATGAACAACTAAATGAAAAGTCTATCACAGAAAAAATTCAAGATCACGCTCAAAAAATCGATACATGCAGCCAACATACACCTCAACTTAGAACCGCCGCCACAATAAAGCCACAACCATGGCACAAATATAAAGTCCCCAAAGCAATAGTTCCAGGATAACACGACAAAAACCATTGGAAAAGACAGTTGATTTCATAACCAAGATTACCAACCAGAGCAAGAACTTTCAAGAAAACAATAGACAAAACTTTTCACAAAACAAAATATGACAAAACGAAACAATTTTTCCCGACAAGAAAGGACAAACTAACAGAAGAACCAAGGAGCCAAAATCAGAGCCCAGTTACTTCTGAATGTTGTGAATAAAGATAAGCAAAATCTCCCCTTTCCTAACCACATAAAAACAAGTAGAGACCGCCAAAGGCGGGTACATCGTGTGAGTGGCAGAGGAACGTATCTCCAAAAATGCGATTTTCGGTTCTTTTAACGTATGTCCTCACGGTAATCAGGTCCTTGTTGTGTCAAAACGGAGTCTCTCTATCCCTTCTCGTTGCGAGAATAAGCTGCTGCGTATCTCCAAGTTGTGAGTTTATTTTAGAGACAGATAAACGTATTGGCTCTTACGTTCTTCTGTCTCGAGTCAGTGCATCTCTATTTTCGGATCAGCAACACGTATGGGCACTTACGTTCTTCTGACTGCTTATTTCATGTAGTAAATTTGGAAATACGTTTTTATTCATCAGATACCATTATCTGCTTGTTTTGTATAATACAATTTTGCTGCATTTGTGCACTATTTTCCTGTGTGCTGAAAGAGTATTATATGTTGTCTAGCAGATAATAACGAAGCTTGCGACGCCAAGTAGAAACTTCCCGTCACGCCTCCCTGCTGAATCATTCGCCTGTTCATCAGTTCTCGAAACACTTTACGTACGAGGTTTCAAGCCGTTGTATTTCCCTTGCAAGAATCAATAAGCGGAGAAACGCTAAACAATGAGTGCCCTTTGTAAGCATTGTCAACGCAGTCACGTTTCTGTCATTGTCACGTCAAATTTTGTTTAGTTTCGTGTGGTATTCACTGTGAAGAGGTTGTTATCGTGCGCTCTCTGTTAGATAAAAAATGACTTCACGAGGAAGGAGAATGGTTGAGCTAGTGATGCAAAATTACCGCAGTGAAAGTAATTCTACATCCGATGAAGGTAAGATGAATTACTATTAATTTTATCTATGAGATAATCATCCACGGAGATACAGATCATTAGTTTCATTTACTTGATTCCCATTCATTGTTTGTATACCGTATTGTAGAAATTACAGAAGCAGAAGAAAAGAATGGTGAAACCTCGTCTGCAATATAAAAATGTTCCGAAGTGAAACGACTGCAAGAGTTAACTGAAGAAGATTGCAATGATTTCAAAGTGCTTAGTTCGGGTTCATCAGATGATTACATACCCGAAAACAGCATGGATTCATCATCATCATCATCATCATCATCATCATCGTCACCGTCACCGTCACCGTGGCCAAAGAAAAGGAGAGCTGCAGTTCAACAGAAACTGCAACTATCTTTAGAAAACCTCGGTAAGTAAAATGATAATCCGTGGGTCTTGTTTAACATTTCAAATATTAATTTCTTAGTCACAAATTATTTGACAAACAAAATACATATACTGGAACTATCGTTTGAGTATGATTGTGTGTACGCATTTTCTTAGCGGTCCTTAATTACAATCTGATTTATTTCTTCTCCTAACTGCGATGTTACTAAAATAACAACACATGTGCATTTCAATAGAGCTAGGGCCACATTTATTGTCTTTGGGTGAAGTAGTACATTTTCTAGTAATTATCGCACATAATAATTTTTAAAATACAATGGGACTGTAAGATTCATAGTTGATTAATGTGGTATATTATGCTCGATAAAGCACTAACGTCAGTAATATAATTTTCTCCTTTCCAGGCAATGTTACAAAGGAGATACAACACGGAAATCCACTTTCACCGACAAATCAGCTACTCAGTCCTGATTCTTCAATTTGTGTGGGCAAAGGATTTGTGATGTTAATGAACATGCAACAGGAAGAAGTTAATCCAGCGACCGTTGACTCTAATGATCAAGAACATGGGCAATCTGACAGAGGAAATGAAGTTGGTAAGGAAAAATAAAACGAGAAAAAGAAGTAAGAACACTGACAAAAGTGGAAAAAGAACATAAGGAAAATGAATAGGCAGTCAGTAAAGGCGTACAAATCAAATGTTCTGGCTGGTACTTCTTTATTAGCAGTTAAGTACAAGGATTGTTCCAAATGTCCGAGAAAGTGTAGCGAGAACATCAGCGAGACTGAAGGGAGACAGATGTTCCAAGGATTCTGGATGATGAAAGATTTAGAAAAGCAGCTCCACTTATGAAGGTGGTACCTAAAGCAAGGTCACGTTTTGCAGGTGCGCAGTCTCGAAGAAATGTCACAAAGAAGTACGTTCTCCTGAAAAATGGTAGTGAAGTTCAAGTGTGTCTAGGGTTTTTCCTTATCATTTTTAATATATCAGAAAAACATTTGTGCGATATATACAGAAGAAACGGGACAGCAGCAACATTATTCTGTCTGCTGACAAGAGGGGTCATCATCGTCCAGGTATAAGGAGGTCCGACGAGGCAAGGGAGATAACAAGGAACCTTATAAAATCATTTCCTACCATTCCATAGCATTACTGCCGATAGAGCACTGTGCGCCAGCTCGTATCAGGAGATTTGAATATAAAAATAATGCACGAACTACACTGCTGGGCACCGTAAATGCAACACCCTGAAGGAAGCATCCGAATCAAGTGAAATTTACACCATGGGTTTGCAGCGATGAGATATGCAACAGATTAGAATTTTAGAATTTCAGCGCAGACGCACATCACGCGCGCCTGTGGCGCCACCTCATAGCGCCATTTAAGGCTTGGCGATTTCGACGAGTGTACGTTCGGCACGTGTGTTTACCTTGTGGTTGTTTCACAAGACGATCAGTTATGCCTCTTAGACAACAGCGAACATCGTTTGATCAAGCATCCGAGTTCGACGGAGGAAGGATAGTGGCTTACCGAGATTGTGGATTATCATACAGAGAAATCGCTAGTCGTGTTGGACGAAACCAAACAACTGTAATGCGGATATGTGACCGTTGGATGCAGGAGGGTACGACGGACCGACGTGGTCGATCGCATTCACCTCGGTGTGTGTGTGTGTGTGCTGATAGGCAAATAGTGCGCATGGCAGTGACGGATCGCTCAGTGACATCCCGAACCATAGCACAGCACATTGCGTCTGTAACGCATCATCCAGTGTCTGCGCGTACCATTCGACGCCGTTTACAGCAGAGTGGTCTGTCCGCAAGACGTCCATTGCTTCGTCTACCATTGACGCAGAACCACAGACGTCTCCGCCGCCAATGGTGTGATGACAGACGGATGTGGACGGCAGAATGGAATGACGTTGTCTTTACTGACGAAGCACGCTTCTGTCTGCAGCACCACGATGGTCGGATTCGAGTGTGGAAACACCGTGGAGAGAGGATGCTGGACAGCTGCATTATGCACCGCCACACTCGTCTTGTACCGGGTATTATGGTATGGGGCGGTATTGGATATTACTCTCGCACGCCTCTAGTACGCATTGCCGGTACTTTAAATAGCCGGCGCTGCATATCCGAGGTGCTGGAGCCAGTTGTCCTTCCTTACCTTCAGGGCTCGGCCACAACCATATTTCAACAGGATAATGCGCGACCACACGTGGCACGCATTGTCCAAAGGTTCTTCGTCAATAACCAGATTGAAGTGCTTCCCTGGCCGGCTCGCTCTCCGGATCTTTCGCCGATAGAAAACATGTGGTCCATGGTTGCTCAACGAGTGACCCAGATTACATCCCCAGCTGCCACACCAGATGATCTTTGTCAACGTGTGGAAGCTGCTTGGGCTGCTGTACCCCAGGAACACATCCAACATCTCTTTGATTCAATGCCGAGACGTGTGGCAGCGGTGATCTCCAACAATGGCGGCTACTCTGGCTACTGATTCTGGCAGGAACCACATGTCACAGACGTCTGTAAACGTAATCATTTGATACTTGGTCAACATGTTATCTACAAAATAAATTTTGTTGTGCTACCTCTTGTCTTTCTTGGTGTTGCATTTACGGTGGCCAGCAGTGTATATAAGAAACGTTGCGAAGAGGTACAGGTTACTGCTGAAAAATATTGGCTTTACAGAGAAATATTCAATACAGAGTTTAACTTAGGCTTTCCTGTACCAAGAAAAGATGTATGTGACCACTGCTATCGCTTTCAAAATCTCTCTGAAGAAAATCAAGAGGCAGAGAAAGACCAGCACTCAGAACACCTAAAGAGAAACGAGGCTGCTAGGATACTAAAAAATGAGTTGAAGGACTGGGCCAAGGAAGGAGAATGTCATTTACTGGAGTTTGACCTAGAAGCTGTGAGATATTGTCCACACATAGCAGCGAAAGCCATTTTTTACAAAAGAAGTCAAGCGGTATACAACCTCACAGTATACAATACTGTTACCAGAAAAGCTAGAAATTTCATGTGACATGAAGGTGTGCCTCTCCCATGAACCACGGACCTTGCCGTTGGTGGGGAGGCTTGCGAGCCTCAACGATACAGATAGCCGTACCGTAGGTGCAACCACAACGGAGGGGTATCTGTTGAGAGGCCAGACAAACATGTGGTTCCTGAAGAGGGGCAGCAGCCTTTTCAGTAGTTGCAGGGGCAACAGTCTGGATGATTGACTGATCTGGCCTTGTAGCATTAACCAAAACGGCCTCGCTGTTGTGGTACTGCGAATGGCTGAAAGCAAGAGGAAACTACAACCGTAATTTTTCCCAAGGCCATGCAGCTTTACTGTATGGTTAAATGATGATGGCGTCCTCTTGGGTAAAATATTCCGGAGGTAAAATAGTCCCCCATTCGGATCTCAGGGCGGGGACTACTCCAGAGGACGTCGTTATCAGGAGAAAGAAAACTGGCATTCTACGGATCGGAGCGTGGAACGTCAGATCCCTTAATCAGGCAGGTAGGTTAGAAAATTTAAAAAGGGAAATGGATAGGTTGAAGTTAGATATAGTGGGAATTAGTGAAGTTCGGTGGCAGGAGGAACAAGACTTCTGGTCAGGTGAATACAGGATTATAAATACAAAATCAAATAGGGGTAATGTAGGAGTAGGTTTAATAATGAATAAAAAAATAGGAGTGCGGGTAAGCTACTACAAACAGCATAGTGAACGTATTATAGTGGCCAAGATAGACACGAAGCCCATGCCTACAACAGTAGTACAAGTTTATATGCCAACTAGCTCTGCAGATGACGAAGAAATTGAAGAAATGTATGATGAGATAAAAGAAATGATTCAGGTAGTGAAGGGAGACGAAAATTTAATAGTCATGGGTGACTATAATTCGGCAGTAGGAAAAGGGAGAGGAGGAAACGTAGTAGGTGAATATGGATTTAAGAAATGAAAGAGGAAGCCGTCTGTTAGAATTTTGCACAGAGCATAACTTAATCATAGCTAACACCTGGTTCAAGAATCATAAAAGAAGGCTGTATACATGGAAGAATCCTGGAGATACTAAAAGGTATCAGATAGATTATATAAAGGTAAGACAGAGGTTTAGGAACCAGGTTTTAAATTGTAGGATATTTCCAGGGGCAGATGTGGACTCTGACCACAATCTATTGGTTATGAACTGTAGATTAAAACTGAAGAAATTGCAAAAAGGTGGAATTCCAGGAGATGGGACCTGGATAAACTGACTAAACCAGAGGTTGTACAGAGTTTCAGGGACAGCATTAGGGAACAATTGACATGAATGGGGGAAAGAAATACAGTAGAAGACGAATGGGTAGCTCTGAGGGATGAAGTAGTGAAGGCAGCAGAGGATCAAGTCGGTAAAAAGACGAGGGCTAGTAGAAATCCTTGGGTAACAGAAGAAATATTGAATTTAATTGATGAAAGGAGAAAATATAAAAATGCAGTAAATGAATCAGGCAAAAAGGAATACAAACGTCTCAAAAATGAGATCGACAGGAAGTGCAAAATGGCTAAGCAGGCATGGCTAGAGGACAAATGTAAGGATGTAGAGGCTTATCTCACTAGGGGTAAGATAGATACAGCCTACAGGAAAATTAAAGAGACCTTTGGAGAAAAGAGAGCCACTTACATGAATGTCAAGATCTCAGATGGGAACCCAGTTCTAAGCAAAGAGGGGAAAGCAGAAAGGTGGAAGGAGTATATAGAGGGTCTATACAAGGGCGATGTACTTGAGGACAATATTATGGAAATGGAAGAGGATGTAGATGAAGATGAAATCGGGGATACGATACTTCGTGAAGAGTTTGACAGAGCATAGCAAGACCTGAGTCGAAACAAGGCCCCGGGAGTAGACAACATTCCATTAGAACTACTGACGGCCTTGAGAGAGCCAGTCCTGACAAAACTCTACCATCTGGTGAGCAAGATGTACGAGATAGGCGAAATACCCTCAGGCTTCAAGAAGAATATAATAATTCCAATCCCAAAGAAAGCAGGTGTTGACAGATGTGAAAATTACCAAATTATCAGTTTAATAAGTCACAGCTGCAAAATACTAACACGAATTCTTTACAGACGAATGGAAAAACTGGTAGAAGCCGACCTCGGGGAAGATCAGTTTGGATTCCGTAGAAATGTTGGAACACGTGAGGCAATACTGACCTTACGACTTATCTTAGAAGAAAGATTAAGGAAAGGCAAACCTACGTTTCTAGCATTTGTAGGCTTTAGAGAAAGCTTTTGACAATGTTGACTGGAATACTCTCTTTCAAATTCTAAAGGTGGCAGGGGTAAAATACAGGGAGCGAAAGGCTATTTACAATTTGTACAGAAACCAGATGGCAGTTATAAGAGTCGAGGGCCATGAAAGGGAAGCAGTGGTTGGGAAGGGAGTGAGACAGGGTTGTAGCCTCTCCCCGATGTTATTCAATCTGTATATTGAGCAAGCAGTAAAGCAAACGAAAGAAAAATTCGGAGTAGATATTAAAATCCATGGAGAAGAAATAAAAACTTTGAGATTCGCCGATGACATCGTAATTCTGTCAGAGACAGCAAAGGACTTGGAAGAGCAGTTGAACGGAATGGACAGTGTCTTGAAAGGAGGATATAAGATGAACATCAAAAAAAGCAAAACTAGGATAATGGAATGTAGTCGAATTAAATCGGGTTATGCTGAGGGAATTAGATTAGGAAATGAGACACTTAAAGTAGTAAAGGTGTTTTGCATTTTGGGGAGCAAAATAACTGATGATGGTCGAAGTAGAGAGGATATAAAATGTAGGCTGGCAATGGCAAGGAAAGCGTTTCTGAAGGAGAGAAATTTGTTAACATCGAGTATAGATTTAAGTGTCAGGAAGTCGTTTCTGAAAGTATTTGTGTGGAGTGTAGCCATGTACGGAAGTGAAACACGGACGATAAATAGTTTGGACAAGAAGAGAATAGAAGCTTTCGAAATGTGGCGCTACAGAATAATGTTGAAGATTGGGTGGGTAGATCACGTAACTAATGAGGAGGTATTGAATAGGATTGGGGAGAAGTTTGTGGCACAACTTGACTAGAAGAAGGGATCGGTACGTAGGACATGTCCTGAGGCATCAAGGGATCACAAATTTAGCATCTGAGGGCAGCGTGGAGGGCAAAAACCGTAGAGGGAGACCAAGAGATGAATACACTAAGCAGATTCAGAAGGATGTAGGTTGCAGTAGGTACTGGGAGATGAAGGAGCTTGCACAGGATGGAGAGCTGCATCAAACCAGTCTCAGGACTGAAGACCACAACAACAACATGAAGGTGTGGCTAAACGCGGCTCAATTGAAGTAGCATCATTTATTTCAAGAACTCCAGAAGATTGCAGATGGCCGTCCAGTTGTTTTGTTCTCCGACACTTGTGGTGGACAGAACCGAAATGTCAACATGAGTATCATGTTCCTTCATTCTGTCCAAACATTGAACATCCCGGTGATACAGCAATGCTTCTTTGAGCCTGGCCACTCTTTAATGAAGTGTGATTCAGTCTATGCCCATATAGAGAGGGCTGCAAAAAATGTTAATATTTATGACTCTTCGGGGTGGTATACTGTTGTTCAAACTGCTACAAAACAAAGACTGTATGAAGTCATTGAAATGGACCAGAAGGACTTTTTGGATTTTGGTGCTATGCAGAAGGAAAAGTTTAAGAATACTAAAATTGACACTGAAGGAAATCAAGTACAATGGCTTAAAGTGACGCAACCTCAGTATCGCAAAAGTGATGTTAATCACGTCTTTTTCACGCATTTCCATAATCAACAATTCAGAAGTTTGCCAGTTTCCAGAAAATTCCGATACAATCTTCCAGTTGAACCGAAATACCATGGAGCACTGAAACTTCAGGAAGAGAAGGTAAAAGACCTCCTGGATCCATGCCGCAGTGGCATTATCAGGGAACAGTACCACGCATTTTACAAGGGTCTTCATGAAGAAATAGCTGGAGATTCACACTGAAGTTGTGATGGAGTTAGCTAGAAAGTGAACATTCGTTGGTGATGTAGGTACAAATTCTGCTCATATGTTTTTATTTTTACTGTACCCTATCTGTTTTTAATGAGTAAATTACCCTCGTAAGTTATATTTTGGCAAACCAAATGCTTATCTCCAAAGTGTAAAACCTCTATGTAGATTTATTCACTTAGGATCATAAAGACGTATCTCCTTAGCACCATATTAAAAATTAATAGTGGGAGTACAGTAAGAACCATTTCTATAAACATATTATCATCTGACAGATTTTTAAGTGTATTTATGTGCAGTGCAGAAATTTTTTAATTAAGTTTGTATTAGTCACTGTAAAACGAAATGTACTTCTTAAAATAACGTTTTTTTAACCTCCTGTGAAGTAGCTAAAATGGAGTTACGTTTCTCTGATCCTCACACGACGTCTGGATAGATGTTTGGTGGCAGCATTTCCCCACACGGTGCAGGCATATTCCATGATGGGGCGGATAAACATTCGATATATGAGCAGCCCATGGTCGCTGGAGAGAGTTGAGTGCTCGTTGAGGAGGGGGTAGAGAGCCCCCAGGCGCTGGTCAACTTACCTTCGGACGGCAGTGATGTGGTGTTGCAAAGTAAGTTTTGCGTCCATTATGACTCCTAGATATGTGGCCATAGGTTGCCATTCCATCTCCTCTCCAAACAGCTGGAGCGCAGGTATCTGTGTGGGTCTCTTC
Organism: Schistocerca serialis cubense; assembly: GCF_023864345.2. Lineage (NCBI taxonomy): Eukaryota > Metazoa > Arthropoda > Insecta > Orthoptera > Acrididae > Schistocerca > Schistocerca serialis. Next base: position 448,446,258 of record NC_064646.1, on the reverse strand, counting down.
TGTGTGAAGCTCTTCTGCGCATTAAATTTCATTCTCCATTTGCAGGACCAGTTCTCGATGTTTCGGCAGGCGTCTCGTAGTCGGTGGTGCATAATTATGGCCCATCTGCTCCGGGTGTAGACCGCTGTGTCATCCGCATATAGAGCAAGTTCTACACGCGGTGTCCGAGGAAGGTCGGCTGTGTACAAAGAGTACAGGGTTGGCCCAAGCACTGACCCCTGCGGCACTCCAGCAGCGACAGGTCGTAGCGTCGAAGTGGCGTCGTTGATTCCAACTCGGAAGGAGCGTCCTTGAAGGTAAGAAGCAAGCAGGACTACATAAGGCTTGGGAAACTGTAGGTGTTGGAGTTTCCACAGCAGTCCTGTGTGCAGACACTATCAAAGGCACGAGAGACATCCAAAAAGATGGCCCCGCAGAATTCTCGCTTGTTGAACGCTTGAGTGATTTCTTCTACGACCCTCAGCAGTTGTTGTGTGGTTGAATGTTGACTTCTAAATCCAAATTGCTCATCAGGCAGCATGTGATGGCGATCGATGAGAGCCTTGATACGCTGCAGCAGGAGCCTCTCAAAAACCTTGCTGAGATGAGAGAGGAGGCTGATCGGTCGGTAACTTCGAGGGTGCTTTCTGGATTTGCCTGGTTTGGGAACCGGCACAACTATGGCTTGTTTCCAGGCAGTTGGGTAATTCTTCAGACGTAGGATGATTTAAACAGAGCGGCAATGTAGATGAATGCGTTAGGTGGCAGTTCTTTTAGCATCTTCCTGTTGATATTATCAAGTCCCGGCGCTTTTTGGTTATTTAGACCACGAATGCAGACATCGACTTCTTCTGGAGTGATGGGTGGTATATCCTCTTCTTCTGCCCTGTCAGGTGCTTGGAGATATTCTTCGACTTCGTGTTCAATCTGATGTACATGGTTCCTGTCAACTGGGTCGTCCACCGGTACGAAGTTGTTTTGGAAAACGTCTGCAATGGCATTCGCTTTGTCCGCAGGAGTGTAGGCGGTACCATTGGGCGTTTCAAGTGGTGGTATCGTTGTCTTCCGCTTTGTGAAGAATCTAACGGTGTCCCAGGCTTCCGGGTCGGTTGTAAACTCCTGCAGTTTGTCTGCCCACTGCCTGTTCTTGAAGTTAATAATGGCAGCCTTGATGGTTCTTCACAGTAGATTAATTTGTCGTTTCAGGCCCTGGTCCCTTGTCAATCGCCAATCCTTACAGAGCCTGTTCCTCTCACGTATCAGGTCAAGTATTTCTTGCGGAAGTCCTGGTCGTGTTGCCTGCTGTCTTCTAGTCATCGGTGTCGAGGTGGTAATGGCCGTGTTCAGAACGTCGTCAAGTGTCGCCAGCTCAGCTTCGATGTCTTCAGCGTCCGGATGAAGTGGTGGTTCCTGATTGATAATTTTCTTGTACTGATCCCAGTTCGTTCTTCTGAAATTCAGTTTGGGTGGCTGATGAGTCGCTTCTGCAGCCAGACGAAAGATGACCGGTAGATGGTTTGAATTTAGTGCATGCCGCACCTCAGCGGTCAGGAACTGATTGAGCCCCTTCGTTATGGCTATATCAATTACGTCCGGATTTCCATGAGACGGATAGCAGGTGGGTTTATCCGGGCCGCACGCAAAGGCATTTGCCTGTTCCAATACTTGCAGGAGGCGCCGTCCGCTGTAGGTAGTGGTCCGCGAATTTCAGGCGGCGTGCTTCGCGTTCATATCTCCAGCTATGAAGAGCTTTCCTCGCATTTGTAGAAGCGCTGTCGCATCCTCTTCATTTAAGCCTGGTTTCGGTGGTCGATATACCGCAACGAAAGTCACTATTCCCGCTGATGTTTCCACTGCTATTGCTTCAATTGATCCCATGTCTGGTACCGGCACAGGGTAGTGTTTAATGGATCGTTTGATGTATATTGCTGTGCCACCGCCCGCTGTTAGCCGATCCGTTCTATAGCAGCTGTACTTTGCGATATTTGCTCGGAGTCTCGGCTTCAGGTGTGTCTCCGAAATGAGGCAGATGTCAATGTTTTCGTCAATCATGAACTGTCGTACGTCGAGTAGGTCATAATATATGCTGTTGGCATTGTAAGTAGCCACGCAAAGATCTTCAATTCTGCGAACTCGAGCCATTATGCGCTGAGTGTTGAGTTGCCAGTGGGTCGAAGCACGTTTCTAATCGTGGCTTCGACTGTTGCTTCCAGGGTCGCTGGTAGAGCTTGAATGGCCCGACTCATCTCTGTGACAGCTGTCAATATGCCGGTCAGGAGCTGCACTATGTCAGCGTACGATGGTGTTGTCGGCTGCTGTGATGGTTGTGGTGTTTGCTGCTGCGATGGTTGTGGAGTGGTTGTTGCATCAGGTCTTCGCCCACGTAGTGGTGGGAAGGTAGACGGATCGGGGTTGTAGTCGTCCTCACGTCTCGCCCTTGTGGAAGTCTCTTGCTGGGCCCATGGTGCAGGCCGTGACTGTTGTTGCTGCAGATATGCGATGCGTCGCTCCATCAGGGGTGGTTGTCCGGTTTGTTGTCCTTCGGCATAGCGCTGGCTGGCCGGGGTGCTTCTGACGACAAGATTTCTTCTGATTCGGTTCTTTTCCCTGGATGTGAGTGGTGGCAGTCCTCTCATCCTTCGACTGGCATCTTTATGTTTCGGGCAAGTCTTGTAATTTGCGGGGTGGTTACCCCCACAAAGCCCACATTTCGCTGGTTGTTCCTTGGGGACCGGGCACTGCCGGCTGTCGTGGGGTCCGCCGCATTTGACACACACCCAAGCCATAGTGCAGTGTCTGGCAACATGGTTGAATCCTTGACAGCGGAAGCACTGGGTGATTCCGCGTTGTTTGCGTAGGATTTCCGCTGAGACTTCCAGGGCAAAGAGCCTGTGGATCTGTAGAATCTTCCTGCTGTCCAGGGAGTCAGGAAGGACGACAACTCTCAGTCCAGAATTCTGGTTGGTGCCAGACATTCGGTGGAAGTCTACGACGTGCACCGTGTAGCCCATCCGTTGCAGTTCTTCCTTTACGTCTTCATTTGTGAGGGAAGCAACTACCCCTCGCAGTACCACTTTCAGCGTAGGTGCCCGAACAGTTGGGAAGGTATACGTAGGTATACCCCTGGCGCCAACTAGGTCCATCACGCGTACATAGTCTTGATTAGAGGAGACAGTAAGCTTCAGTTTGTCTCCTCCTGCTTGTTTAGCAGAAAACGGCTGCTTCAGATTTTCTTTAAGCTCAATGGTTCAAATGGCTCTGAGCACTATGGGACTCAACTGCTGAGGTCATTAGTCCCCTAGAACTTAGAACTAGTTAAACCTAACTAACCTAAGGACATCACAAACATCCATGCCCGAGGCAGGATTCGAACCTGCGACCGTAGCGGTCTTGCGGTTCCAGACTGCAGCGCCTTTAACCGCACGGCCACTTCGGCCGGCCCTTTCTTTAAGCCAGTCGTACAATTCTTTATATGTGTCTGGATATTGCATTACTACAGGCGGCATTTTCTCTGCCGGTTGTGAAGGTCTTTGCTGTTGTGACGTCTCGCTTTCGTCCGCAGCCGAAGTTTCTTCCTCGATAGCGTCATATCTGTTTCTTGTTTCAAGCCCTTGCGGCGGTTGCGATGCTTGTAGCTTAGCTTGCCGTTTTCTTGGCCGGTTTCGAAATCCGTCGTCCAACAGAGATTGCTGTTGTGATGTGCGGCCGTCTTCGCTTCGTTTGCGGCTTAAAGAGCTGCCGCCATTTGCACCAGTACATCTACATCTACATTGATACTCCGGAAGCCACCCAACGGTGTGTGGCGGAGGGCACTTTACGTGCCACTGTCATTACCTCCCTTTCCTGTTCCAGTCGCGTATGGTTCGCGGGAAGAACGACTGTCTGAAAGCCTCCGTGCGCGCTGTAATCTCTCTAATTTTACATTCGTGATCTCCTCGGGAAGTATAAGTAGGGGGAAGCAATATATTCGATACCTCATCCAGAAACGCACCCTCTCGAAACCTGGCGAGCAAGCTACACCGCGATGCAGAGCGCCTCTCTTGCAGAGTCTGCCACTTGAGTTTATTAAACATCTCCGTAACGCTATCACGGTTACCAAATAACCCGGTGACGAAACGCGCCGCTCTTCTTTGGATCTTCTCTATCTCCTCCGTCAACCCGACCCGGTACGGATCCCACACTGATGAGCAATACTCAAGTGTAGGTCGAACGAGTGTTTTGTAAGCCACCTCCTTTGTTGATGGACTACATTTTCTAAGCACTCTCCCAATGAATCTCAACCTGGTACCCGCCTTACCAACAATTAATTTTATATGATCATTCCACTTCAAATCGTTCCGTACGCATACTCCCAGATATTTTACAGAAGTAACTGCTACCAGTGTTTGTTCCGCTATCATATAATCATACAATAAAGGATCCTTCTTTCTATGTATTCGCAATACATTACATTTGTCTATGTTAAGGGTCAGTTGCCACTCCCTGCACCAAGTGCCTATCCGCTGCAGATCTTCCTGTATTTCGCTACAATTTTCTAATGCAGCAACTTCTCTGTATACTACAGCATCATCCGCGAAAAGCCGCATGGAACTTCCGACACTATCTACTAGGTCATTTATATATATTGTGAAAAGCAATGGTCCCATAACACTCCCCTGTGGCACGCCAGAGGTTACTTTAACGTCTGTAGACGTCTCTCCATTGATAACAACATGCTGTGTTCTGTTTGCTAAAAACTCTTCAATCCAGCCACACAGCTGGTCTGATATTCCGTAGGCTCTTACTTTGTTTATCAGGCGACAGTGCGGAACTGTATCGAACGCCTTCCGGAAGTCAAGAAAAATAGCATCTATCTGGGAGCCTGTATCTAATATTTTCTGGGTCTCATGAACAAATAAGGCGAGTTGGGTCTCACACGATCGCTGTTTCCGGAATCCATGTTGATTCCTACATAGTAGATTCTGGGTTTCCAGAAATGACATGATACGCGAGCAAAAAACATGTTCTAAAATTCTACAAGAGATCGACGTAAGAGAAATAGGTCTATAGTTTTGCGCATCTGCTCGACGACCCTTCTTGAAGACTGGGACTATCTGTGCTCTTTTCCAATCATTTGGAACCCTCTGTTCCTCTAGAGACTTGCGGTACACGGCTGTTAGAAGGGGGGCAAGTTCTTTCGCGTACTCTGTGTAGAATCGAATTGGTATCCCGTCAGGTCCAGTGGACTTTCCTCTATTGAGTGATTCCAGTTGCTTTTCTATTCCTTGGACACTTATTTCGATGTCAGCCATTTTTTCGTTTGTGCGAGGATTTAGAGAAGGAACTGCAGTGCGGTCTTCCTCTGTGAAACAGCTTTGGAAAAAGGTGTTTAGTATTTCAGCTTTACGCGTGTCATCCTCTGTTTCAATGCCATCATCATCCCGTAGTGTCTGGATATGCTGTTTCGAGCCACTTACTGATTTAACGTAAGACCAGAACTTCCTAGGATTTTCTGTCAAGTCGGTACATAGAATTTTACTTTCGAATTCAATGAACGCTTCACGCATAGCCCTCCTTACGCTAACTTTGACATCGTTTAGCTTCTGTTTGTCTGAGAGGTTTTGGCTGCGTTTAAACTTGGAGTGGAGCTCTCTTTGCTTTCGCAGTAGTTTCCTAACTTTGTTGTTGTACCACGGTGGGTTTTTCCCGTCGCTCACAGTTTTACTCGGCACGTACCTGTCTAAAACGCATTTTACGATTGCCTTGAACTTTTTCCATAAACACTCAACATTGTCAGTGTCGGAACAGAAATTTTCGTTTTGATCTGTTAGGTAGTCTGAAATCTGCCTTCTATTACTCTTGCTAAACAGATAAACCTTCCTCCCTTTTTTTATATTCCTATTAACTTCCATATTCAGGGATGCTGCAACGGCCTTATGATCACTGATTCCCTGTTCTGTACATACAGAGTCGAAAAGTTCGGGTCTGTTTGTTATCAGTAGGTCCAATATGTTATCTCCACGAGTCGGTTCTCTGTTTAATTGCTCGAGGTAATTTTCGGATAGTGCACTCAGTATAATGTCACTCGATGCTCTGTCCCTACCACCCGTCCTAAACATCTGAGTGTCCCAGTCTATATCTGGTAAATTGAAATCTCCACCTAAGACTATAACATGCTGAGAAAATTTATGTGAAATGTATTCCAAATTTTCACTCAGTTGTTCTGCCACTAATGCTGCTGAGTCGGGAGGTCGGTAAAAGGAGCCAATTATTAACCTAGTTCGGTTGTTTAGTGTAACCTCCACCCATAATAATTCACAGGAACTATCCACTTCTATTTCACTACAGGATAAACTACTACTAACAGCGATGAACACTCCACCTCCGGTTGCATGCAATCTATCCTTTCTAAACACCGTCTGTACCTTTGTAAAAATTTCGGCAGAATTTATTTCTGGCTTAAGCCAGCTTTCTGTACCTATAACGATTTCAGCTTCGGTGCTTTCTATCAGCGCTTGAAGTTCCGGTACTTTACCAACGCAGCTTCGACAATTGACAATTACAATACCGATTGCTGCTTGGTCCCCACATGTCCTGACTTTGCCCCGCACCCGTTGAGGCTGTTGCCCTTTCTGTATTTGCCCAAGGCCATCTAACCTAAAAAACCGCCCAGCCCACGCCACACAACCCCTGCTACCCGTGTAGCCGCTTGTTGCGTGTAGTGGACTCCTGACCTATCCAGCGGAACCCGAAACCCCACCACCCTATGGCGCAAGTCGAGGAATCTGCAGCCCACACGGTCGCAGAACCGTCTCGGCCTCTGATTCAGACCCTCCACTCGGCTCTGTACCAAAGGTCCGCAGTCAGTCCTGTCGACGATGCTGCAGATGGTGAGCTCTGCTTTCATCCCGCTAGCGAGACTGGCAGTCTTCACTAAATCAGATAGCCGCCGGAAGCCAGAGAGGATTTCCTCCGATCCATAGCGACACACATCATTGGTGCCGACATGAGCGACCACCTGCAGATGGGTGCACCCTGTACCCTTCATGGCATCCGGAAGGACCCTTTCCACATCTGGAATGACTCCCCCCGGTATGCACACGGAGTGCACATTGGTTTTCTTCCCCTCTCTTGCTGCCATTTCCCTAAGGGGCCCCATTACGCGCCTGACGTTGGAGCTCCCAACTACCAGTAAGCCCACCCTCTGCGACTGCCCGGATCTTGCAGACTGAGGGGCAACCTCTGGAACAGGACAAGCAGCCATGTCAGGCCGAAGATCAGTATCAGCCTGAGACAGAGCCTGAAACCGGTTCGTCAGACAAACTGGAGAGGCCATTTGCATTGACAAATTGCATGGCTTCATAAGCCGACTGCGATATCATACTGCCGTCCGTGTGCGGCGTGTTCGGAGTACTGGGTGCATTTTCTAACTCCATACTTTCCTCGGGTGGCTGAGATGCCGTCTGTGCGTTCTGCAGTTGCCATAACGGCGGCCGCCCAGCAGGCATCGCAGTAATGCGCTCCCTACGCCGTCCGCGCCGGGAGCAGTGCAGTGGGTCTGTCATGGGCCCTAACAGCATCAGCCAGGCCGAGCAGCAAGCGCTGTGTGACCAGCATCCGAAGTAGAGCAGGTTAGCGGACGGGCTAGCCGGCCCTGTTAGGATGTCAGGAGTAGCAGGCGCAGGGGAGCCAGGACCCCACCCAAGAGTGGCAAGCCCACGTTCCCCACGCAAAGGCAGCCTGGATAGGGGTAGAAAGGACAATGCGAGTAGGCCCACCTCAGGCATGTACAACAACAGATCAAAGACACAAGAAACAGAAATCAACACGACAACAAGACGCTCCACAACAAGAAAATACAAATACCAATGCCCAGCACATCCCGGTCACGTTCAAATGGTTCAAATGGCTCTGAGCACTATGGGACTCAACTGCTGAGGTTATTAGTCCCCTAGAACTTAGAACTAGTTAAACCTAACTAACCTAAGGACACCACAAACATCCATGCCCGAGGCAGAATTCCAACCTGCGACCGTAGCGGTCTTGCGGTTCCAGACTGCAGCGCCTTTAACCGCACAGCCACTTCGGCCGGCCATCCCGGTCACGTCACAACAGCAATCAGAAGAACACAATTTCGACAAAAATCAAATGCAAGACACCCACATGACAACATCATCCGAATCATCTGACGCGCTCTCCTCTTCCGAAGCGGAAGATGCAGAAATGCAAGACATTAACCAAGATCAGGACGAACAGGAATTCACCACTATACAATACAAGAGACAACACAGGACACCGCAAAACATTTCTAACCCACGTAAAAGAAGAGCGGAAATCCCAACAGCTAACCGTTTCGAGCCGATAACGCCAGCGGAGACAAATCAACCAATCACAGCGCCCAATATAACAGCCAATTACGAGCGAGCCGCACAGGCGGAACAATTGAACTACAGGTTCCCGCCCATCACTATCTACCACACACACAAATACATTCAGCTCAACAATGCTCTTAAAAAAGAACTAACAGGGACATGAAAAGCACTATATCAAGGAGACAGAGTTAAATATCATTTTGATTCCTTAGAAGATCACGCTAAAGCACTGCAATTTTTCCGAAAGTACAATATCCCATTCTTTACTCACCAGGCTTTCGAAAATAAAGAACTAAAAGTCGTCATCAAAAAATTACCAGCACATATAAACGAAGAAGAATTGGCCTACGCCTTACAACAGAAAGGTTTTAAACAAGTAAAAGTTTATCAGTACAAAAAACGTGATGAAAAGACAAACGCCCTCATCCCACTTCCAACATATGCCGTGACTCTTCCGAAAGGCAAAGACAGTAACAAAATCTACGACCTCAAGTACATTTTACGCACCAAAATACGAGTAGAAACATATGAACCGAAAGATGGACCGTCGCAATGCAAAAAGTGTCAACGGTTCGAACATACCGCCAGCTATTGCGAACTACCGCCGCGCTGTGTACGCTGCGCGGGTTCACACGAATCGAAAAACTGCACCGCACCACGCACACCACCACCTGAATGTGTCAACTGTGACGAAGCACATCCTGCCTCCTTCTTGGGGTGTAAGAAGTACCAAGATTTACTTCGCAAATACAGAATCCGAAAGAACATCCTGCAAAACCGAACAAGACAGACAACACACATCATACAACAAGCTGCTCCTGAAATGTCAACCTCTTCTCAACCTGGAACCTCATCCCGACCAGCAACCATCCACATCACAACCATCCACCGCTCAGCCAAGAATTACACAACAAACTAGACCAGAGATAAAATCATCCGTAAATCAGCGTCTTGGAAGAAATGGCCCTGCTTCTCCCACCAACGATCAAAAGTATTACTCAGATGCTACTGCAAACAGACCAAGCACAATGCACGAAGACGCGAGTTTCATGACCTCGGCCAACCTCATGCAACCATTCTCACAAGCATTGACGGACATTGCAACATTACTCACTCACCTTCAACAGAAAACCACATCATTCCTCAACTTGGTTCAGGGAATAATTAAAGCCTTCGTTGCGCATTAAAGAATGCCAAACGAAAACAACACACGACACCTAAAATTATGTAACTGGAACGCTAACGGACTCAAGCAGAAACAAACTGAACTCAACAAATTTAACGCTCGACACCGACTCAATATAACAGCAATAACAGAGACGCACTTTACTCCGACGACGACCTTTAGACTCCGTAATATGCATGCATATAGAACAGACCGACAAGACAGAAGAGGAGGAGGAACCGCCTTATTCATAAAAAGAAACATAGTACATCATCTAGAAACACTCCCACCACTCCAGTCATTAGAAGCAACCGCCGTCACCGTCCACACCGCCATAGGAAATATAACAATAATCGCAGCTTACATCAGTCCGAATAAACAACTAATCAAAGAAGACCTGACTACAATTTTTCACCGTTTTCCGAAGATTTTAATGATAGGAGACCTCAACGTTAAGCATGAATCCTGGAATTCCATCAAAACGAACAGAAAAGGACAACTATATAACGCACAAGCCGAACTCGAATGCACAATACACGCTCCACATCAATCTACAAGAATTCCAAACGTCCAAAACCAACTTCCAGATGTCCTCGACATTGCCTTAATCAAGAATATAAATCCAAATCTACAGTTACGAACCACCAATGACCTGTCATCCGACCATCTATCTACCTGTCCTCGGCCTCATCCAACGAGCAGCTCTACAAATTCCACTCACACAACAAATACAAATCGACTGGGACCAATCTGCTCAAACAACATCCACACGACAATGAATCTAGACAGTAAAAACTGCTTCTATTGCGGTATGGATTCTCTTACCAAGAAAATAAAAACAGCCGCAAAAAGAAGATGCACAATACATATAAACTCGGAAATATACCACGACACCTTCCCACCATTATTAGAAGAATTCAAAATACAACGCAATAGACACAGAAGACGCTGGCAACAGTTCCATAACCCCTACGACAAACAAGAAATGAAAAGATTGTCAAGAGAATTGCACCGAAGTGTAATAGAATGGAGACAACAATTGTGGGAAGATAAAATGGCAGATTTCCTACTACAGACAAGTGAAGTAATCGGCCGAGTCCTGTCGCGGTATGGCAAGGTGCTTATTAGCATCACGAATGAAAAATAGGGCAGTGCCTACCGTTTCCAGGGCAACAGCGGAGTCCGTAGTGTTCGTGTGGACCTCCGCCAGCACATACCGTCATATTTAAATATTGCGAGTACAAGGGCACAGGTTACCTATATAGGGCAACCACAGACATGCTCCCTCTGTCAATCCACGGAGCATCTACGCGTGGAATGCCCGCGCAGGCGCCCTGTGCAACTGCCGCGGGAACGCACTGAAGGTGACAACCTTGTGCCTCTTCTCAGCGAGATAGTGGCGGGTGCTGCCCACCGAACCGCTGAGCGAACTGACGAATCGACCCCGGGTCCGTCAGGAGAGGTAAAACCGGTACCTAGTGCATCTGTTGACAGCCCTATTGAGATTGTCCCGGACCAGACGCCCGTAGTGGCAGTACCGCCGGCGGCGCCTAGTGCGCCTGCTGTGGCCAGTGATATTGTCACTGTAGAACAGATGGAGGTAGTTCTTCCTACCCCACCCCCACCGGCAGATGACGCTAAGTCCCCCCGGCGTCGTGATAGGCGCAAGAAGGCGAGCCAAGAACAGCAAGTGGAGGAGGAGGCAGCAGTGAGACTGAATGTCACGCCTCATCAGTGACACGCTCTGTTTCTGCTGACCGCTCGCACGGTATGCGGAAAACTGCTCGCCAATTAGAGGCGCTTATTAGTTCATCACGAGATCGGGGAGTAATCCCCGCAAAACGTAAAAATGAACAGGGCAGCGAACAGCCGCTGCAGCGCACTCGCACCCTCTCACATACCGCTACGACTGAGCCGTCTGCGCCGCCTGGTTCGGACTATCCCGCCGATGGGGGAGGACTGAACTGGGCTGACGACGAAGACGACGAAATGCGTGATTGAGTGGGCTCGTTCCCACATGAGTTGCCCGCTATTTGTCTTTAACATCCAGGGTGATGTAGCAGGGTTACAGTTTCGATATTTACACACCTGCTTATATACGACCATGACCTTATCTGACGTTACTTTCTCTGTGTTGCTTTCTCAGGCCTGCAATTGACCGTCAGCCGGGAGCCCTCGTCCCTTTTAACAGTAAATATCAACTCCATCTCCAACCCAGTAAAAACTACGCTCTCTGAAGGACTTTCTGCGCCTTGGTGCATTTGATGTGGTTTTTCTCCAGGAGGTTTGTGCCCCCTTTCTCTCTGACCTGGTTGGTTATGAGGCACTATATAACATCGATCCTGACGCCAGGCGGGCACTGCTTTGCTATACAGATCAGAGTTAACTCCATCCAATGTTACAAAACTACCCAATGGTCGCGTTCTCGCTTGTATCATTCGGGATGTACTTTTTATTAACGTCTATGCTCCTTCAGGAGCTAATCACAGGCATGACAGAAGAACACTTTTTACGTCAGAGATCACCCCTTTCTTGACAGCTCGTCGTCTTATCGTGTTTGGTGGAGATTTTAACTGTGTGGTAGCCGATGCTGATCAGGTCCCAACGCCCATGAGGTGTGAAGCACTCGCTACACTCCTCCAGGCGGCTGACCTTAATGATACGTGGCGCCACTTTCATCCCGCGTACACACAATATACTCACATCTACCCCACTGGAGCAAGCCGTACTGACCGTGTTTATGTCTCTGCTGATTTTCTTCCTGCCCTTTGTGCCGTCCAAGTCATTCCTGTGGCCTTTAGTGACCACTGTGCGTACTCTTGCTCCTTGCATATAACGGGCCCAACCCCGGTTCCTCGGGGCACCTATTGGAAGATGAATACACTTCATCTCCCAACGCCCGAACTACGCACTCTTGTCACGAAAACATGGCGGGATTGCATCGCTACTGCATCGAAGTACCCTACCACTGTAGTTTGGTGGCTCCGCTGTGCGAAGCCGCGGCTGCGACGTGTTATCCAGCAACATAGTCGCGAAGTCGCACACTGGAAGTGTAGCACATTAGACTTCTACCAACAATGTGTAAACGATGCACTAACCCTTCCTGCTGACAGGTATGACCAGCTACGCATGCGCCTCAACAAAATTAAAGCGACAATCCTTCGCTTCTCACGGGAGAAAGCCTAGGGGATGGTGGTGAGGTGCCGCTCCACATCCCTGATTGAGGGCGAGAGGCCATCCAGCTATCACCTTGCCTCTGAAAGGAATCATGCAAAGAAGAACACCATTCTACGCCTTAAAACAGACGATGGTACGCGCCTCACAGACCATCGTGAAGTTCTCAAACACCTAACAGACCATTATACGCACCTCTTCCAGGATGTTGCGGTAGACGTCGCCGCCCAACGAGCACTTATCGGTGGGGTCCCAACTTCATTGGATCGTCGAGACCGCGACTGTTTAACCGAGCCACTCACACTCGCTGACCTCACATCTGTCCTCTGTGCCTGTCCGGGACAAAAATCACCTGGCCCCGACGGTCTCCCTTATGAATTCTACCAACAATTCTGGGACCTGTTAGGAGACCGCTTCTGCAACATATGCGAGGAGATTTTTGCTGGTTGCGAACTACCCGCCGAATTTCTAGCTGGACGTATTGCCCTTATTTCAAAGGTCACAGGTCACTGTCGAGCTAAAGACCTGCGTCCTATCACCATTCTTAACACTGATTATAAGTTGGTGGCACGAAGCGTGGCCTCTCGTCTTAAACAGGTAATGAATAAGGTACTTAGCATCACGGTATATAGAAGCGGCGGTGAAGATGGTTCGATTCGAAACGCCACATGATTGAGTGGGGCAGTCTTACTCACCGCCGACACTCGATTCCCGGCTGCAATTCTTTCCCTAGATTTCGCCGGTGCCTTTGACAGGGTCTCCCACCCTTACCTGCTGGCCGTTATGTCGCGGATGGGTTTTGGGGAGCGCTTCATAAGAATCATCCGGCACTTCTTGGATGGAGCAAATTCCACAATCGTTGTGAACGGCTGTCGATCACGACCAATTCCCATCAGACGATCAGTTCGACAAGGGTGTCCCTTGTTAATGTATTTGTTCGCTTTAGCGCTGGACCCCATGCTGCGTGACATAGGACGGATGGTCGATGGTGTCGCTCTCCCAGGCGTCACCTTCCGCAGTGCGGCATACGCGGATGATGTCGGTGTGTTCGTCGCAAACGCTAGGGACGTGGATTCAGTTCCGAGTTCTCAACGTTTATGAACGAGCATCCGGTGCCATGTTAAATTCCAACAAAACGGTGCTGATCCCGCTAGGACCACGATCATTGACCATCGAACGCCCATGGTACCGAGTTGTGGGGGAACAACGTATCTTGGGCCTTGAGGTGACTGCCTGTCCGCAGCCTGTTACGTCCTGCCTGTTAACACTCACGTGGAGGCGGCTTCTCACGCGCATCAGAGGACTTTGCGTGAGTCACGCTGATCGCCGACTCGACCTCCATCAACGAATCCAACTGATTAATACTTACATCCTATCACGGGCATGGTACGTAGCACAACTCCTTACGCTACCGAAACAAACTGGCAGAGCCATCTCACAAACAGTATATGGGCTCTTGTGGCGGCATGCACTGTTCACTTCGTTTCTACTTCTGATTTTAGTGTTGCTGCTGTTTCCTGATTGATTCTCGAGAACATAACGTGATACGAAGTTGATGCACAGACTTGTACCCTGCCAAAGGTCGATGGTGTCCTTGGACTCATTGACTTTCCCCGCAAATGTGCGGCCCTCCTGATTCACCGTATCGCCACTTTGCGTGAAACTGACCCAGGTGGGACAACAGCGGTTCTTTTCGACCGTTATCGCCCACAATCGGCGCGTGCACCAGTATGTTTGACACATATTCCGTTCCGGATGACGACAGTCAAGAACTACTACCTCAATCAAAGTTACGTCCTAACAGTGGCCACTGACAAGGCACGCACGTCGAAGCGCCTTTACCAGGCACTTCGAGGGCAGCCCACAGCACATAAATTAGAGGACAGACGACTATCGGTCATCTGGCACCAAGCTTGGGCTAATATCAACAACCCAGCCCTACCCACGGAAGTTTCAGCGCTATGGTATCGTGTCGTAAACAATTTAATACCCACTAATCATCGCTTGGCGGCCATCCGCCTACGGCCCTCGGCTGCTTGCGGCCGATGTGGTGACGTAGACACCAAAGAGCACCGTCTCTTATGCCCTCACGTCACAGAAGTGTGGGACCTTGCACGTGTGCTGATCGGTGGGACGACACCAGACAATGTGTCAATCGACTGGTTCCTTACCCCTGATATTCAGACCAACCCCCGAACGCGACGTAACGCAATGGTGTGGCTCTTGGGCTACACCATTTTCACGATCTATGACCTTTTCCTCACCGATGCTGTCTCTTTCATGGACTACCTGTGGAGCCAGCATCGCCTGGCGGAATCTGACCGGAAATGTACCACTACTTTTGCAAGATTTCTGAAAGTTGCAATGGTTCACGGTTATCAAAAGGTGTTCCGGGTTGACTAAGGCACCTCGTCCAGGAATTGCCTGAGTTTACCCCTGGATCTTTGTCACTCGGACTTTCAACCTACCCTTGACTTGACTATACCCAAGATTTGACATTGGCCTTCTGGGCATCACTAGAGTAGACTGCTCTATGATACTGATAATATGGCAATTGTTAACATGGGAATTGTGTGAACCTTGTATGACAAATTATTGGAAAATTAGAAAACACGTAATCTATCTTAGAGAATTATTACTTCGTTAATTCCATGGGCGATGGGATTATCTCGCCAGTTTCGTTTTCATTTGTGTGTGCTGCCGACCCTGTTTTTACTTTGCCTTCATTTTTGTCTTTATTTATTTCTTCCTTTTTTAGTTTCTAAACCCATCACTTGCTTCACACCTGCAGAGAGAGGTGTATTTCTGAGTAGTGTGTCGTCGCCTCCTGAGGCATAGCAGAGTATGCCTCCGCTTTTATTTTCGGTTTAAGGCAATAAGTCTTGCTATTAACAGCACCCTGCTTTGTGTGCTGCGTCGACACTAGAGGATGGCGGCAATTTTGGAGAGGAAAAGGTAGGGCTATAGGGGAGGAAGGAGGCCCATAAAAAAAAAAAAAAAAAAAAGTGTAGTATCTGTTCTTATCAGCTTAATGCTGGCAAGGTCGGATACAAAACACACAGATACGCGATGTACTTTCTTTAGTCATTGGACTCCTAATGCCCGATTACGACGAAGCTGCAGCGGCGGCTCCGGAACGTGGCCAGCCTTGCTGTGAGGGCAGCAACTGCTGGTGCTACTGCCGGACTCGCCCCGCATTGAATACTTCTCCCTCGTTTTCTCCCGATTTTGACTGAGGGATGCGAGATGTTCAGGCCCCATCTGCTGCTTGCTCGGTCGAGGAGGCAGGTTTTGAGCGTGGCAGATGCAGACCGGTCTCGTGTGTGTCCAGCCTTTGCTGTTGACACCGGCGGCAGAGTGTTAGTGGCATATGAGCCTTCCCATATGAGCCTTCACTCTGCTCGCTTTCCTTTCTTTTCCCCCGGCCAGCTACGTCTGGGTTTCCACCGGGGTTGAACTCAAGCTTATGACACTCTCCATCTTGGCCAGAACAATTCTCTGGGTCACACCAAGATCTTATATTCCTGAGATAATTCTTAGTTACGTCCGCCCGAAGTGTGACGCTCCGGTGAACGGCAGGCGCCGTTGAGCAACACCTTCGCGGCTGCTTCCAATCCCTACCGAATGTGAACCTTTCCTAAGTTCCTTTCCGAGTATTACCTCAATGACTAAAAAATCTGTTCTATCTGATACGTCCTGCATCGCAGGACCAGAATATTAAACTCATTTTTGGCTCATGACGGAGTGCTAGGGGCTTGCTCCACCTCTGTCGCGGGTTGGCCCGGCATTGCAGTACCGCCGGGATCGGCCCACCTAAAATTAATTAAAACACAGCCTGAAATGGGTTAGTATTCTGCAGTGATCAGATATTCCGCCGGTAGCAAAACTTGTCGTAGTTGTCGAAGTGCCCTATAGTTAGCTGCATACACACCACGATTACTTTTAATTAATTTAAGATTATGTTAAGAGTATTATATATATATATATATATATATATATATATATATATATATATATATATTTTTGCGGTTAGCAGGACCGCTCTTGCAGCCGCATTACACTAGGCTGGTAATTTATGGGGGCACAGAACAGTGCCTTCGGATGCCTCGTTGGTGTCTCCTATGGAAAAAAAAAATGGAAAATTGTTAAAACATCCGAAGACAGCCGACACCACATACAGCGATAAACGGACCAGACGGATTAGTATTTGACGCACTACAAAAAGTGAATTATTTACCGACGAGTACAATACCCAAATGTCGCTACCACACAATTAACAGGAAAACCTACACAATACAGACAACGAAGAAGACAGAATTAGACACGTTCTAGAACAGTTCCGATACACACCGTCAATAGAAAGACCTCTCCTTACCACACCAGCAGAAGTAAAGGAGATAATAGCGAAAACAAAAAATACAGCACCAGGCACCGATCAAATATTCAACATCCACTTAAAACATCTACCACGTAAAGCAATAGTACTCCTAACAAGGATAATTAACAGCTGTTTACTACTCGAATATTTTCCAGATAATTGGAAAACTGCAAAAATTGTACAAATCCCAAAACCGGGCAAAAACCCTGCACAAGCTGCAAATCACAGACCAATCAGTTTACTTCCGACACTCGGCAAAGTTCCCGAAAGAATTATCTTAAAACGCCTGCAGCTATGCCTCGTCGAACATAATATCATGCGCCCAGAACAATTCGGTTTTACCTCAAAATTATCAGCAGAGCTACAACTAATCCGCATTACAGAACACATCCAGCATAATTTTAACCTTAGTAAATCTACTACAGCCGTATTTTTTGACATTTCAAACATATACGACAAAGTATGGAGAGAAAATCTAATAGTAAAACTACACGAGACCACACCGATCCCAGATTGCTACGTAAAAACCATTGACAGCTTCTTACAAAATAGACAATTCTCCGTTACTATACAACGCAAAAGATCTACTACAAAAGTACCTGAAGCCAGAATCCCGCAAGGTTCTGTCATATCGCCAATATTATTTAATCTCTATGTCAACGACATAGCGACTCTAACACATGTAACTCTAATCTTATATGCGGACGATACGGCCTTCCTGACATCCGGACAAAACATCGAAGTCATTACATCAAGAGCACAAAGACAAATCGACATCATGGAAGATTGGGCACATCAGAACAAAATCACTTTTAACGCCACTAAAACAGCTGCAGTGGTTTTTACAAAGCAGAGATTACCAAGGTTAACAACTCAATTACAAGTCGCAGACCAACCCATACCCTGGAGCTCCAAGACAAAATATTTGGGTATACATTTGGACAAATCACTAACATTCACAGAGAACACAATAGAAAGAAAAAGAACCACTCAAAAAATGATGAATATGCTCATTCCGTTCTCCAAAAGTAAAGAGTTGAACACGAAAACCGAAACTACAATTATACAAGTCAACCATTCAGCCAGCAATATTGTACAGAGCGACAGCATGGGGCACTGCATGTCAAACCAACATTAAGCAGTTACAAATTCTTCAAAATACATGCCTGAGGTGGTCCCTCGCAGTACCTCGCTGGACGAGGGTAGCAGAAATACATGCACAGTTACAGTAAAAGACAATAACAGAAAAAATCCAAGATCATGCACAAAAAATTTTCCGACAGATAGACATATGCCGAGATTCTACCCCTCAACTTAGAACCGTTGCAACAATAGCACCACAACCATGGCACAAGTATAAAGTAACAAAATCAATACTACCAGGCTAACTAAAAAACAAAAGAATTCAAATAGACAATTAACCTCAATGTCAAGACCATCAACTGCAACAAGAACTTCAAGAAATCAAGCGCTAAAATTTCCTAAGCAAGAAAGGACAAAATTCCAGAAGAACAAAGGACCCCAAAGAGGGAGCCCAGTTCCTTCTGACTGTTTTTAAAAATAAAGTTGTGAAAAGCTTACCCTATCCTGAAACACACAGAAACAAGTAGAGACCGCCGAAGAAGGGTACACTTGGAGAAAGAGAAAAAGGAGAGAGAGAGACCCTAAGAGCATTCCGAGCTGAGATGCCATAGCGTGCAGACCGCAGTGACGAAGTGAAGGGTGTGGCGGATCGCTGTCCGGCCGAGCTTGCTCGGTCGGCGGCCCCATCCGCCCCCCCCCCCCCCCCCCCCCCGACTACGACGATCCGGAAAATGGACGAGGTTCACGAGCTAGATGACGATCTAGGAATGCGGCACTCATTAGAGCTTGCTCTGGCGGAGGCCGCTTCCTGTCCGCTACCTACGACTGACCTGGAACTGGACATGGACACCGAGACTGGCAACGCTCCTACTGCGTCGGCAAGCCGTTATGCGCACCGGGCTTCGGCTGGCGAGGCGAGTGGCGCGGCGGGCACATCCCGCCCGCACACCCACGCCAAACCGGCGTACGAAGAGCGGCGCCAAGAAGACGAGATGGCGCGTTCTGACTACCAGCGATGGTCTGTCGTCGCTGACCGTAGCACGTGTCTCGGACGTGGGAGGGCCGCAGAAGTCCTCACCCAGCACCACCAAGGCATTAGAAGCTGCTGCCGGACAACAGGTGGCCGACAACAGCAACAGCGCCCTGAGCGGATGTAAAAATGGCGGCGCTACAGGTGCAACGGAGGCCGACAAACACCTCCAATTTCTGATGGGGCTCATCCCTGGAGCCCAAAAACCGGGAAACCACGAAGAAAACCCGGCCCTGAAGCGCACCTGCCGGAAATGTCGTGCCGAAGTATCGCACGATGCGTCCGCAAAGCGCCCAGCCGCTAGCACCTCCTACAGTGCACCACGAGTGCGCACCCAGCAGAAGGCGTCTCCGAAGGGGACCAGGACCCCTCCTGAGACCGACGAAATCGGGGTTTAGGAAGCCCACGAGGAAGCACACTGCCAAGACAGTCGTGCTAGCAGCAGCAGCAGCAGCAGCAGCAGATGGCGCAACCACCGCCAACCGCAACAGCTGCCTCCCTGACGCAACAGCAGAGGCAACCGACGCGGAGCAGCAGAAGAGGGCGCCACCTCCCCCACCGGTCGTCATCCAGTGGGAAGGCACCTTCAAAGACTTCGAGACGAAGTTAAAATAGGTGGTGAAGGACTCCTTCACGACGCGGACGGCAGGTCGAGACCCGACCGCGTCATCACGCGCACCGCGGACGACTACCGTGGCGTGATGGAACTGACGAAGCGTGAGGGACTCCATTCCTTCACGTACTCGTCATAACCAGTGAAGACACTCAAGGTAGTTTTCCGGAAACTGCCTTTCAATATGGATCCGGCCAACCTACGAGAGCTACTCGAAGAGAAGGGTTACGTCATCTGCAGCACATCGCGGATGAAGTCACCCCGAGACAACAGCGACATGCCGCTCTTCCTCGATGTCCTGGATGACAATACTGTTCACAGGAAGGTGTTCCAGGAAAAGCAGGTGGGCAGTGCTGAAGTCACTGTGGAGAAATTACGGCGCAGAAGAGGACCTCCACAGTGCATCAATTGCCAAGGCATCGACCACATCGCTAAATATTGCCAGATGAAGCCGCGCTGCGTGAAATGCGCGGGAAACCACGCCAGCAGGGAGTGTCCACTCCCCAGGAACGACGCCCCGACCTGCTGCAACTGCAAGGAGGCCCATGTTGCCAACTACAGAGGCTGCCAGGCCTTCAACAGAGCAGCAACCAGGGGACGACCTGCGCCCTCCAGGCCTGTGCAAGCGGGCTGAAGTCTTGCTGCGGCTGCCGCTGCATCCGCGGCACCGACTTCGAGACCGGCCCAGAGACCGCCCGCCCACCCCTCGGAAGTCCATAGGCGCGGACGGCGGAGAGAGCAGCCAGCACAGGCCGGCGCAGCGCCAGCAGCAGAAACCACGCCAGCGAGTTCGAGTTAGTCTTCCGTTGAGAGCAGACGTGCTACGCGTACGCTGCGATGAGTTAGGAGTCTTGCTCAGCGAAGGGTGTGGCGGATCGCCGTCCGGCGGAGCTCGCTTCGTCGGCGGCCCCATCCGGCCCCCCAACCATGACGACACGGCAAAGGAGACAGGGAAATGACTTGTTGACGGCCTCTGCAAGGAACCTGGACGTTGAGATGGAACATTATGATTCGGCATCAGAAGAAGATATGGACTTGTCTGACCAGCAGGGAACCTCCACCTCGGCACAATACCGCAGGACGATGACAGACCCGCGGACAAGAGGCCGCCAAACGAACGGAAACGAAGACGGTTTCGAAAACCCGCCGAAGAAGAAACTCGCGCGCGGTCGGCGGCAACAACAGCCGTCAACATTACCAACGGCGAACAGATACGACGCCATTCAAGATGACGGGGCGGCGCACACCGCAGACGCGGCGCACCAGCACCCACAGCAGCAACAACCACAACAGCAGCAGCAGCAGCAATCACAGCCGCCCTTACTGCGGCACAAAATACCACCAATTGTGCTGCAGTATAAGAACTCCTATATGGAACTCCGTGAGTGGCTAAAGAACCACTGCAAGCAGCCCTTCACCGTTAAACAAGCGGGGGAAGACAAGTTGAAGCAAACCGTCTCTTCAGATGAAGATTATCGTACAGTGGTACAAATGGTCGGGGAAAAAGCCATCCCGATGTACACATTTCCGACTATGCGACCTGCAACACTGAAGACAGTTTTTCGAGGCATTCCTTTCTCAGTTCCACACGACGACATTAAAGAAGTACTGGAAGACATGGGCTTCACCGCCATGGTCGTCGACCATCACAGGATGCCAGGAACGCAGCAATACACTGGCCTGCGTGTCGTAGTACTAACCAACACACCGCAGCACCGCGAAATCTACAAAATTACCAGGATGCTCTATCTTACGATCTCTGTTGCAAATCTTCGAAAGCCAAGAGGACCCATACAGTGCTTTAGGTTCCAACGGTTCAATCATGTAGCCCGGCACTGCACAATGCCGTTCGTCTGTGTAAAGTGTGGTGGCCCACACGACAGCAGGCAATGCACAAGAAGTCGCGAAGAACCCGCAAAACGCAGGCTGTGCGGTGGCAGTCACCCAGCGAGCCTTCGATCATGTCAAAAGCACAAAGACGCCAGCAGGAGAATGAGAGGACTACCACCCATGAAGAACAGGACACCCAACGCGCCTCCGTCTGCCGCCAGCAGCGAACCACCACCACCTCCTCCACCCAGCAGTGCCACAGAGGCGTGGCCGAGTCTGATGGAAAGAAGAACCGCGCGTATACGCCAACAGATGGCCACTTCAGCAGCTCCACCGCGCAACACATGGGGTTTACCCCCACCAGCGTCCATCCAACGAGACGCCCACGCCACAAGAGGGAAGTCAATCGTCACATAACCCACAACTGGGAATTCAAGACATCGCAGCGCTTCCCCGCTCCATTTCCGACACAATGGCCCAGATGAATTCAGCCATGGCAGAAATGAACCGAACACTGCAAGCCATGCCCACCACAGTTGCCACCGCAGTTGAGGCGGCACTCAGAAGTTTCATGCAAATCAGCCAAGCGACAACAACAGCTCATCATGCCTAGAGTACGACGATTCGAAGACTTATGCATTGCAACGTACTGTTGTGGTTGGCAGGAGAGCCAACAGCGTGTTACTAGAGGAGGCCGAAAGGCACGCGATTTAGCTCACGGAGGCTGGCGTGAGGTCTGGAACAGGACAAGGAAATTAGAATTTAGAAACAACGGACGTAGCTGGTGGAATACTTAACTTTAATTCATTAATGACGAACGTCGCTCTTGACGGTACATGATTTACAATATCAATAGTAACTGATAATGGCGCCTTGCTAGGTCGTAGCAAATAACGTAGGTGAAGGCTATGCTAACTATCGTCTCGGCAAATGAGAGCGTATTTAGTCAGTGAACCATCGCTAGCAAAGTGGGCTGTACAACTGGGGCGAGTGCTAGGAAGTCTCTCTAGACCTGCCGTGTGGCGGCGCTCGGTCTGCAATCACTGATAGTGGCGACACGCGGGTCCGACGTATACTACCGGACCGCGGCCGATTTAAAGGCTACCACCTAGCAAGTGTGGTGTCTGGCGGTGACACCACTGCAATAACATCCATCCGGATCTGCTGGAATTCCAACAATTTTTAACTGACTACAACATTGACATCTGTCTGGTGACGGAAACGCACTTGAAGCCCGGTCTCTGAGCAAACGTCGCCAACTACAAGTGCTATAGGAACGACAGACTGACAGCCAAGGGAGGCACAGCCATCTACATCAAAGCATCCATCACTCACTACGTATTACCATCACCAACCATCAGGACGATCGAAACGACCGCTGTCGCATAGAAACCTCAGCAGGCATCATCACCTTCATCGCTGCATACCGACAACTAAAAGGACTACTGGTTAAGGACGACGCTAAATTGCTGCTACAACAACCTGGCAAGTTGTTTATCGCGGGCGACTTAAATGCTAAGCACGCGGCGTGGAATAGTCTCGTCACCACCTACAGCGCCAGAAGACTACTACAAGCACTAGAAGAAACCAATGCCTACGCTTGTGGACCCGACGAACCGAGGCATTACCCAGCCAGAGGTCAAGGATCTCCCGACGTACTCGACATTGCCATTACAAAAGGACTCAATCACTTCATGTCAGCCGATGTTTACCACATTTTCGACTCAGATCACCTGCCAGTTATCTTTAACCTGCGTGTTGAACCAACTCAGAGACAACAAGCACTCAATACCAAGAACTCTCGCTGGGACGATTACCGTGAACATATCCTGTCTCACCTAGACAACACACCGATCGACGAGACTACCGACGTTGACGTCGACGTAGAAACCTTCGTGGACGCCATCACTTACTCGACGCCACCGCGAAGAAGAGGAACACCACCACCAGCTCCCGGACTGCCGCAGCACATACTCGACTCGATCCGAGAAAGGAACCGCCTCTGCAAAGAATGGCGGCTGACGAGGAATCCGGACGTTAAGCGACGTGTTAATGCACTAAAAAGAGACATTAAAGCGACGTTAGCCCATCACAAGAACCAGCAATGGGCCTCCAAGCTGGCGTCCTTCACACCTGATGCTCATTGTTGGGACGCCGTAAGCTTCTTCACTAAACGACGGACGAGGATTTCACCGCTGGAAACTCCAACAGGCATCGTATACACACCCGAAGACAAGGCCAACGCCTTGGCGGATGTTTTCGAAGCAAATTTCCAACCCATGAACGACAATGTGGACCAGCAGCACATCGCCAACGTCGAAACGGACATCGAAAGAATTCTTTCACATGCCGACCCGGAAGAAGAAGAAGCCATTCCACCGATCACTACAGAAGAAGTTGAAGTCTACATACGAGGAATGAACAACAATAAAGCCCCTGGACACGACAGGATGCCAAGCAGAGCACTCAAGCAGCTACCACAAGAAGCCTTTTCGAGAATAGCGGCTATTTTCAACAAAATTCTCCGCAGCAAACACTACCCACGTCAGTGGAAACAAGCTACAATAGTCGCCCTGCCCAAACCAGGGAAAAACAGGAAACAACCATCCAACTACCGGCCCATCAGCCTGTTGCCGCAGATCAGCAAGCTCTTCGAGCGTCTTCTTCTAAAAAGGCTGATGCTCATCGTGAACGATCGTCAGCTCCTACCACCCGAGCAATTTGGTTTCCGAAGCAGACACTCCACAACACATCAACTGCTTCGTGTTGTGGAGTACATCACGCAGGCATTCAACAACCAAGAATACTGCGCGGCGGTCTTCTTGGATGTCATAAAAGCTTTCGATAGCGTTTGGCACAAGGGACTCCTTTGGAAGCTCCACAACTTCAGAGTACCCCTGCCACTCATCAAGTTCTTCTCATCATACCTCGAAGAAAGAAGCTTTACAGTCAGAGTCGAAGATGCACAATCAACCATCCGCCCCATACGTGCCAGAGTTCCCCAAGGATCCGTTCTAGGACCGACGCTGTATTCATTGTATTCATCGGATCTATCGCAGTCTCCCAGAGTTGAGAGAGCTATATATGCCGACGACACCGTCCTGTACACCAGGAACAGATGGACAGAAGCAGTACACCGACGCCTACAAGATGCCTGCCACAACCTGGAAGATTGGTCTCATAAATGGCGCATTGGATTCAATCCACAGAAGAATCAAGCCATCGTTTTTACGAAGAGAAGAGCCTTCCACGTTCAAGAAATAACACTTTTCGGCTCCGAATTGCCATGGCAATACACGGTCATGTACCTCGGAGTAGTTCTGGATGCACAACTCAACTGGAAACAATAAGTTGACTCCGTCTGGAATAAGGTCAACCAGAGGATTGGTGTACTCTATCCCATGATTAATGAAAACCCCGCATTATCAGTCGAAAATGGTCTGCTGATATTCCGAATGTTTGTACGACCTGTAATGGACTACGCATGCCTCGTTTGGGGAAATGCAGCATCTACTCATCTACACCGACTTCAAAAAATGCAGAATCGAATCCTCAGAAGAATCTTCCATGTACATCATATGTTTCGACATCGACCACTCCACGACGCAGCGGGAGAACCAGAAATCCTTGCAAGGTTTCAAGCCACAGCCCGGAAATTCTACGAGGAGAAGGAGGCCTCCAACAGTGAATTAATCAAGAACCTAGGCGCACCGAACGAAGACAGAGACCGCTACAAGCGGCCCGTGGCTCTGCTGTATCGTTAAAAGCCTACAGCATCCACAAGAAGAGGCAACATATCCAAAATTAGTACCCCAATTATCAAGCCAGCCAGGGCTGAAAATCGGCGCGGCAGACGCGGTGGACGGCCAAACAACGCCCCTGCCGCTACGACGCAAGCCGAGCAAGCCCTGCCTCCACCGATGCAGACGGCAGAGACGCCAGCTGCGGCCACCGAAGCTGCAGACCTGCGTGAAATACTGCGAGAATTCGAGCAGCTCATACTGCAGCTTCCGCAGATGATACTATCTGCCCTGACTACGGCCAACCGGGCCACCGCCACACGTGCTGCCCCCGCCCCACATCGCGGCTAATACGCCAGTACTGGGGCTCACCGTTTGCATTTGGAATGCAAACAGCATTCGGGACCGAGCCGGCGAGTTTCGGCAGTTTCTGCGTGACGAGGCCATGGACGTCTGCCTCGTCACCGAAACCTGGCTGAAACCAGGAGTGCAGGTGCGGGCGCCGAACTTCCGATGCTATCGCACCGACCGAGAGACGGCGGGCGGTGGAACGGCGGTGTATGTGAAGACATCGCTACGCCACCATCCGTTCCAGCTACCTGGACTGACCACAGTCGAGGCCACTGGTGGTGTTGTGGTCACCACCTCAGCGGGTCACGTGAAGTTCGTGGCCGCGTTCGACCACCAGGATGGCTGCTACAACCGCAAGATTTCCACTCGTTGTTGTCGATGCACGGCAACCTGTTCATTGGCGGTAACTTCGACGCCAAACACCCGGAGTGGAACTCCCGGATGATGACCACTAGCGGGAGGAGACTACTGCGAGCGGCCCAACAACACGACGCGATAATGGTGGGGCCCTTTGACCCCACACATTATCCCAAACGCGGCCGCGCCGACGTCTTGGACGTCGCTATCATCAAGGGTGCCGCCACGACGCCATTGTAACCACACGCGTGGCGTTATCGTCCGATCACCTCCCTGTGATCTTTGATCTCGCCACTGACGGCGTCGGACCAACGGAGGGTCGTAACCGTAACATCAACTGGGACCACTTAGAAGAGACAGTCGCCGCCATGCCTGACCCAGAGGACGAGGGCGCCGATGCGGCCCTAGCCGCATTCACGCGTCTGACGCACAAAGCGGCAGCAGCAGCAGCCACACCGCGTGAACGAAGACGCCCACGGGATCGATCGAAGGAGCTCCCACCAGACATCCTCCAGGCCATACGTGAGAAGAACCGACTGTTCCGAGAGTGGCAGATTACGTGGCAGCCGGCAACGAATGCCACCGTCAACCGCACGCATCTTGAAATTAAGTACGCAATTGCAAGCCACCGCAACCGCGACTGGACTGGAAGAATTGCCACTCTCAGAATAGAAGACGGATCCGCCTGGAGGGTGACCCAACAACTTCCTGCAACAACGCCAGCGAGTGCCGCCGCTGAAGGTCGGCGGTGACCATCACCGAGCCCGACGCCAAAGCCGGCGCGTTAGCCGACGCATTCGCCGCCAATTTCACGCCGGTGGAGGACGTCGTGGACGAAGAACACGTCCGTTTGGTGGAACAGCGCCTTCCTGTGTACCTGGCGCACAGATACGTGGACGACGTCATCGCGGAAGTGACGGAGGACGAGGTCGCGCGACAGCTCACTCGCTCGCCTGCAGAGAAGGAAGGCGGGAGGGTGCGACAACATCAGCAGCGAGCTGCTGAAGATGCTGCCGCCGAGCGCCGTGCGGCAACTTACGAAGATCTTCAACTCCGTGCTCGGGACTTGCAGCTTCCCATCTGCGTGGACACATGCGGAAGTTGTAGCTGTCCCCGAGGCCGGAAAAGACCTGCGGCTGCCGCAAAACCACAGGCCCGTCAGGCTGTTGCATGCAGTTTCGAAGATCTTCGAGAGGCTGTATGTTAGGACGCTGTGGCGACACGTCGGGGAGGAAGGTCTGCTCCCTGACGAACAGTTTGGCTTCAGGAGGAGCCACTCCACGCAGCAGCAACTGCTTCGACTGGTAGAGCAGGCGATGGGGGCGCTGGAGCGTCGCGAGTATCTTGGGGCGGTACTCCTGGACGTTTCCAGAGCCTTCGACAGCGTGTGGCACGACGGCCTTGTGTATAAACTACTTACACAAGGTCTCCGGTGTCGCACGCCCGCCTGCTCAAATCCTACCTGACTGGGCGCACCTTCCACGTGCGCGCCGACGACGGGCGCTGGAGTACCGCAAGGGTCCGTCATCGGCCCCTTGCTCTACTCACTATACACCGCCGACGTTCCGAAGAGGCAGGGCGTGCACGCTGCGCTCTACGCGGACGATACAGCGCTCTACGGCAGAAGAATCAACGCCAGGCTGATACGTCACCGCCTGCAATCGGCTTGCGACGTCCTCGGGGCTTGGGCCACCAAATGGCGGCTCAAGTTCAACGCAGCCAAAAGTCAGGCGGTGATCTTCACCAGAAAGAAAATTCCTGCCGACCTCCAGCCACTCAGCAACATGGGAGGCCCCATCCCACGGTCGAACACCGGACGCTACCTAGGCGTCACTCTGCACCGGCACCTGACGTGGAAGGCGCACATCAGGGAAGTAAGGAGTAAAGCGCTTGGCAGATTGCGCTTGTTGTATCCCTTATTCAACCGAGCGACGACCCTGCCCCCACACTGTGGCATGACCCTGTACCTGACACTCATCAGGTCTGTGTTAGAGTACGCTGCCGTGGTGTGGGGCAACGCTGCCGACTCGTCCATCGCCAGGCTGCAGACGGTCCAGAACAAGGCGCTTAGGTTAGCGCTTCACCTGCCACGAGATTTCAGCACTGGAGAACTCCACAGAGTAGCAGGAGTCCCGCTGCTCAAGCACCGATTCCGGCAGGCGGCGTATCGTTTTTACGCGGCCGCCCGGAATATGGGCGGCCGCGTAAAAACGATGCGCCGCCTGTCAGAGAACGAGCTGATACGCAACTTGGGACACCAAGTGCACTGGCGCCCGACCACCAGGTGGCCAGAATTGTTGCTGGAGTGACGGCACGCCGCAACGTGAGAAAGGTGAACGAAAGACAAACGCAAAGTGAGGAAGATACCGCCGAGAGGACTACTACAAAGCCGGCCGGTGTGGCCGTGCGGTTCTAAGCGCTTCAGTTTGGAACCGCGTGACCGCTACGGTCGCGGGTTCGAATCCTGCCTCGGGCATGGATGTGTTTGATGTCCTTAGGTTAATTAGGTTTAAGTAGTTCTAAGTTCTAGGGGACTGATGACCACAGATGTTAAGTCTCATAGTGCTCAGAGCCATCTGAACCATTTTGACTACTACAAATTCCCCCAGGCAGAAGTAGGAAAGGTATGATCCGTTCACCCTACAACACACCAGAGCACGAAGCTCCGTGCATTTGCGTAGCGTAGCGTAGTCATAACAGCTGTCTGCAAAGCAGGCAACACAGAAGAGACGAACATAACACGTGCCATTCCAAAGATGACCTGGAGGCAAAGTAGGGTAAGCCTACTAGGACTCCGCCTGGGTATGGGTTGGTGTGCCCCTGTTGAAGCCTGGACGTCACGTCACGGGTAACACGGTATTCCGAGCCAAGATGCCATCCCATGCAGCGACGAAGCGAAGGTTGTGGCGGATCGCTATCTGTCCGAGCTCGCTCAATCGGCAGCCCAATCCAGCCCCCCACCAACGACCACCCCGCAGATGACAATGGACTCCGAGACGGCTACTGTAATGCGTTTGAGAAGTAGTTATGCGGCCGCGGCTTCGGGAGCGAGGTGGATCGGCAATCAGCAGAACTTGCTGTACTGGAGGCCTTATCCTACCTGCTACCTACGAGATACCGGCGCATGAAATCGGAGAACGAGAAGAATGCCACTACTGGGTCGGAGCGGCGTTATGCGGATGCAGCCACGGCTGTGGAAGCGAGTGGTCCGGCTTTTTGCCCGCCACCTACGACGTTACGACCCAGGAAGAAGAATACAACACGGCAGAGAAGGCGCGCGCATTCTGCAGACGGGCTTTTTCCCTTAAACGCTGTTGCACGTGCACTAGATGGAGGACCCATGACTACGAGCAATCGTGCGGACGAAGTTTCGGCTTCGTACGCCACGGCGTCTGTTTGCTGGCCCGCGGCCGCCAAGGACAGCAAGAAATCGCAGTGCATGCCTTCCAAGACGGGCACTGACACTACGCCAGAGGCAGGGGAGGGCTTTGCCCTATTGCTAAGCCTCATACCAGGGGCGAAACCGGCTGCTCAGAAGATTGAAGTGGAACAAGCTTCGCGGAAGCACCCAGCTGACGCAAACACTGTAGGGAAGCAGCCTACTCACGCTGTAATAAATTCACATCAGTCTTTCCATTGTGTGCCAGCCTAGCTCTGACGTCATAAATGTTGCGCAATACTTTTAAAATCAAGCAAATAACCTGAAACGGTTTTAGCATGTCAGGAGTAATACTAAATTAATATGTATTTAATATCAGTTCGATAACTTCAACCATTTTCGAAATTTGGACGTTTTTCTGTAAAAATCATTGGCGCAACAGAAAAGAGCTAGAGACTTAAAAAATTATATTTAGATTCCTTTTTCATAATAATTTAATAGAAACAGTCTTCTGGATCTCACAAATTAAGATTTTAGTTGAAATTCATGATTTTCTGGTTTTTGTCTTAAAAATTAAGGAAGCAAGATAGATTAAGTAGGCTTATGAATAAGGCTAGGATGTTTAAATTTAAGTAGAATGGAGATCCGCTATAATCATAAAGATGTGAGAAGTTTCAATTGAATAACTATAAAAATATAGCGATAGCGTATCTCCAAAGGGCAAGTTCAGAGCCCGTCTACTGCGTGTAGTGTAATTAAATTAATTCTCTCGCCCAAAATATTCGACTTAGCTACGTCAGACTTTTATTATGATTGCTTACCTGTGTGCTGATTGCACATTTAAATTGAAAGCTTTATCGGCCATTAAGAACGCTGCGCGAGAGAGTAAGGGACGCTACACGCACGCTGAGATGTGTAGCCGCGAGAAGGACGTACCTGCGCTTGCTAGCGACGCGAAGGGTGTGGCAGATCGCCGTCCGGCCGCGCTTGCGCCGTCGGCGGCCCCATCTGGCCCCCCACTTGCGACGACCAATGCTATGGCTATGGATTTGATGGACACAGCTCCGGAAACCTTGAAGACAGCGCTGTCTGCTCCGCTCCCCGATTCTGAAGATGAGAGCTCCACCGCCCCTCAGCCACGCGGACGAAGCGGGAAACAGAAGAGGAGGGCAACAGCCGCAACGTCCGCTGTTCGCAGCTCCCCGATCGAGAAGAGGGCCAAGCAAGATTTCGCCCTTGACGCCGATGGTTTTGTCCCGGCCCGGTGCACTGCAAGACGCATGCTGTCTTCGACGACGCTTCCAACTGCCGTCGCCAACTCATTCGACGCGCTCGCTGACGCGCCGGACCAGCTGCCGCGCGATCCTGCGCCGAAGAAAGACTCCCATCTTGCGCCGGTGGTCCTCCAGTTTCGGCCGCCCTATGGGGAACTGCAGAAGTTGTTGCGCCGTGTACACCGTGAAGCCCGCCGGGCGTGACTTGTACAGGGTCACACTCCGCACTGCTGACGATTATCGCCGGGTCACTCAAGAGGCGTCTGAGCGTGGTATCCCATTCTATACCCACGCTTCCGCACCTGACAAGGTCTTGAAGATTGTAATCCGCGACCTCCCGTTCAACATGGAAGCCGATCACCTGCATCGTGAACTCGCTGACCTGGGCTTCTGCATCCGGGCAGTCGTGAAGATGAAGTCGCCTAAATCACGCGATGATATGCCGCTCTTCCTAGTCGTCTGCTCCAACACCGTGGAGAACCGCAAGCTCTACCAATTGACGCGGGTCGCCGACGTTCAGGTTCAGACCGAAGATCTTCCCTCCCGGAGGGGCCCAGTTCAGTGCTTTCGCTGCCAGGGGATAAATCACGTCGCGCGCCACTGCTCTATGCCGGACAGATGTGTTAAATGCGCCGGCGCCCACGCAGGACGTGCGTGCCCCCGTCCGCCCACCGAGAAGCCGACATGTGCACTCTGTGGCGGTGCTCATGTGGCCAGTTATCGTGGGTGTGAGGTGTGGAAGCGTGCCATCGCTCGCCAACGTGGCCACACACCAGCGCCACGTCCGAAGAAGCCAGCAACGAGACGGCCCGGCGTCTCTTTCGCGGCGGCAACGTCAGGGGCGCCCTCCGCCGTCCCGGCTGCGTCGGCTGCTCCTGCCGCATCCGCGGCCGTGCCGACACGTGAGGCTCCTGCGCCTCCACCACAGCTGCTAGTGGCGGACCCGGGTACTGCCTCTTCCGGGACGTCGGCCGGACCGCGCCCCGCCAACCGCCGGCGCGGGGGTCACCGCCCCATGGGTGCCCAGCGCTCAGCACCGTCAGTCGAGCAGCCCCAGGTGGACTCTCACAGCGAAGCAGCCACGCCTCCCCCTTCCAGCGACGGGATCGCGCCGGCTGCCTCCACCGCTGACCTGGCCAACCTCGTCGCGCAGCTCACTGCCCTGGTGACCAGTGCTATAAAGTTGATCGAAGTCCTGTCGCAGCAACTCACCGCTGCAGTGCAGATGGCCTCTCCGGCCCCAACCGCTGTCAACACTCACCAGTTGCACCGTGGGCAGCGTTAAGAGGGCTCACAGTCGTCGCGTGGAATGCCAACGGCGTCCGCACTCAAGCTCGCGAACTTCGCCAATTTCTTCGAGATGAAGCCGTCGACGTCTGCCTTATCAACGAAACCCACCTGAAGCCTGGGGTCGACGTCAGGGCGGCAAACTATTCCAGCTATCGCACCGATCGACTGACGGCGGGTGGTGGGACAGCCGTTTACGTCCGCAATGGCATTCGTCATCACGTGATACAACTCGCAACGCTGGAGGCCACTGGTGTCGTCGTTCACACCTCGGCGGGCAACATCACGTTCGTCGCTGCCTATCGACCGCCGTCTCGTCCGCTGGATCCTGCTGACATCGATGCTCTGCTCTCCTTGAGGGGGCAGGTGTTCGTCGCCGGGGACTTCAATAGTAAACATGTCTCCTGGAACTCCAGGACCACCAATGCCGCTGGCCGCTGCCTGCTCCGGGTAGCAGAACATCACCATGCACTTGTGGTGGGGCCGTATGACCCGACAATCTTCCCTGTCCGTGGCCTCCCGGATATAATCGACATCGCGGTCGTCAAGGGCATACCTCATCAGATCACCGCCACGACGAGGACGGCACTGTCTTCTGATCATGTCCCAGTGGTTTTTGGTATCGACCTAGATGCCCTCCAACAGTCCAGGAGAGGCATCTCACTTGCTGGCATCGACTGGGACAGGTTTCAAGCAGTCGTGACGGACTCACTCGCTGCCGCGCCGCCCCCTGCGGAGCTGCACTTCGCGGCAACCACGATCGACGCTGCCACTATAGCAACGCCGCCCCGACCTCGCACTCCCCCTGACTACTCCCGGCAGCTGCCGCCGGACATCCTTGCGGCCATCACTGAGAAGAACCGGGTCTACCGGGAGCGGCAGAGGACAAGAACTGCCGACACCAAGCGCCTCCTCAACAGGATGCGTCGGGGCATCCGGGCTGCCATTGACTACCATCGCAATCGCGACTGGAATAACAAGGTCGCCACCCTCTGTCTTGACGACGGCACGGCCTGGCAGACGACGAAGCGTTTCCTACGCCGTACGCAACGTATCCCTCCGCTGCTGGTCCATGGTCAGGCTGTCTGCGAACCAGCTGCGAAGGCTGATGCCCTCACAGACGTCTTTGAGGCTGCGTGTATGCCGACTGAAGACCCGACCGACGCTGTACTCGACGACCTGGTTGCTGACCGGCTCCCACGCTACTTGGAGGCACGCGACGACGATGACGTCACTGAAGAGACGACGGCGGAGGAGGTGTCGTCCATCCTGCGTGCCCTGAACCCCAGGAAAGCTGCGGGCCCAGACGAAGTTTCCAACGCCCTACTCCAGATGTTGCCGCCGGTGGCTGTCACTCATCTCGCCGACGTCTTTAATGTAATCCCCCGGTCCTGCAGTTTTCCTCAGTCCTGGAAGCATGCAGAGATCGTGGCGATTCCGAAGATGGGGAAGGATCTGCGCCAGCCCGCGAACTACAGACCTATTAGTTTACTGCCGGCCGTCTCCAAGGTCTTTGAAAGGGTGTACATCAGGCGGCTGCAGCGCCACGTTGACGAGGAAGGCCTCCTGCCCGAAGAGCAGTTCGGCTTTCGCAGGGGCCACTCGTCAGTTCACCAACTCCTTCGGCTGGTGGAAGATGCGTTCGTCGCCCTCGAGCAGCGCGAGTTCTTCGGCGCGGTGTTCCTGGACGTGTCGCGTGCTTTCGACAGTGTGTGGCACCGCGGCCTCTTATTCAAACTTTTTGAACTTGGGGTCCCAACGTCGCACGTCCGTCTCATCCGTTCCTATCTTGCCGATTGGACCTTTCATGTGCGGGCCGCGCATGGCTTGTCCTCCGTCCACCGCATCAACGCCGGTGTGCCACAGGGCTCGGTCTTGGGGCCACTCCTTTACTCGCTGTACACTTCTGGTGCGCCGAAGATCGACCGTGTGCGGCTCGCCCTGTACGCGGACGACACGGCTCTATATACTAGGAGCCTCAATGCCGCCATCTTGCGCCGTCGTCTGCAGCTTGCCGTTGATACCCTGGCAGCCTGGGCCGTCAAGTGGCGTCTACAATTCAATGGGGCCAAGACGCAGTTCCTGATCGTCACCAGGCGACTCGTTCCTGCAGGTCTGCAACCGCTCACCGTCGGTGGCAGCCCTGTCCCGTGGCGTCCAACGGCGCATTACCTCGGCGTCACCATCGACCGCCGACTCACGTGGATTCCGCACATCCGTGAAGTGAAGACCAAAGTGCGGAACAGGCTCCGCATCCTGTACCCGGTGCTAAACCCCAGCTCCCAACTACCACCGCGGCTGGGCATCACTCTCTACAAGGCGCTGCTCCGCCCTGTACTCCAATACGCCGCCGTCGTCCGGGGGAATGCCGCCGACACGAACCTGAAGAAGCTGGAGACCCTGCAGAATCGCATCCTTCGGCTGGCCTTACACCTGCCTTACGATTTCCCCACCGCTCATCTTCACGACGTCGCGGAAGTACCTCTGCTCCGTGACCTCTTCCAGGCGACCGCCCGCACCTTTTTCAAACGTGCAGGGCGGTCACACAACGCCCAAATCCGGACCCTGAGCCGCAAACTGCCGCGCAGCGTCACCACCCGCTGGCCACACCTGCTCGCTGCATAGCTAGCAGTGCAGAACTGTGCTGAGGAGACACCCAAGAAGACAATCTACATGTGAAGATGCATTACATCGGCATGCATGGGAGGCAAAGCAATAACTGCTGCGAACTCCATCACACATCGGAGGCCAAGTTATCTCCGTGCAGGTCCATGCGAGACGAGAGAGAAAGGCCCCAGTTCTCTCCAGACGCTGAATAGCACACCATCTGTGTCGGGAGTCGCGTCGCGCCGGTATCATTGCTATAAACAGCCTCGGATGCCGTATTAAGTTACTCGAGATACGCGTAACCATGAAATCATTTTCAAGTGAAGTGTTAATTCTGGGATGACTTTAATGATCTATCTTTAGTTTGCGTATGTCGTATTTTCACGTGCCGCCGCGGGACAGACTTTCTACCATTATTTAGCGTGGCGTTTGATGAACATTGTCATCAAATTATGGCGAGCATTCATTTAAACATTTGATTTGGACAGTTATATTTGCATCAGCGCATTAGACTCTGAACTGCTCTGTTAGTCAGATTGTGTGGATTCCTTTTTTTTTTTTTTTTTCATCTGTGACTTTCGTAATACAGAGAACGTTTTTACACGATCGTTTTTGATTATGAATCCCAGACAATCTCCTAATTCCTCAGAGCTATAAGCTGTAACTGTAAGTGTATTTCTCAGATGAAGTGGGCACTAAAAATTCTAATTACAGGCTTCACGTTTTGCTAATTACTTTCTGGTTGCCAATATTGTATTTAGAGAGCCAGTGTTGAGAACGGCAAAACAACAGCATAAATAATAGGAACATTTCATATAACAATTAATTCCACCCACATATGGTTAAACGGCAGGGAATTGCATAATTTCTACATTACAATTCTACATTCTACATAAACAACATAATTCCACCAGCCGCACCACATATGGTGCATCGGCCGGGAAACGAAACTGACTAAAAGTGAAAGTGATTTTTAAATATTCGGATTCGGGAGTGAAATGCGACGCGCAACTGAGTAATAGAACAGTGAATGTGTTACGTGTGCTTGTGGACGACGCAATTGGATTAACAACGCATCTGGATTGACGGAGCTGGCACTGAGTCTAGCGGTGCTGCCGGTATCGCGAGAAGCCAGCTTCGCCTCACCGCAGTCGTCCGCCGGAACAACTGGAGCCGCGCCTGCAGTTGCAGGCCACGCAAACACACAACAGCCGTCTGCAGTTCAACACGCTGTGTCGCATCAGTAATCCTGGTACGCCGCGCCGGGAACGCCATACGTCGTGCACAAGGAACTAAGTTAAGTGAAAAGCTGTTAAAGATTTTACTAACCTGCACTAAAAGACTGTCGGAGGTGGAACTGCCAGACGAAACCGAGGTTAAACTTAAATCAGAACCTATGTCTGTTGAGGGAACTGTAAATCCAGACAACGGTTCAAGGGTAAATATGCATGAAAATAGTAAGTTAAAGTGAAATATGAAGTATTGTCTCCTGACAGTAGTGTGGAAAGGGGCAATGATTCAATAATAGAGACCCCTGTAGTAAAGCAGTAATTGTTAATTTATTGGATGAGAGTTTATCTGATGAGTTACAAACGAAACAGTCATCAGAGTTGGTAGAGTTTAAGAAGGAGAAGTTAGATATGACTGATCAATCAGAAGTTTCATTTAGTTTTGATGACTCTGGTGTTGGAGCTAGTTTTTCGTCACCTGAGTGTGATAAAAAGCCAGCTAGTGAGCAACCCAAAGATACTGGGGCTATTGATTTAAATGTTATATTACAAGCAGTAGCTACCAGTAATGCTGAACTAAAGTCTGAAATAACTCAGGTCAAAAGCAGTAATGCTGAATTAAAATATAATATAATTGGGGTAAATAACACGATTGTGGCCAGTCAAACACATTTAATGAACGATTGGAGGTAATGGACGATACCTTCAAGGCTGGTTGCAATAAGTTGAAAGAGGATATCGACAGTTTGAATTATAAAATTGATTACAACCATGAGGATATTAAGAAAAAGGTTGCTCAACAATTTTCTGAAATGTATAAAACTGTAAAATTCGAAGTTGCTGAGGTTCGCAAAGACTTCCAAATGGAAGATGCGAAGCTGGAGCACAAGTGGACAGAAAAGATAGAGGCGGAATCTGAACTGTGCTCAGATAGGTTTAAAGATATGTCAAACAGAAGTAGATGCAATCAAAACTGATGCTACTCATATTGTGTAAAGAGTAGATAATGTTGAAATGAGAGTAGAAAATATTAGTACTAACATCGCTAACATTGAGAGTAAAGTAGCTTCAGTAACTTCTGGTAATGGTAGTATGCAACAAGTTGTAGCTGCAAACGCCGCTTTTATCGGGTGTCGGCAGTTCTTGAGGTTCGATCCAGATAAAAATATCCACCCGCTAGATTTCTGGAACGATTTTGAAGATGTGATTCCACCAACTTGGTCTGAACGAGAGAAAATCTCATTTATTAGAAGCCATTTAGCAGGTGACGCCATGCGTTGGTCAGCTGATGTTATGTTGAAGTGTAAAACATTAGCGGAATTTAAAAAAATGGCTCTGAGCACTATGGGACTCAACTGCTGAGGTCATTAGTCCCCTAGAACTTAGAACTAGTTAAACCTAACTAACCTAAGGACATCACAAACATCCATGCCCGAGGCAGGATTCGAACCTACGACCGTAGCGGTCTTGCGGTTCCAGACTGCAGTGCCTTTAACCGCACGGCCACTTCGGCCGGCGCGGAATTTAAAACAGCTTTCATTAATGAGTATTGGTCTAGCAATAAGCAAAATGAAGTGTTGAGAGAATTTTGGAGTGGAAAACGCTTCAATGCAGGCAAGGAATCTATTAAAGAGTTTGCCAGGTCATGGATCTCACGTTTGTCACATTTGGACGAAAAGCTAAAACCTGAAATGATAATACTAGGTCTTGAAGCCAAACTGCCATGGTATTGGCAAACTAGAATTATATCTGCCCCTAGAGACAATCTGGATCGTTTCATTGAATATTTGGAACGTGTAGAGCGTGTGGCTGCCAATGAGGAGCAAGCACGTAATAACAGAAATGCTAATAACACTAGTAGTAATTTTAAGAACGAGCAGAATGGAAATGTAAACATCAGAACAGTAGGTGTTCGCCATCCTAAGAGAGGTAGGAACTGGAGAAATAATTATCAGAACCAACGATGGCATCCAAATGATAGTAATTTTGTTCCAAACAAAATTATGCAGGTAAACAACAGTGCGGAAAGCAATGCTGTGCCAGTTAACTATAATGGTAATAAAGTAAACAGTAGTAGGCCGAGGCAGGAAAACTAGTTCCCGTCTATGAGGACACTGGCGCTCACCAGGCGGTTACTTTTCCTAAGCCAGTAATTACAGTAATTGGTAAGACAGATCAGAATACTCAGACTGAACATGTGGATGAGGGGTCGGTAGCATCTAAGGATACAGCAGAAATATTAGATCACTCACAGAAAGCGTCTCTAACAAGGTATCTATCAAATACTAAGTGGGAAGAGAAAGAGAAGGCGCAGCAGTGTAATGGTAGGGAAGAGCTACAAAATACTGAATTGTCAGGTGAAGAAGCAGAAGAAATTCATGCTTATATTTACGATGAGGATGATGTGTTCTTATCTAAAGTGCCTGTGCAGGATGTTGATACTGTACTAATAGATTTAGAACAGGAGGTAAGTGAGAATGCAGAGGGTAGCCTGTTGGGGGTCGATGAACCCAGTAGCTGTGACCAGTTGTCACTTGAGAAGGAACCCGACGATAATAATGAAAGTGGTTTAGCTGTAACTAGTGTTATGCCCGGTCTGGAGGCGCAGAATCGCTCAGACTACAGTAATTTGGGTCATGTTCAGCAAACTAAATGTAATGAAGTCGTGCGGTGTTTTGATTTGAAATTAATAGACTGACTGGAAAAGGCGGCTGAAAATGTAATTCAGGAAACCCCTACACACTTTGACCTAAATGTAATGAAGACAGATGTCGATCACTTTAGTTGGAGACAAATCAAAAAGGAACTATTGGATGAGTTTGAGGAACCACCTGTACAAACTAGAATAAGCCACCCTATAATAATAGTGAATATGTTGGGTATCAATGTACGTTCTCTCTTAGACAGTGGAAGTGAGATGAGTGCGATATCTCAGTCCTTCTTTGATGCATTACCTGGTAAAGACAAGCTTACAGTAATGAGGGTATCAGGACTGAGAATAATTGGTGCTACTGGCAAGGTGTCAAAAACGGTAAAGCAAAAAGCTTTACTGCCCTTTCACATTAATGGTAATTTAATTGATCATCCATGTTTAATTGTAAACAATCTCAGTATTGAGGTTTTAATTGGTATAGATTTCTTGTCGAAATATCAGAGTGTTGTTGACTCTGAAAGAAGCCAGTTAAAAATGGTCTTGCCAATAACCGGAGTGATTACGGTACCTTTTAGTGATAAACATGTAGTAACTAATGATGAAGCTTGGGAGCTGCCTATACGAGTTTTGAAAAATAGGAGATATTGGGACGAAGGTGTTAATTTTAGTAAAAGTAAGCTAGACGCAGAAGAAGAAGAAGAAGAAGCAATTATTTTGGACAAAATAGAAGCTAAATTGCAGGAAATCGATAAAATTTCAGCTAATCAGAAGGAAGAACTGAGACAGGTTTTAAAAAGGCATCATAAGGTATTTTCAAATCGACCTGGCGTGTTCATAGGTAGTGAATGAATTCTGTAGGGAGGAGGTTGTTCTGTAACCTCTACACAGTGTGGTAGCTGTGCAGTCCCAGCTGTGTGAGATCTTCTTTCCCATTTCAGGTCTCTCATTCTTCATCTTTCCTATCCACCAAAATTTCGGCTCTTACTCTCAAATACTAAAATCTTTCGGTACGACTATCAAGCCAGCACTAAGCTAATGAATTCTGTAGTGAGGAGGTTGTTCTGTAACCTCTACACAGTGTGGCAGCTGTGCAATCCCAGCTGTGTGAGATCTTTCCATTTCAGGTCTCACTCATTCTTCATCTTTCCTATCCACAAAAATGTCGACCCTTTCTTTCCAATATGAAAATTTTCTGAAACCAATGAATTCTATAGCGAGGAAGTTGTTCTGTAACCTCTACACAGTGTGGCAGCTGTGCCGTCCCAGCTGTGTGAGAGCTTCTTTCCTTTTCAGATCTCACTCATTCTTCATCTTTCCTGCCTACAAAAATGTTGACCCCTCTTTCCAATACGAAAATTTTCTGAAACCAATGAATTCTATAGCGAGGAGGTTGTTCTGTAACCTCTACATAGTATGGCAGCTGTGCAGTCCCAGCTGTGTGAGATCTTCTTTCCCGTTTCAGATTTCACTCAATCTTCATCTTTCCTATCCACCAAAGTTTCGACTCCTTCTTTGCAATATAAAAATTTTCCGTCATGGCTATCAAGCCATGAGTTCTGTAACCATTCTATCCACCGATTAGTGAAGAAAATACCTAATGTGACAAACGTAACAGTGACATAAACAGTAGAGAAGTGTGATGTAATTAAGATACAAAAGTATTTGAGTAACAAGTATGTATAGAACCTTGGTAATATTATAAGTATAAAGTAGTTGTTTTATTGGAAATGGTCCACCAACAGCAATTTAAAAAGATACACAAATTCGTGCACAAGCAGGATCTGAAGTGGCAGTGAAACCTATTGTATGCTGTAGAGCTAACTAATAAATAGTAAGAGAGAGTTCTTAGTGTTATGAAAAATATGCAGACAAGTTGTAAGAATAAACTCACCTTGTTTAGCAAGGATAGGCAGTGTAATAGAATTGAACGTGAAGGACACGTCTTTGAAGTATTTATAAGGTTGGAGCTGGCCATTATTTTGGTGTAGAGTGTGACAGGACACACCTACATGTATTGGGGTTATGAGTTGGAGGCGTGAATGCGACCATAGGTACCCTTATGTTAGATGAGACAGAGCAGCTCATGGTGTCCTATAGGTTTAAGGAATTTAGCATTACGCTCGTCCATAATTACTTAATGCACTTTAGTGGTAGGTCTACCTGTGGTTTCAGCGTGCGATCGAGTGGAAATGGATTGCCACGTGAGCAAACTGATCAGCTGCAATACACTATAGATATGAAATAAATGTGCTATCCTATGCTTTAAATGTTAATAGAGTGAGTGTTAAATAAGTACATACACTAGCAACATAATTGAATAACATAATGGCAGACGTGGAACACTATTTATAGCTCAGCATAAATACACTTCGACGATGTAAGTACATAATTGCAGATGTGGAACTGACACAGCAGCAGAGGACCAATAAGTGGAGTTAGTAGTCAACTAAACGTAGTGTGTTTTGAACACTCAGAACTGTACTATTACCACAAGTTACTCGCATGTACAAAGAAGCTGAGAAGACAACTACTAATCAAATATACTATCTCTAAGAATAAGGTAATCAAAGATGAGTTAGCTAAGTAAATAAAATACAAATGTATCAGGAATGTACTGAGCATTGGTTCAGTGTTCCGGTACAGAAATAATAAATTGAAATTAAATAGGATTCATGATTGTATGACTTGACATAAATTTTCTCTAGTACGTGACCAATGGGCTTTGAGCCATTTGTTTACCGATTTTATGACAGTTAAGTAACCGCAGAGTAAAACTGAAAAAGTTCTGTTAACTTTGTTCCAGTAACATATTGAAAGATAAAATGTATATATCCCCATTTCATTGTGACCCACCTTCAGATAATAAGTGAACAGAGTCTGAGGCACTCTTTTTGTTTGTTCTACAGGACAAACCAGATAATGGCAGCCTGGTAGCTGCGTGAAAGTGTGGAGTGACTTGGACACAACTCACAGTGACCCCTCCCCTTTCCCTATGTAATTTAGAGTGAACGTGAAGGAAGCACACCATAGCGACTTCCCCTCCTCTACCCTTGTGAATGGAAGTGTAGAACGCCAGCCAAAGCAGCTACAACCACGTGTGTGAAAATGAAATTGTCATGATTATAAAATTTTCTTTCAGGTTTAGAAAAGACTGCAAAGATATAATCATCCGTTTATGTATCATGAATAACTGTGTTATTTTCTTTGAATTTGTGAATGTAAAAAAATGTACTTAATGGATTTAAGATTTTCATAATTCTACATATTTTTGTGTGTTTGTCTAAGGCAATATGTATGCCAAAGTGTTTCATTGATTTTGCTTAAATTTTGAGGGATAATATTGCTTAAGAGGCAGTGAACATGCCAGTAATTTAAATAATCGAAGTAAGTAATCAGTTTTCTTTTAATATTTCTATATGTTTACATTTCAATTTTAATTTTTCATAGGGAGTTAAGCTGTACTCTTGCTTCCCTTTTTGTAATTAAATTTTTTTTCGTTCATTAACATTCAAAAACAAAAAATTTAAGTAGAGGGTGATGTAGGGAAGCAGCCTACTCACGCTGTAATAAATTCACATCAGTCTTTCCATTGTGTGCCAGCCTAGCTCTGACGTCATAAATGTTGCGCAATACTTTTAAAATCAAGCAAATAACCTGAAACGGTTCTAGCATGTCAGGAGTAATACTAAATTAATGTGTGTTGAATATCAGTTCGATAACTTCAACCATTTTCGAAATTTGGACGTTTTTCTGTAAAAATCATTGGCGCAACAGAAAAGAGCTAGAGACTTAAAAAATTATATTTAGATTCCTTTTTCATAATAATTTAATAGAAACAGTCTTCTGGATCTCACAAATTAAGATTTTAGTTGAAATTTATGATTTTCTGGTTTTTGTCTTAAAAGTTAAGGCAAGATAGTTTAAGTAGGCTTATGAATAAGGCTAGGATGTTTAAATTTAAGTAGAATGGAGATCCGCAATAATCATAAAGATGTGAGAAGTTTCAATTGAATAACTATAAAAATATAGCGATAGCGTATCTCCAAAGGGCAAGTTCAGAGCTCGTGTCTGCGTGTAGTGTAATTAAATTAATTCTCTCGCCCAAAATATTTGACTTAGCCACGTCAGACTTTTATTATGATTGCTTACCTGTGTGCTGATTGCACATTTAAATTGAGAGCTTCATCGGCCATCAGCAAAGGAAGCAATGATTTATTCAATTACTAGCCCAGCGGCTAGTCGGCAGAGCCGATTTGATCAGGCGTTCCCTTAGCCGTCCGCACCGCGGCTTTATATATAAGAGCGCTGCGCGAGAGAGTAAGGCCCCAGTTCTCTCCAGACGCTGAATAGCACACCGTCTGTGTCGGGAGTCGCGTCGCGCCGGTATCATTGCTATAAACAGCCTCGGATGCCGTATTAAGTTACTCGGGATACGCGTAACCATGAAATCATTTTCAAGTGAAGTGTTAATTCTGGGATGACTTTAATGATCTATCTTCAGTTTGCGTATGTCGTATTTTCACGTGCCGCCGCGGGACAGACATTCTACCATTATTTAGCGTGGCGTTTGAGAACATTGTCATCAAATTATGGCGAGCATTCATTTAAACATTTGATTTGGACAGTTATAGTTGCATCAGC
Organism: Schistocerca serialis cubense; assembly: GCF_023864345.2. Classification (NCBI taxonomy): domain Eukaryota; kingdom Metazoa; phylum Arthropoda; class Insecta; order Orthoptera; family Acrididae; genus Schistocerca; species Schistocerca serialis. The sequence continues at coordinate 448,403,137 of NC_064646.1, read as the reverse complement.
GCATTAGACTCTGAACTGCTCTGTTAGATTGTGTGGATTCCTTTTTTTTTTTTTCATCTGTGACTTTCGTAATACAGAGAACGTTTTTACACGATCGTTTTTGATTATGAATCCCAGACAATCTCCTAATTCCTCAGAGCTATAAGCTGTAACTATAAGTGTATTTCTCAGACGAAGTGGGCACTAAAAATTCTAATTACAGGCTTCACGTTTTGCTAATCACTTTCTGGTTGCCAATATTGTAGTTAGAGAGCCAGTGTTGAGAACGGCAAAACAACAGCATAAATAATAGGAACATTTTATATAACAATTAATTCCACCCACATATGGTTAAACGGCAGGGAATTGCATAATTTCTACATTACAATTATACATTAGTAAATAACAACCTTAATTTCCACCAGCCGCCCAACAACACGACCACAACCAGCACGAAACGAACTGCCACACGCGCCATCAGCTGCGCTCCCACACTCCGCACGCAACAAAAGGCATCAAGGAAGGGGACCAGGGCCCCGCAAACGCCAGACGAAGACGGCTTCGTGAGGCCGAAACGCAAGCACACCGCCAGGGCGGTGGCGCTCACAACAGCTGACAACATCGACACCATCAACCGATTCTCCGACCTCACAAAGGAAGGTGGGGCGACCACCGACAATCAACAACAGAAGAAGACGCCCCCACCTCCGTCTATTGTCATCCAACACACGTGCGCCTTCAAAACTTCTGAAGAGAAGATAAATTCGGTCGTGAAGGGCAGTATCACAACTGGCTTGACAGGACGCGAGCTGTACAAAGTTGTCACATACATGACCGAAGACTACAAAGGGCTCATGGACCTCGCGAAGGAGGGCCTGCACTGCTTCACCAACTCTTTGGAGCTGGTGAAAACGCTGAAGGTGGTCTTCCGCTAACATCCCTTCAGCATGGACTCAGCATACTTGAAAGAGCTGCTAGAAGATATGGACTACAACATTCGCCCTACCTCGCGAATGAAGTCGCCAAAATACAACTCTGACACACCACTCTTCCTTGCCATCCTCGATGACAACGTGGAAAATAAGAAGATTTTCCAGATCAAGCGAGTAGGCAGTGTCGGAGTTACGGTAGAAAAACTTCGCAGAAGAAGGTCTGAGCAGTGCTTTACTGCCAGTGGCTTGAACACATCCCAAGTTCGGCCAGATGCCCCCCACAATGAGTGAAGTGTGTGGGAGCACACCTCAGGTGGGATTGCACTATCCCAAAGACAGATCCACCACGATGCTGCAACTGCCAGGAGCAACACGTGGCGAACTACCGTGGCTGCAGCTCCTTCAAATGCGCAGCCGTAAACCAGAGAAGGAGTTATGCCACAGTAACGAGACTAACGCCAGCCAGGCCAACGCAACAACGTCCAGCCGCCGCCACATACGTCCATGGCCGCGGACGACGGACGGAGCACGCTCCTACCGCGGCAGACGCTAACGGGAGCGGACTAAATTCGAGTGCGACATGTCGCAGCAGACGGACGTGCGCGGAGCGAAGGGCGTGGCGGATCGCCGTCCAGCGGGGCTTGCCCCGTCGGCGGCCTCATCCGGCCCCCCATCTCTGACGACCAGGGCTATGGAGGAGAGGAACAAGAATATGGCAGACCCGGCTTCGACTATGGACTTCGAGGTGGACGATTTTTCGGATACTTCTCTCAACGACAACGTCGTCGTCGTCGTCGTCTAGCAACAGACACCGTCGACGGCGGCCTCTCGGAAGAAGAGGGGCACTGACAGCGGTTCACACGCTGCCGATGTGCTGGATGATGGCTTCCGCAAACCACCCAAGAAACGTCAAGCGAGGGCGACGCAAGCTCAGCCGCAAGCAGCGGAGATTCCGGTGCACAACCGGTTTGATGACATTGCTGATGATGCAGCTAACGCAGGTCTCCAGCACCAGGCGCAGCAGCAGCAACAGCACCCACCACAGCAGAAGCGCATTCCGCCGATCGTTTTGCAGCTTCTCTCGTCCTACGAGGATTTCTACGAGTGGTTGAAGCAGCCTTTCACCGCGCGCCTAACGGGTGGCGACAAGCTGAAGTTGTCCGTCTCCACCCTTGACGATTATATTACAGTTATGAACTTCCTTGGCGCGCAAGGCATTCGGAACTATACTTTTCCCGTCGTCCGATCGCCGACCTTGAAGGTGTTTCTTCGAGGGATTCTTGAGTCCCTCCGTAACGACTGGGTCAAGGAAATGTGGCCTGTGCGGCGGACGACACCCAGCTAGCTTCCGGTCGTGTCCCAAACATAAAGAGGCCAGCCGACGGCAACGAGGGCTTCCCCCTCTCACCGCCAGGGATCGCCGCCGAAGGACTGCAGTCGTCAGCAGCACTGCTGCCAGCTTCCACAATGCGGGCGCCCAGCAGCGGGGACAGGACTCTCTCCTGCAGTCTCGTCCACCTACCGCCTGACAACGTCCACCTGCCGCACCATGTCATCCATAGAGACGCCCCGCGTGCTCTGCCACTCCGACAGACGCTGCAGATGGCCATGTCAGCTTTCCGCCGCTGCGGCGCCGACGCCCAGTCGTCCACCCGCCACAGGACGGTCAGCAGCAGAGTGACGACTTCTTTGCCTTCTTCAGACCATAATGACGGCGGTCACCGAAATGACCCAGGCCATTCAGGCGCTGCCCGCTACTGTTGCTGCCACCGTGGAATCCACGATCAGAAGTGTTCAACCCACCAGTGACGCTCACCAACATCATGGATAGGGTGCGACGCTTTGAGGATCTCCGTATTTCCACATACAATGCTGATAGACTTTTCCGTGATCTCCTATCCCAAACTATCGGTGCTATCGCAATGACCGGCCCACCCGAGAAGACGGCAACACGATCTACATCAAGCAAAGCATCTGCCATTACGTGGTTCCTACGCCACCGTTACGACAGATGGAGGCGACGGCTGTGGCTGTGGTGACCTCGGTGGGGGTGGTTACCTTCGTCTCTGTCTACCGTCCTCCTCGATACCTACTGGACTTGGACAATGCCCACACTCTGCTGTCTCTCCAGGGGAAACTCTTTTTGGCAGGCGACTTTTATCGCCAAACATGCGGCGTGGAATTCACTGCACACCACTCACAGCGTCCGCCAATTTCATCACGTCCTTGACAGAGCCGGTGCTTACGCTTGTGGGCCTGAAGAACCAACCTGCTACCCTTCCAGGGGCACACCGGACGCCCTTGACTTTGCTATTACCAAGGGCCTGAATCAATTCATGACGGCCGACGTCGTTCATGAGTTGAACTCTAATCATCTGCCGGTTCTGTTCCATCTTGCAATTGATCCCGCTGTCACCACGCCTCGCCTCAATCTTCGACACACGTATTGGACTGCCTACCGTGTGAATGTCCTCACCAGTGTGCAGCCCTGTCTCGATGCCAACATCCACAACATCGATGCTGACGTCACTGCTTTCGCCGGTGCTGTCTACTCAGCGATGCTGCACTCCACGCCGCCGTCCTGGGTTACGCTTCCTCGGCATCCAGGACTCCCAGAGGACATCTTTGACCTTATCCGTGTGCGGAACCGTCTCTGCAAGGAATGGCGCGTTACTCGCGACCCCCTTCTCAAGCGGCGCATCAATCTCCTCATCCTTGACATTAAGGTCGCCATCAGCGCTCGCAACAACGAGTAGTGGGCTCAGAAGCTGGCGTCGTTTACTCCTGATCCTACTGCTTGGGATGTGGTGCGATTCTTCACCAAGCGGAAGCATGCTATGCCCCCATTGGGATCGCCGATTGGTGTCGTCTATACGCCTGCGGATAAGGCCAATGCCTTCGCCGAGGTCTTCCAGGCAAATTTTGTCCCTTTCGACGACCTTGTGGACGCCCAGTTCATTCATGATGTGGACCGTGACCTCGAGGCCTACCTCACCAAAGACTGTCATGACAACGATCACCTCCTGGTCTTCACCACGGACGAGGTGACCTTCTGCATCAGGGCGATGGACGCTAACAAGGCTCCCGGTGCCGACGACGTCCCTGGGAAGGCGCCCAAGGAACTGCCTCTAGCAGCTTATGCATATCTGGCACGCCTCTTCACTACCATTCTGCTAACACCTATCCGGCTGCCTGGGAGCACACTGTTGTCGTCGCTTTACCCAAGCCAGGTAAGGACAAGAAGAATACGAACCACTATCGGTCCATCAGCTTGCTTCCACAGCTGAGCAGGGTTTTTGAACGGCTCTTCCTTCTCCGGCTGAAGAACATCATGGACCGTTGGCGACTGCTACCTCCAGAGCTGTTTGGTTTCCGGGGTGGTCACTCCTCCACGCAGCAGCTCGTCTGCGTTGTTGAAGCATTCACCACAGCCTTCAACAATCAAGAGTATTGTGGCGCCATCTTTCTTGATGACACCAAGGCTTTTGACAGCGTGTGCATTCCGGGCTCTTGTGGAAGATGCATCTGCATGTATTTCCGCGGTCCCTCATCCTACAGCCGATCTCCCCTCGAGTGGAATGGGCGATATACGCCGATGATACGGCTATCTTCACCCGCAGCTGGTGGCCCCAGGCCATGTATCGCCGACTATAGGATGCTTGCGCCGCCCTCGAAGCGTGGGCGACTCTTTGGCATTTGAGGTTCAACGCAGAGGCAAGCCGTCATATTCACACGCAAGAGGACCCCACCCCTCGATCAGCAGCTTCGAATCTTCGGCGAGGTCATCCCCTGGACGTCGACAGCCACCTACCTCGGGGTCGTAAAGGATCGACAACTCATCTGGCAGCAGCAGGTGCAAGAAGTTCGCTGGAAAGTTGAGCAGCGACTGGGGGCACTTTACCCCCTACAGAACGAGCGCTTGGCGCTCTTTGTAAATAACGGGCTGATTTCCCATGTCCATCCGCAGTTCCAGCGTGATATCTCCACGAAGCTGCACAAGCAAAGGAAGTCCTTGCCCCATTTCAGGACGTCGCCCGGAAGATGTACCACAAAGATGCTGCTTCTGATAATCCCCTCATCAGGACCCTTGGGGCGCCTATGGATGACCGAGACCTCTATCAGAGGCCCACTGCACTGCTCCATCGATAACGACGGGAGTTGCAACATTCAGTACCTTCAATTCCTCCAGATAGTCCATTCCTAATTCCACATCCATAGATGACATTAAAGAAAATCCTGCAGTCTATCTTTCCTTACCCTCCGATGGTGTAGTAAATGCCTTCAGGTAAAGGCTACATTTCCCCCACTAGATGTAGTTAGAAGATAGTGGAACAGAGGGAAGCAGAGCTACTGACCACAGCCAGGACAGGACAGGTGCGCGGTAGGAGGGGACAACGGCCACGACAGGCCGCCACCGACTCACAAACCACCGAGCAAGTCCAACAGACGACACTGCGCCAGGAGGAACCAGCTGCAACAACTGACGCAGCACAATTCAGGGCGATGTTAAACGAGTTCTAACAGCTCATTATGCAGTTTCCGCAACTTATCGTAGCTGCAGTGCAAGCGGCCAACCAGGCCAACACCACAACGGCATCCTCAACGCCCTGACATGTCTAACATACCAATACTGGGACACTCAGCCTGCGTCTGAAACGCTAACAGCATTCGCGTCCAAGAAGGCGAGATCTGACAGTTTCTGCGCGACGAGGCAGTAGACGTATGGATAGTGATGGAAACTCACTTGAAACCTAGTGTCAACGTGTGGACAGCAAATTATCGCCGCTCCCGCACAGACCGAGAAACGGCCGGAGGTGGGACGGCGGTGTATGTCAAAACATCGCTGCGACACCACCCTGTACAACTTCCATAGCTAGCGAGGGTGGAAGCGACTGGTGTCGCTGTCAGTACGTCGGTGCGGAAGATTACGTTCATCGCAGCATACTGGCCGCCGAGAGGGACACTACAACCAGCAGACTTCGAGGCGCTGCTGGCCAGGCTCGGCAACCTCTTAATCAGCGGCGACTTTAACGAATGGAGTGGAATTCCCGAGTAAAGAACAACAGCGGATGGCGGATGTTCCGAGCGGCCGGGAACCACGATGCGATTGTGGTAGGGCCATATGACTCTACCACATACCCACGACGCGGCCTCTCCGACGTCCTCGACGTCGCCATCATCAAGGGGGCCGCCCACAACGCAGTCGCATCTACCCGCTGTGCCCTGTCACCAGATCACTTGCCAGTGACATTCGACATGGACACAGATGGGGTAGCACCACCGGAGAGCTGCAGAACGCTGCACAACATCGACTGGGAGCACTTCCGAGTGCACCTGGCACAGACAGTCGCCGCCATGCCCGATCCGGACGTCGTGGGAGCAGACGAGGCCATCGCAGCATTCACGCGTTTCGCGCTGTATGCAGCAGACACAGCCACACCGCAAGGCCCAAAGAAACCACGGGACTACTCCCGCCAGCTGCCTCCTGACATCACAGGCGCCATCAGGGAGAAGAACAGGTTCTTTCGTGACTGGCAGGTCACGAGAGACCACGCCGCAAAAAAAAAAAAAAAGAGCTGAACCGAAGCCGCCGACGCCGCCACATTGCGGCCGCAGTAGCAGACCATCAAAATCGAGACTGGGCGGGCCTGATTGCGACGCTCAGGATCGACGACGGCAGCGCGTGGAAAACCACCTAGACGTTCCCGAGACGTCGCTAACGCATTCCGCGCTCTACTCCATTCCCCTGTCGCATTTTGAGTGTAAAATCGACACTTCAGTTTTATAACTAAGTTGGCGATAGGTGTTTTTGATACACTGCAATCCCCTGCGTATACATCTGCTTTACAGTTGTGCTGTTTACGGAGTTAGGTGCGACGTGACTTGTAATTTCACTTGTCGGACGCTGCTGCTATGCGTTTAGTTGTTTTCTTGTAAGAGGTATTCTCCGTTACTAATGATCATTTTATATAGGACTGAAGAAAGCATAGTATAATTTCTAAATCATGATCGGATGTGGACAGTGGACGCTATACATCTCTGGAACGCTATATTGTGCATCTATCACACAGAGCCACTATTTTAAGGAAGTAGTTTTCTCGTTTTACGGTTCGATAATATACTTTATCGCAGAGAAACGTTCAAGAAGGATGTATGTCATGCGCTGGAAATATATTTCTAACATTGGAATATTAACAGCGTTGCATTCCACGCGACTGATAGGTCGGAAACTCAAGCCATCTAACATTATAGCCTGTTTTTAACTGCGGATCGTTGTAGCTTTAGGAGTGCGTATGTTTATGTTCTCTCTTACCAATACCTTCCAGGTACTAATCCTAAACTCTAGATGCTTCAAACTCCATCCATCCGGAGCTCAAACATGCATAAAAATCACCCGTTTCTTGTTCTCATTATCCATCTGCTATTACATCACAACACTTTCAACTCTGTTACTATACACCGGTAAGGGGTGTTAACCACCTCGACATGGGAGCATCTGGAGAAATCTTGTGTACTTGGCTGGATGAGGACTCGGCTAGCTCCATTCATTCACGAGACATGGACTGTAGCGGTCTACTTCTGGTCAGCTGCAGATTAAATCCGTAACGGTGCTGCAGGACGGACTGGTCAGAGACAGTGTGGGGTGGGGCGCATTTCAGTCTCTAATTTTATCCTATGACTGCGAGAATGCTCTGTGACTCCCGTCCGCATAGGGATAGATTGTAAATTATGCACTATGCTCGAGAGGCTAGAAATATGTAGAAAACTCGCTGGTACACTTTGATGATACATATGTTCGACAATTAACAATGAATGGACGTACTGCAGAGTCATCTACCTACATTCGGATCGATACTTGCAAAGTAGAGAGGGGACAGTTTAGCTATGATACTGAAATTGGGAAACATGCTGTCCCAACATTGCTCGGTGTTGAAATTACTGTAAAACTGTTCGCACTATGAACTGTGGCGATTATTAGTACAATACATCAATGGTGTCTTTCTCGGCCCATCCGTCCACTGGTATGCTGTTTGTTACCACATAATGATTGACTGACATAGCTTGTTTGAGTTGGAGAAAGAGTTTTGGTGGAGGGACACCACCTTCTGGGGAACATAGCACTGAAACAGCGATCCTGTCATCAAGTGGACTGGCGGCTTCCGAGAACTTGGCGAGAAGGTCAAAGTGGTCAAGGGGAACGTCACATTTCGTGTTGTGGGGCGCGACTTCCACCGCGTTCTCACTAAGACCGCAGAGGATTACCGTTGGGTCATGGACTTCCCCTTCGGCATGGATCCTGGGTACCTGTGGGGGCTGCTCGAGGACCTGGGCTTCCCTATATGCGCCACATCGCGTATGAAGTTGACCAGGGACAACTCCGACATGCCGCTGTTCATGGCGGTCCTCGCTGACACCATTGAGAACTCCAAACTCTTCCAGCTGAGCCACGTAGCTAATGTCAGAGTCACCGTGGGAAAACTGCACAAGAGACGAGGACCGCCACAATGCTTCAACTCCCAGGGCCTGGACCATGTGGCGAAGTTCTGAAAGATGCCTTCTCGCTGCGTCATATTGCGGGAAAACATCTCAGTCGGGAGTGCAAGATCCCGAAAACAGACGCGCCCAAATGCTGCAATTGCAGCGAGTAGCATGTGGCATGCTACTGAAGCTGCATTGCCTTCTGGCGTGCCGCCGCAAAACGAGGGGAGCCGGTGCATTCCGCGCTGGTACGATCAGGGAGCAGCTGAGCAGCGCCCGGCCGCCCCCGCAGACGGGCGTGGCAGACGAACGGAGCCTTTTTTCTTATGTGTTGTGTCGAAGTGTACCCGCCCTTGGTGGTTTCTACTTTTTTATTTAGTGGTTAGGAGGGTAGGTTTTTCTCTATCTTTATTTGTACTTTCAGAAGGACTTGGGCACTCATTTGGGTCCTTAGTTCTCCTGTCTATTTGTCCTCCTTGGTGTTAGGTTATCGTTTTTGTCATCTTTTTGTCGTCTTAAAAGTTTGTCTATCACTTTCTTTTAAAGTTCTTCATGCTCATTGACTCCGTCGTAAAAATGAAATTGTCTTCTTCGATAGTGTTTCGTAGTTTTATCCAGTTATTATTGCTTTCGGAACTTTATATCTGTGCCATAGTTGTGGTTGTATGGTGGCAACATTTATGGGTTGAGGAGTTTGTTCTCTGCAGGTGTCAATTTTTTGAAAAAGTTTTTGTGCATTGTCTAGAATTTTTTCTGTGGTGTATTTTTCGTTTACTTCTTGGTGAATTTCAGTTATCCTCGTCTAACGGGGTACCGCGAGGGACCATCTCAGGCCTGTATTTTTTAGTATTTCAAGCTGTTTAATATTAGTTCTACAGGTGGTTCCCCATGCTGCTGCTCCATATCGGATTGTCGGTTGGACTGTAGATTTGTTCAGTCGCAGTTTATTTTTCGTGTTTAGTTCTCTGCTTTTGAAGAAAAGCATGGGAGTGTTCACCATTTTCTGTGCTGTCCTCTTGCTTTCTGTTTTATTTTCTTTAAATGTTAGTGCTCGATCGATGTATTCCTAGATATTTGTTTTTTGTACTCCATGGTACATTTCGGTCTGCTATTTGAAGTTGTGTTCGTTATCTTGGTTTCCTCTTTTTTGTGAAAAATATTGCTGCCGTTTTTGTTGCGTTGAAGGTGATTTTATTCTGTTGTGCCCATGTTCCCAGTATGTCGATTTGTGTCTGTACTCTTGTTATTGTTACATTGATGTTACGTCCAGATGTTGAAGCTGTGTAGTCTGCATATAGGCTTAAAGTTACGTTTGGTATAGTAGCTAAATCGTTGATCTATTATACATGGATACTCTGCAGATCACATTTAAGTGCCTGGCACAGGGTTCATCGAACCACCTTCACAATTCTCTATTATTCCAATCTCGTATAGCGCGCGGAAAGAATGTACATCTATATCTTTCCGTACGCGCTTTGATTTCCCTTATTTTATCGTGGTGATCCTTTCTCCCTACGGTGGCAACAAAATATTTTCGCATTCGGAGGAGAAAGTTGAATAATATGGGAGAAATGACGGATCCTTGTGGTATTCGATAATTTTGATGTAACAGTCTGATAAGAGTTTGACCCTGTCGTACGCTTTTGATATGTCAAAGAATACTGCTGCTGTAGATTTACTGACGTTCAAATTGTTCGGGATATGTTCTTTAATTAGGATTAATTGTCGTTCTGCTGATAATTAGGATGTGTAGCCGAACTGTTTTGGTCGCATGCTGTTTTCTTCAGTTAGACTTGCAATCGTTTTAGAATTATTCTTTCCAGGATTTTTGGTAAGGTGGTCTATGGTTTGTTGCACCTGACGGATTTCTCTGTGGTTTTGGTATCGGAACTATTTTTGCCCTCTTCCATTTGTCAGGAAAGTATTCTAGTAGTAACCAGTCGGAGCCTTTTTTTGTGTGTGTAACGCTGTTTCACAGTGCCTTCGGCTTCGCCGAATCTACGTGTACTTGTGTGTGGTTTTTTGTTGTTTTTCTCTGGGATCTATTTATTTACAAAACAAATCGTGGACATTGGAGGGCATGGTCGGAACAATAAGGGCTTGCGGCCCCCGACCATCCTAGATTTATGGGGTGGGTTTAGGGTTGTTATGTTCTGTGCAATGGGTGCAGCGGGTGCTGCTTCCCACTGCTTCTTTTGCGTAGTTGCACCAGTCGGCAGTTCAGCGAGTGTTGTCGTTCTGTGGCGGCCGCTGTGCTCGTTCTGGCAGGGTGTTGACCGTACCCACCTGGGTGGGATACGGTGCTCCCCGCCACTTGCCCGCTGAGGACGGCCGTCGTAAGTGCATAGGTCCGTAGTTGGTCTGCACCTACACTTTAACTCTTTACTTGATAGTCTAGTTCTAGTTAATCTATCTCTAAGAGAACTATGTTGTTATGGGTGGTCGCACAGACGGCAGAGAGTGGGAGGGAGAGATTAGACTTATTTAACTACATCTTTAGGTTAATCTAGGTCCTTAATCTACTAACTACATGTTGATATACATGGTACCTTTTATTAGGTGACTCGAAAGATTTCGTACCTTTGGCTGCTGTGGTCGTGCATGCTTTCATTAACAAAGAATGGTACCTTGGATTATGTAGTTCAACTGATTTTCCAAAACTTTGCCTGCTGTGGTGGTGACAGGTCTTACAAACAGAATATATTTGGAAACAGTGGTGGTTACAGCTTAACTAAACAAAAAACATATTACACAAAAAGGGAGCACTAAGCAGACATAACAAACATGCTAAACATTTACCTATGCACTACTGATTACTTATTCTAAGGGGTCTTCAATGATAAGGCATGGCACACACTGCCTGTGCCAAGTTCTGAGCATCACAGTGCCTGTGTCTCTCAGTTGTCTATCCGGTTTGTTGTACAGTGTTGTCACTAGTCTCTTCACTGTGTCATGGAAGCTTTCAATTTCCACTGTTTCGTGGAGCGCGCGTATGGGCGTCCATGGTGGGGCATCCAGAATCCACCTTAAAACCTTGTTCTGCACTCTTTGCAGTTTTTTGTAGTTAGTCTGGCGCGCGATTCCCTACGCAGAACACCCATACGTTAGTGCTGGGAGGACTGTTGTTTTGTAAAGTGTTCTTTTGGTTTCCATCCACATCTCCCTGCTGAGGAAGAAGGGCAGGAGAGCTTTTGCGAGGTTTATACTTCTCTTCCTCTTTTCCCCGATGTGGAGGTGGAAGAGCATTTTCTTATCTAATGTTACGCCCAGGTATTTTACGGAGTCTCTCCACGGTAATTCCTGGGCGTTTAGAGACAGCCGGTTTCTGAGTACCGCGTGCTTTTTTGTGACGTAGACAGCTGCAGTTTTTCTGGCGTTTAGTGTCATTTTATGTCCCCTACACCAGTCTTCTACCATGTCTAGCTGCTTTTCGAGGCGTGCTGTACTTGAGTGGTGCTGCCTGCCACTCGTGTAGAATGCTGTGTCGTCCACGAATTGGGCTATCCTGGCATGCAGCGACAGGGGGATGTCGTTTGCGTAAATGTTAAAAAGTGTGGGTGATAGTACCGACCCCTGGGGGATGCCGGCCTCTGGGGCTTTTTTGAGGAGCGTTTTCCGTCTACCTCAACAAGGAACGTCTGGTCTGTCAGAAAGCTGTCTATCAGTTTCTTGTACACGTTGTCCCGCGTTTGATCTTGCAAAACCGGTTGTCGTGCCAAACCTTGTCGTAAGCCTTTTCCCAGTCGAGAAAAACTGCTGCTGTTAAGTTTGTGTAGTTGAAGTCATGTCAGTCAAAGGACTTGAAGCTCCGTAGAGACCTCTTTCTGGAACCCGAATTGTTCCGGTCTAATGGTTTCACCGTCTATGAGACATTTGTTGATCCTGTCCAAAACTACTCTTTCAAGCGTTTTCCCATTGTAGGCTGATTGGGCAATGGTTTGTCGGTAGTTTTGGATCTTTCCCTGCCTTTGGGAGTGTAATAACTTTTGCTGCCTTCCAGGCCGCAGGGAATTTTTGTAGCAGCATGCAGCTATTAATGATACGTGTTAACAGGACTAGTGGTTTCCTACGGAGGTTCTTTAGGTGTATGATTCAAATTCTGTTTAGTCCTGGTGGGGATCTATCCTTTCTGCAGGCTAGTATTTTCTTGATTTGTGTTGGCGTTGTGAGTTCTACTGCTGGACTGCGCTGGAGGCGGTAGTCGCTCGTGGGCGCGGACCGCTGAGGGAACACCCTGCGCGAGTCAGGGCCGGCCGTCGGCGCGGACGGAGCGCTCTACCAGTGAGCCTGCAGCCCCACAGCCCGCCGTTCGAGACCAGAAAGCGGCACCATCTCCCTGCACTGACAGGACTTCTGCAGAGAGCATCGCCAAAGTCAAGGGCCATGAGGGAGGAATTCAAGTGCTTCTGAAGCAGCTTCCGCAGATGATCGCGTCTGCAGTGCAGTCGGCCACCCAGGCCATTACCACCCCATCCGTTCCCACAACCAAACATGGATAGACACATCCAAGGTCTAACCGTTTGTGTGTGGAACGCAAATAGCATCCCGACCCAAGCGGGAGAATACTGTCAGTTTCTGCGGGACGAGCATGTGGACGTCTGTCTCGTCACCGAAACTTGGCTGAAGCCAGGCGTGGACGAGCGGGCGGCGAACTTTCGCTGCAACCGCACCGACGGGACCACTCATTGCGGGGGCACTGGGGTCTACGTGAAGACGTCGCTGCGCCACCACCAGGTGCAACTCCCCGAGACGCCAACCCTGGAAACCAGCGGCGTCGTGGTCAACACCTCCGTGGGCCACGGAACATTCGTGGCGGCCTACCGACAGCCATCAGGACATCAGCAACCCAGGGACTTCGAGACGCTGCTGTCGATGTGCGGGAACATATTCATCGACGGCGATCTCAATGCTAAACACCGCGAGTGGAACTCCAGAGTCACCACCACCAGTAGCAGACAGTACTCCGGGTCATTAACGACCACGATGCCGAAGTGATAGGTCCCTTCAACCCCACGCACTACCCGACGCGCGGCCGTCCCGATGTTCTTGACATCGTGATCAGCAAAGGGGGCAGCATACAATGCGATCGCGACCACTCGTTGTGCCCTGTCGTCTGATCACCTGCCAGTTATTTTCGACCTGCGTAAGACGAGATGGCGCCACCTTACCATCGTTGCTCCCGCCTCAACACGAACTGGGCGCACTTCCAGCATCACCTGGTACAGACTGTCACCGCTACGCCCGATCCAAACGATGAGAGGTGGATGCTGCACCAGCCGCATTCACCCACTACACACTCGCAGTAGCAGATGCAGCAGCGCCGCGGCGACCGCGGAAACCACCACCACAGCAAATACAGATATTGGGAACAGTACCAAAGATATCTAACCAACAACATCCGACCAACAATGAACGTAGATACAAAAGACATAGCAGTGAAAGTTCTAACCAACAAAATCAAAACTGCTGCAAAAAGAGCATCAATAATAACCAACAATTCCACAATCCACGATACCGACACGAGACAAAAAAACTATCCCGCGAACTTCACAAAAGAGTAATAGAACGGCGGCAACAAACATGGTAGGATAAAATTGCACCCTCCGTCCTGCTTACCCGAGATGAATGGAAATTAGTTCGAAACATCAATGAACAACCAGCACCCCACACTGCAATTAACGGGCCAGAAGGCTTAATATTTGATGCACTAGGAAAAGCAGAATTCGTTGCATAAGAATACTACCAACATATGTCCTTACCGACTAACGATTCACCAAATCGAAAATGAAGACAACAGAATCTAACACCTCCTACAGCAATTCCGTGACACACCTTCAATAGCAGGACTACTACTCACAATACCAGCTGAAACAAAGAACATTATATCCAGCACGAAGAACACAGACCCAGGTGCAGACCAGATCTCCAACGTTCATCTTAAAAATCTACCAAGGATAGACATAGTCCTACTAACACGTATAATCAACAGTTGCTTACTACTGGAATACTTTCCGGACAAGTGGAAAATAGCAAAAAAAGTTCTCATACCTACACCAGGAAAAAACACAGCACAACCAACAAACCACAGACAATAAGCCTCCTACTGACTTTATCAAAACTCCTGGAAAGAATAATCCTGAAACGATTACAACTCTGTCTAACAGAAGAAAATACCATGCGACCAGAACAGTTCGGCTGCACATCCTAATTATCAGCAGAACTGCAATTAATTAGAACTACAGAACACATCCATAACAACTTTAACCTTAGTAAATCTTCAGCAGCGGTATTCTTCGACATGACAAAAGCTTAAGACATAGTAAGGAAACAAAACCTAATAGTTTAACTATTCCAGGAAACTCCTACACCAGGCAGCTACATCAAAATTATTGACAGTTTTCTGCAAAACAGACAGTTCTTCGTTACGATACAATGCAAAAGATCACCTACCAAGACTCCAGAAGGACGAATACCACAAGGATCCGTTATTTCACCTATACTATTCAATCTATAAATAAATGACTTACCTACTCTACCGAATGTAACTTTGAGCCTATACAAACACGACAGCTTTTTTAACATCTGGACGTAGCATCGACACAATAGCAATAGCGCAGAGACAGATCGATATTATGGAAACATGGGCACAACAGAAAAAATTACCTTCAATGCAACAAAAACGGCAGCAATATTTTTCACAAAGATTACGAACACAACTTCAAATAGCAGAGCAAAATATCTCATGGAGTACAAAAACGAAATTTCTAGGAATTCATCTCTACCAAGCACCAACATTTAAAGAAAATACAATAGAACGGAAGATAACAGCACAGAAAATGAACACCCTCGTACCATTTTTTCTAAAGCAGAGAACTAAACACGTAAACCAAGTACAACTATACAGATCCACAATCCAACCGACAATTCTGTATGGTGCAGCAGCATGGTGCACAACCTGCAAACAGCTTCAAATACTGCAGAACACCTGCCTGATATGGTACCTCGTTGTACCTCGATAGACGAGAATCACCGAAATCCATTAAGAATTAAATGAAAAATATATCACAGAAAAAAATTAAAGAATATGCAGAAAAAAACCTTTCAAAAAATTGATACCGTTAGAGAACGAACTCTACAACTCAAAAATGTTGCCACAATAGACCCCACAACCATGGCACTGATATAAAGACCCGAAACAATAATAAATACTATCGAAGAAGATATTTAATTTCACGACGAAGAGCACCAGCCTGGATAAGAACTTTAAAAGAAAATAGACAAATTGTAAGACAACAAAAATGATGACAAAACGAAAATCTAACCATAAGAAAAGACCAATAGACAGGAGAACTAAGGACCCATAGAAGAGCCCAATTTCTTCGTAAGTACAAATAAAGACAGTGAAAACCTACCCTTCCTCACAACAGAGAAACAAGTAGAAACGGCCAAAGGCGGTACACTTGGGCACAACAGACGACACAAAAAAACGCGAGTAACACAAACATCGACATTTTTCTCGTCAGGGAGATGCACCTGAAGACGGGTTTACAAGCCAACATCCCCAACTACCGATGCTATAGTAATGATCGGCCCACCAGAGGTGATGGTACTACGATCTACATTAAGCCATTATGTGGCTCCTGCACCACCTTCACGACAGATGGAGGCGACAGCTGTGGCAGTAGTGACCTCAGTGGGAGTGGTCACCTTAGTCTCTGTCTACCGTCCTCCACGGTACCTGGTGGACTTGGATGACACACTCGCTCTGCTGCATCTCCCAGGGAAACTCTTCTTCGCAGGCGACTTTGACGCCAAACATGCGGCGTGGAATTCGATCCACACCACAGCATCCGACGACTTCATTAAGTCTTCGACAAAGCTGAAGCTCATGCTTGCGGGCCGGAAGAACCCACCTGCTACCAATCCAGGGGCAATCCTGACGTCCTCGACATCGCCGTTACATAGGGCTTGAATCAATTCATGACGGCCGACGTCGTTCATGAGTTCAATTCCAATCATCTGCCAGTCATCTTCAATTTCGCAGTTGATCCTGCCGTCATCCCACCGCGCCTCAACCTCCGGCGCACCGACTACGAGAAAATGTCCTCGCCACTGTGCGGCCACACCTCGATGCCGACATCCACTACGTCGATTCCGACGTCAATGGTTTCGCCGATGAAGATACAACGACGCTGCTGCAATCCATACTACCAGAGGCACACCCAGACTACGCCGAGGACTCCCAGAAAACATCTTGGCTCTCATTAGAATGAGAAATCGTCTCTCTAAGGAATGGTGCGTCTCTCGCGACCCACTCCATAAGAGGTGAATTAATCGACTCCGCCGTGATATCAAGGCCGCCATCAACACACATACGAACGAGCAGTGGGCCCAGAAGCTTGCATCTTTTACTCCTGATCCTACTCTCTAGGATGCAGCGCGCTTCTTTACTAAGTGGAAGCGCGTCACGCCATCGTTGGACACGACGACAAGCGTCGCCTACACGGCCGAGGATAAAGCCAATGCCCTCACATGTCTTCCAGGCGAACTTCGTCTCTCTCGATGACCCAGTGGACGCCCAGCACATGAGAGATGTGGACCGCAGCCTCGAGGCATATCTCGCAGCTGAACGCCACGACGACGATCACCTTCCGATTTTCACTGCAGACGAGGTGACCTCTTGCACCAGGGCAATGGCCAACAAGGCTCCCGGCGCCGACGACATCCCTGGGAAGGAGCTTAAGGAATTGCCTCCTGTAACATAACTATCTGGCACGTCTCTTCACCGCCATGCTGCAGAAGCATATCTATCTGGCTGCCTGGAAGCAGACTGTCATCGTAGCCTCCCAAAACCAGGAAAGGACTAGAAAAACCTGAACCACTATCGGCCAGTCAGCTTACTTCCACAGCTCAGCAAGGTTTCTCCTACGGCAGAAGCTCATCATGGACCGTCATCGGATGTTACCTCCAGAGCAGTCTGGCTTCCGGGGAGGCCACTACTCAACGCAGCAGCTCATCCGGGTTGTTGAAGATATGACTACTGCCTTCAACAATAAGAAGTGCTGCAGTGCTATCATCCTCGACGTTACAAAAGCTTTCAACAGTGTTTGGCATTCTGGGCTGTTCTGGAAGTCCATTTACGTGGATTTCCACGATGTCTCACCCGCCTCATGGACAGCTATCTGCGGGGGAGAACCTTTGTGGTCCACATTGACGACACAACTTCCACAGTACGACCCATTGTAGCTGGTGTCTCACATGGTTCGGCCCTTGGTCCGATCCTGTACTCGCTGTACACTGTCGATCTCCCTACATCTCCCAGAGTGGAACGAGCGATTTACGCCGATGAACGGCGATCTTCATTCGAAGCTGATGGCCCCAAGCAAGGTATCACAGACTACAAGATGCCTGCACTGCCATAGAAGCATGGGCAACTAACTATATGGCGAGCGAGGTTCAACGCAAGGAAGAACCAAGCTGCTGTCTTCACATGAAGAGGATCTCACCCCAAGATCATCAGCTTCGACTTTTCGGCGACATCATCTCCTGGACGTTGATGACCACCTACCTCAGTGTTGTCATAGATCGTCAGCTCATCTGGCAGCACCAAGTCCAAGAAGTTCGACGGATAGCTGAGCAAAGGCTGGGGCCCTTTATCCACTCCCGAACGAGCATTCGGCACTTTCTGTAAATAACGAGCTATTTATTTACAGAATGTTCGTTCGACCAGTCATGGACTATGCCCGTGCTGCACGGGGAATGCGGTGCACAGACATCTCCACTGCCTGCAAGCGCAACAAAATAAGGTGCTTCGCCAAATCTTCCATGTTCAACCGCAGTTCCCTGCAAGATATCTTCACGAAGCAGCCCAAGAAAAGGAAGTCCTCACCCGATTTCAAGATATCGCCGAGAAGATGTATCGGAAGGATGCGGCTTCTGACAATCCCCTTATCAGGAACCTTGGGGCTCCTATGGACGACAGAGGCCTCTATAAGAGGTCTGTTGCACTGCTCCATCGTTAAAAAACGGCAGCCGCAACATGAAGTTACATAAGTTCCTACAGACAATAACTTCCCAATCCACATCCAACGACGTAAATAAAGAACAACCTTAAGTCTGTACTATCTTACCCTACAATAGTCATAGTAAATGCCTTCTGGTAAAACTACATTTCCCTGCTAGAAGTGGTTTGACGATGGTGGACCGGAGGGTAACACACATACCAGACATCGCCCATCTGATGTGCAGCCACTTGTTCTTTTTGACCAGCCAATTGAATGGACCACTATAGCCACTTACGTAGGAGTCGTCCTGGACCGTCAGCTGACCTGGAAGGCCCAAATCACTGCAGTTCGTCAGAAGACATCGCCGAGAGCTGGGACATTATACCCTACACTCAACTTTCCCTCCTTGTTCCCTGTTGACAGCGATCTGCACCTTTTCTGCAAACCGCACCAGACCAGTTATGGACTATGCATGTGAGGTCTGGGGTAATGCTGCCACCTCCCAAGTCCAGAAACTTCAAAAACTTCAGGACAAAATTTTGAGAAGCCTTCCACGTACCCAATGATTTTCCTCACCATCTACTCCATGAAGCTATTGGAAAACCTTTCGTCATGGGGCGATTCCAGCAAGCTGCGCGCAGGTTCTATGCCACCACCCGCTTTTCTGCCAACCCCCAGCAGCTGGGACGACCCAACGATATCCACGACCACTACAGGTGGCACGTTGCCCTGACTGAGTAATTGCGCGTGAACATCAATTTCTTCCCACCACTGATTCCTCTCCCAGACTCACGCTCTAAATCGAGGTGCACACCACCACTCAACTCCATCTCAGTGGTAGGATATGTCCCTCGAGTAAAAACTACATTCCAGGTAGACTTGGGCTCGTGCTTGCAATCCAGAAAAAATGGGGCCACGCGGGTAACACACATCAACACATCAGTCTCTGAGCAGCCTAGCTGTGTGTGCGCAACAGGAGCGTGGTGTTACAACCCGTCTTTCCTCCTGGCAAGTAACAAGCAAAGTTGTCGTGAAGTAGGACGTGATAGGAGATAGGCGAGAAACCCGAGGCTAGCTGGGGTTAGGATAGCTAGCGTCGGGAATGAGGGGTCAGGGCCTCATGCCTAGGAGCCTGACTGACAGAAGGTCGCCCCTCCCCAGCAGGATGTATGTCTGCATTCCCCTAGGCCAAGAACAAGGAGGGAACAGGCAGCTCTCGCGGGTAGGTCTGAACCTAACCAAAACCCCGCACACCGGACTTAAGCATCGAGACGGCGCTGCGTCGACAGATTAAGAAGTTCCAGGTGCAACAACACGACACTGAAATCGCAGCCAGCTCTGACGCCAAGATGGCCAATCACAGAACGACAAATGACGGAAACAAACAAGACGAACGACGACGATAATCGCCAAAGAGATGACGAAGAAAAATACACCAGATATATCATTCCTCTGACTCTGAATCAAGCGAACCAGAAGAAATGGAACAAGACGACGCGGAAGGGGAATTTCAGACCCCACCTCCACGAAAGACAATCAGACAGAAACTTCCGGTGACAACAGCGCACCACACAAACAGTTTCATGGACATACGGAAAATAGTTTTGAACCATTAACAGGACATGCACAACCGACAGACACCACCGGAACTGCTGATACAACACAACAACCAAAAACGACAACAAAAAACACCGTCAAACTTGCCTCATACTACACCGAAAGAAATAAAAAATACCACAAATTATAATAAAGTATGCAGGCCACTATTTAACACTTAACGCCGCATTAAAAAAGTGCATGGAAGGACCAATTAAAGCCATCTACAAGGGTAAAACTATCAAACACCACTTTAAAACTATCAAGGACCAAAGAACCGTTCTGGATTTCTTCCGCCATCATACCATCCATAACTATACACACGAACCACAGAGCGAACGACACCTCCAAATAGTCATAAAAGGTCTCCCCGAAACGGTCACAGAAAAGTAAGCAGAGGAAGATCTCAAATTACTAAACTTTCAGCCACACAATGTACACCAGTACAAGGAGAGGGATAATTACACCAAAGATTTATGCCTTATGGACGTCTTTTCATCGACTGAGTTGGTTGAAAAAACAACCTAACTAACGTACGACGGTAGTCTGCGAAAAAACAAGCCGCAGATTCCTCCGTCGTTATTAGCCAACGCCCCTGTCTCGACCTCAACATT
The DNA here is from genome assembly GCF_023864345.2 of Schistocerca serialis cubense. Classification (NCBI taxonomy): domain Eukaryota; kingdom Metazoa; phylum Arthropoda; class Insecta; order Orthoptera; family Acrididae; genus Schistocerca; species Schistocerca serialis. Next base: position 448,382,533 of record NC_064646.1, on the reverse strand, counting down.
TACTCATGAAGACGACAAAACGCTCTTAGCATACACTCCCGAGAAAAATAAAGTCAGCCGGGTATCATGAATGCATTTCGATCGGGAGGTAGACAATGTCTCGAAATTACCAGAAATAATTCGATTTTACAACATGACTAAAGGAGGGGTCGACGTATTAGACAAATTGTGCTATTCTTCGTTCACGAAGAGAAAAAGCAATCGATGGCTGATGCGCTGATTTCATGGCATCCTTGATATCGCTGGGGTACACAGTCTGGTTCTTTACAAATGGAATATGAACACGGACTTTTACCAAAAACTTAGCCACTGCGTTAGCTACTCCATGCATGGAGAAGAGATTCGTTAACGAACGTCTTCCTAGGTATTTGAGAACGAATATAGAACAACTGGGTGAAAAGCTGACTAGACCTGCTACTTCTTCAGCCGCCAGTACGACCAAAAACGGAGACGGTGCGACTTCTGCGTCATCAATAGGAAAGCAAATTCGTGTTTTACTTCCTGTGGGAAATCGATGTGTGGGGAATATAAAATTGTGATAAACAATTGTGATTATTTTATTGGCTTTTCTGGCCAATTTTTTGTTGTTCTGTTTGTTGAATTCTATATTTTATTATGTGGTGTTAGGATTGTATATTTTATTTGGTAGCATGTCGATATATTTTGAGTCTGTAACTGTAAGGGCTGAATTTACCAGACTGTCAAACTGTAACGACTGAATTTACCAGGCAGATAGGTCCCTAACTTCCCGAAATCATCTCTCCAACGTGACCGCAAAAGTGAAGACCTGTAATAATATCATTCAGAAGCTTGTTGATACATCCTGGGGTTGCAGCGTTCAAACCCTAAGATCAACTGCTTTGGCACTATCATACTCTGTCGCTGAATACTGTTGTACAACTTGGGTGAATAGTGCTCACTGTAGCAAGATAGATGCGCAACTCAACCAGACAATGCAACTTATCACAGGGTGCATATGTAGCACTCAGCCGGCCGAAGTGGCCGTGCGGTTAAAGGCGCTGCAGTCTGGAACCGCAAGACCGCTACGGTCGCAGGTTCGAATCCTGCCTCGGGCATGGATGTTTGTGATGTCCTTAGGTTAGTTAGGTTTAACTAGTTCTAAGTTCTAGGGGACTAATGACCTCAGCAGTTGAGTCCCATAGTGCTCAGAGCCATTTGAACCATTTTTTTGTAGCACTCAAACTGCATGGCTACAAGTTTTAAGTAACATCCAATCTCCAGCTCTACGAAGAACAGATGCTCTCCTGAAGATCTGGAGAAACATTCAGAAGAAGCCCCAGCTACCAGTACACAGCGGTATATTAATAGCAGAACATCAGCGTCTGAAGTCAAGAAAACCACCTTGGCGAAGCGCAAAACATCTTGAAATCTCCGACTTTGACATCAACGAAGTATGGAGAAGTCAGTGGGAAGAATCGTCAGTGTTCAACGGTCATCTCGCTGAAAAGCCTTCCATGCGAGTTCCAGGTTTCACACTCCCCAGACGCCAGTGGAGAACCATCTGCCGCATCCGAACAGGACAAGGGAACTGCGGATATCTAAAGCACAAATGGGGCTGGGCAACATCTCCAGATTGTGACTGTGGAGCTGCCCTGCAAACAATAAATCACATTGTTGGTGAATGCCCGAAACGAGCATTCGTGGGATCAATGAATGACATCAACCATGCATCACCTGAAGGCTCATAAATGACATCAATCATGTATCACCTGAAGGGCTCAACCAGATCAACAGATTGGACTTAAATACTTCAGACATTTGATTCTGTACCTGTATTTTGCTTGTCATCTCCTACACTGTATACTCTTAAAATTATGTATTTGATTAAGCTCTGTATCATCATACGATAAGTATATAAATCCGCTGTTATTCGACAGGTACAGATGCGAGTAATCACAATGCTGAAAAAGTATTTCCATTAATTGCTCAATATTCTGCACCTTAGAATGGCATTCAAGTGAAATTGCTTAAATTAGTTTCGCTGCCAAATGAAACCGCCTCTACAAAGTACACACTGTATTAGAAGAAAATAAAATTGACAAGTGTTTTGCATTTTCCGGTGACAATGCTAACACTAATTGTGGAGGAGTGCGACGAGCAGGTACAAACAATGTATTTTCTAGACTGGAAAGTGAAGTAAACGAAAATCTTTTAGTAGTTGGCTGCCCTGCTGAGATTCTACACAATGCTGCCAAGACAGCCGCTGATGTGATGAGTGTTGACGTAGAAACCTTTATAATTAAACTTTTCAATTACTTCTCCATATACACAGTACGAACGAAACGTCTAAAGGAGTTTTGTGGGTTTGTGGACATACGAGTATCATGCATTTTCGTCATATACAAAAACAAGATGGTTATCTTTGTTTGTTGCTGTAGAGAGAGTACTTAAGTTGTCAAATGCTCTTAAATCATTCTTCCTCTCGTAAGAAAAGGCACCTAAATTTCTGACAACCATCTTTCAGAATCCGTTAACGGAAGCATGTCTGTGGTACCTGCATAGTCAGTTGAGCGTTTTTCAGAGACAAATACTTAAACTTTGGAAAGCCGACAGCAGTGTTACAGAAGTAGCTGCGATTTTGGAAAATGCTATCACAATAATAGAACGTCGTAAAGAAGAATGTTTTATTCCACTCAAAGTGACGTCTCTCTTGCAGACAGCTAGGTTGCATTAACTAGTGAAATTCAAAAAATTCATGTTGATGTAGAACAGTTTTCCGTTTTTAAATGGATGTTGCTGGACGCAGAACCTGAGTGGAACTAATGTGACAAGGACAATAACATTTGTACAAGGCAGATGATTGCCAGTACATGATTTCTGATTCAGTGAACTGCTTGAATAAAGAAAACAGGTCACAAAATAAACTATCAACAAAAATAGCGATAACTGGGGTAGTAATTCATGTCAGGAGAAATGGACCTACTTCTTTCGCCAGACTGGATGCGAAAACAGTATTCTCAGTTGCTGAATCTGTGTGAATTCGTCTTCAGTATTCCAGGGCATAATGCAATCGTGGAACGAGTATTCTCTCTCATGAATGTGCAATGGACTGAGGAAGGAAATAGATTACAAGTGCCAACGGTCGAAGCAGCAATTACATGTGTTTTTAATTATCAAATGAGTTGCTCTAAGTTTTATGAATACATCATACAGCGGAAAGATCTCTGCACAGCTCAAAATTCAGATAAATATGAGGCGTAGGATATCGAATTATGTAAACTTTGCACTTCAACATACAGTGTTTCAGTAGACAATTCCGTATCTCGTATTAATGTTTCAAAATAAAAAATTCTTCTGTTACCAGCACTAATGTTGTAAAATATTATTACCATCTGAATGTCCTCCCTTGGGTTTTATTAAATTAATTACAATACACAAGTGTTCATTTGTTTATCTATTTTACTGAATCAGTTGAATACAGCAGTAATTTACACAAATATTTCCACTTTTTTAACGTTCAAAAAGGGTCCCGAAATGTTCCGGTTTATGATTCACAAATTACGACCGTTTTTAGTTAATTTTAGAGAAACGTCACGGTTTGTTAGCAAAAACTTCTGGCAACCCTACGTTGCGCTCTAAATCGCTTTTAAGTGCCTACTGGCGAAGGAAATGAACATTCGTTCGGGAAGGGGAAAACCAGACAATGCTCTAACACCTACCCCATCACTAAGCATTAGCAACAGACTAGCACTAAACGCTAGTGGCCGTGAGACCGCATCTAGGACGGCAACGGTTTGATGCAAGTACAGAGCTGCAGACCGACGAACCGCCATACAACATTGATATCAGAAACCTTTTTCGTGAGTGTCTTTCAGTTTTTATATACATCTATTTATGATTGCTTATTAGTATTGTTACAAACGCCAGCTTCTGCGTACTGTTAATTTGAGGAAACAGTCATTAATATTTCGACACCATATTTGTAATCCTGTTCGAAATTGGAGCTTTGATTAAGCTTTTTATGATGCTCACAAGCAGCAGAGCAGCGTTAAACCATCTGGAATGAGCAGGTATAGAAAATAAGCGTGACCCTGCCGACTTCATGCACCGGTAGGTCTAATTCATTTTTGTGCTCTAAGCAATACTGTCGTACGAATTAGCAGTTTCACTCTCTAACTAATGACCGACTAGAATAGCAGCGAATTAAAGAACAAATGGGCGAGGAGTGCGAGTATCTCACAGCTCAGCTCACAAACATGTCAGACGTGTTTGTAGTAAACCTCTTCTTATTGTGGTTAAAGCCAATACCCGAACCCACGCCTACGGAACGGACGGAAACAGAGGGGAACCTCTTCATCTAAAAGGAACTTTTCCACTGTGCATCTACACAGTGACTTAATTTTTGTGGTGGATTTGAATTCTATATTCTATAAATACATGAGACTGTAGAATACTTAACCTTATAGATACTGACAACGGTACTGTGCGTGGAGCCCAAATTGAAGGTAATGTACTGTGTCACGGAACCAACACACTTGCTGTTGTAATTATAATCAATAAAATCTAATTCATTGTTCGAAAAATAAGTACTGTTTATAAGACATTCGAATCGATTTCTCAATACATTTTACTTTACTTAGACCGGCAGCAAAACATATTGGCGACACCTGCTCTAACCAATAATTAAAATTAAAGAGCAGCGAAGTCGCACCTCACTGGTCCTTAGTAGGCCTACATGATTATTTTTAAGCGATTATTTCTAATGCAAACTTTTTCCTGTCGAACAGAGCGCTATAAATAGAGTTTTACTATTATTGTCGATGGAAGGATTCATTCAAGCATCTTGCGATTTGTTAATGCCCTGCGGTGAGCAATCATGCACGCTTTTATGGCAAAAATGCGATAACTCTGCTTCTAGGCTGTGTACAAAGATGAAACATGTACCAGATTCTTTAGTTTTTTCGTCATGCAACTATTAACATACCGACAGACAGACAAAAAGTCTAAAAATAACTTTTGTTGTCTATTTCTGTTATAATGACAGCTCATATTAAGTTTTCTTAAATATCTCCTATGTATAGACATCGTCCAATTACAATTTTAGTTATATGTACAGATGGGATACCGGAGCCGGCCGTTGTGGCCGTTCGGTTCTAGGCGCTTCAGCCTGGAACCGCGTAACGGCTACGGTCGTAGGTTCGAATCCTGCCTCGGGCATGGATGTGTGTGATGTCCTTAGGTTAGTTAGGTTTAAGTAGTTCTAAGTTCTAGGGGACTGATGACCACAGATGTTAAGTCCCATAATGCTCAGAGCCATTTGAACCATTTTTCTGAGATACCGGAAAAGAGAATTTACATGTTTATTGCTAACGATTCCAAATTTCAACATTGGTTTGAAAATTGTCAGTTAAGGAAATACTTATCACGCTTCGACGGAGTTGCCCTCGGATCAACAGCTAAGGATACGCAAATTTGAAGGTCAATCCTTTGGATGAACTAGGGACTTTGATAATCGAATCGACGGCGCCTTCTGTTACTACCTCCCGCCATTCGGTCGTATAAAAATAAATAAATATTAAATTTAATCACCGTAGAGTTACTGAAAATCTCAGAACGCGATCATTACAGGAAATCACACGCTATCATGCAGGACATATCGCGAGGTGAAGAACTCCCAGACGACCGGAAATGAGCACTCATCCACCCACTTCACAAAAAAGGAGATAAACCTGATGTGAATAACTACAGAGGAATCTCCCTCCTTTCCGTTCCTCACAAAGTCAGTTCCGCTTGCCTCTTACAACGTGCACAGGAACAACTCTCACTCCTATATAGATGAATATCAAGCAGGGTTCAGACCACACAGATCAGGCACAGAACAAATTTTCAACTTTAAGTCTGCTCTGAAAATTCGAGCTACACGAAATCTCCCAATCATTTGCACATTTGTCGACTTCCAAGAAAGCTTACGACTCCATCGACCGACAATCCCCGTTTAACACTAGAAACACCAAACACGGGCAAAAATTGCCCGTACATTTTTATTTTTTAAAAATGTCATGGCAAATATCCTATGTTTTTGGGTCTTTTTCTTTTTGTCTGTTACCTTATAAAAATTTAACCATAGAAACGTACAGCATAGTGTATTATAATTACAAGTACAAAATAGGAATTTTACGCCCAAGGGCACATTTTGCCCGGGGTTGGTACTCCACGTGACCGTAATTCTTATTATCTTCCCTACAACCACCAAGCATGGGCAAAACTTGCCCGTACGTTTTTCTTTCTTTTATTCAGTTGGCAACCTCGAACATGAGTTTTACAGTGTTGTTGAGCAGTCTAGTTGTTGAGTTTCACTTTCATTGTTGATTTTAGACTTGCCATTATTGCTATTAGCAGTTTGTCACAGTAGAACGACGCCTTTATTGTAGATTTTGTAAGATGAGTTATAGAGGCTTGAACGACGCAGGAAGTTCTTGTAGAACTGTTACTCGACGACGAATTATCAGATTTAAGTGATTTCCAATCAGATCATACAGAAGTAGAAAAGGATTCCAGTAAAGAAGTGGAGGACCATGAAGAAAAAACAAACCCTGCAGGTAACGCTCCAAATAAATATGTAAAATTCTGGCAGAGTGTATCTACAGAAACTCCAAGACATAGTAAAAGGGATTTTGGTAAAATAGTCCGTGAACGTCAAGGAATAACCAGTGCTGGGAAACTAATAAGCATATGTGAATCATTAAAAAAAAAAAAACCCTGAATTAGTACGGTGAATACTTGACCATACAAATGAAGAAGCTGAAAGAGAAAACGTATCTTCCATTAGCGATTCTGAAATATATGCATTGATGGGAATTTTAATTCTAATGGGAGTTTACCAGGACACCAATATTTCTTTATCTGATTTATGGTCAAATTTATTGGAAAGAGCGATTTATAGAGGAGCTATGGCTAAGACAAGAGAATATCAGCTATTGAAAATTCTTCGCTTTGATGATAAAGGCACCAGGTCAAAAAGACGTGTACGTGACAAATTTGCGCCGCTGCGTGAAGTATTGAATGGAATATTCCCACGGTACTTCAGAAGTGGACCTGACAATGCAATTGATGAAATGTTGTGTCTTTTTCAGAGGTGGTTGTCCTTTCAAAGTTTTCCTCAAAGACAAACCTGGAAAATATGGAATATTAGTCGGAACGCTTTGTAGTGCAACTGAACGACACATCATAAAAATGGAAGTGTATGCTGGAAAAGACAGTAGACCTGCCAGTGAACGAGGTCCTCTTGAGATTGTGAAGAGACTGGAGGAGGCAATAAAGAATACAGACTACAATTTCACAACTGACTACTTCTACACTTCTGTGAAATTGTAAGTTCGTAGTCTTGATAGAGAATGTCCGCCATTGGTTAGGACACTCAAAACAAACAGAGAACATGTACTGCAGAAACTTAAGACGACAGCAGGCAAAGAGCTGTATTCCTCCAAATTCGCATTCACAGACCCAGCTTCTAAGAAGCCGCCAGTAACAATTGTCTCTTACATCACAAAGGAAAAACTGAAGAAAAATCTGTTGTTGTTGTCTACACAACATCGTAATTCAGGAGTAGAAGTTGATACACCAAAACAGAAAACACACATAAACCTGTACTATAATTCCACTAAGGGAGGAGTGGATGCCGTAGATCAAATGGTTAGGGTATACTCTACAAAAAGGGGTACGAGAAGATGGCCAATGTCAATGTTCTACAGCCTAATTGATATAGCTGCAGTTAACTCATACACACTGTTCAAGATGAACGCGCCTAAATGGAATGAAGGGAAACCAAACGCCAGAAGACTATATTTCCCTGAATGAGGCCACGAACTTTTGAGACCATATGTAGAAGAGCGAGCCATGGATTTGAAAGGACTCCAGTTGCCTATTATTTGCGCGATGGGAGAGATCCTAGGAAAGAAACGAGAGGTAAATAAAATTGCTGCAAATGAAGAACCAACTAGGAAAGCAAGGAGCTACTTATGCTTGAAGAATGCAAGTAACCAGAGAGCAAGAGACAACATCACAAAAACCAAGTTAACATGTGGAAGCTGTGGGCGCCATCTGTCTAACAAGGGGAGGCCGCCAATTGTGAAATTCAGATTCGATTCATACTGCGCATAATAAAAGCTCATGGCCAGAGGTGTAATGTGGCAAAGCACCAAGATGCACTTCTCAGCCGTTGTCGAGAAAATCGACAGTTAAAAGAATCCGTTGCGGTGAAATACTCTCTACCATTAATAATTTTCTACAGCGTCGTGGCGCAGCGGTAAGCGCTCGGGTTCGTAATCCGAAGGTCGCCGGATCGAATCTTGCGCCATGCAACACTATTTTTAATTATTAGTCTTTTGTATTACACACACACACACACACACACACACACACACACACACACACACTATATATATATATATATATATATATATATATATATATATATATATAAACTATTAATGAATTGCTTATGCATGTTGGTGAAGGCGGATCGCTCTCCAATTGTACCGCCTCCATTTTTCCGTTTGTTTAACAGGGTGTACCAAAGCTCTCACGTCCGCACTGATTTTCGACGATGTTATAACTTGCGCTAGGGACCGCATCTACCTTCTTTCGAAGTTAGCAGGCAACTACGCTGTTACGCGGCGGCTCGTTACGGCCCATTCGACATCTGTCCTTCAAGTGTAACGAGCGAGTAACGGAGTTTATATTTCATACCTGCCATAGAAAATTTGTGTTCGTGGGGTTTCTATTCTAATTCGAACGTTTGACTTACTCTATACGTATTCGTTTCGGAATATCGTTTCTACGTCTTCCGTTAACTATACGTGGTTAACATTATGAAGACAATTAATAACATTTGTGAAATACAACTTTGTTTGCGGAAAACATAATGATGTTCGAAGTCGCCAGTTTTTCCACGACAAACGACTTTCAACAACTTATTATATGCATAATTGTTGCAACTGATTGCCGGGATATATATATATATATATATATATATATATATATATATATATATATATGTGTGTGTGTGTGTATGTATGTATGTATGTATGTATGTATACACACATTTGAATTACAAAAAGCCGGCCGCGGTGGTCTCGCGGTTCTAGGCGCTCAGTACGGAACCGCGCGACTGCTACGGTCGCAGGTTCGAATCCTGCGTCGGGCATGGATGTGTGTGATGTCCTTAGGTTAGTTAGGTTTAAGTAGTTCTAAGTTCTAGGGGACTGATGACCACAGCTGTTAAGTCCCATAGTGCTCAGAGCCATTTGAACCAATTACAAAAAACAAATACAAAAAAAAAGGTTGCATGGCTGGAGATTCGATCCGGTGACCTTCGGATTACGAACCCGAGCGCTTACCGCTGCACCACGAGGCTGTAGAGAATTATCAATCGTAGAGAGTATTTCACCGCAACGGTTTATTTTAACTGTCGATTTTCTCGACAACGGCTGAGAATTGCATCTTGGTGCTTTGCCACATTACACCTCTGGCCATGAGCTTTTATTATGCGCAGTATGAATCGAATCTGAATTTCACAATTGGCGGCCTCCCCTTGTAAGACTCATTCAGAATCAACCATTTTGTGTGCAGGAGGTAAATGTCATCTGTCAGTTAAAATATATCTCCAAGTGAAAAGTGTTTTCCTAGAGTTTTCAATGTACAATGACATATTTTAGCAAGTGTTTCCATTTCTGTTTTTGAAACATTCTCTCAATAACAAAGCTGTATTATTCAGTTAATAGATCAAAGAGTGCATAGAAACTTTAGACAGCCTTTGTATTCAATTACAAACCTTCTTATCTTGTTTACACAAACTTTCATTGACCAAGATTTGACCGTTCTTGGTAGTTATATTCACCCTATGTGTGTTAAAAAATTAAGCTTTCAATTAAGTTGTCACTATTTCCTGTTAAACTAATATCTCAATGGAAACAGAATTATATAAAATAAATACATATAAATACATATTACAACAAATTACAAGACTTACAACTTAATGTAACACGGGCAAAATTTGCCCTTGGTTGGTGCTCCATGTAACCTAAAATACCTTGGTGTTTCTAGGGTTAATATACTCAACGAAAACAATCTGGATCCAAAAAGACAACGGATCATACAACAAACCCTAACACACACAACTTCCGAAGTCAAATTCAACAGAGAAATCTCTCAACCTTTTTCCATCAAGACTGGCGTCCGGCAGGGCGATGGCCTCTATCCACTACTTTTCAACATCTTTTTAGACAAAGTCATCGAAGAATGGTGAGGCATGCCGGCTTTGCAGCTATCGATATTCGTTCAGAGATACTAACTTTTCGGCGCTTGTGAGTCGGTCGCCAGGTAGCGCGGCGTTGAGCGGATCGACGGGCGAGCGCGAGAGGTTTGATGAACGTGGGGGGAGACGGTGCGATTGCCCCGGGGATGGGGAGGTAACCCGGTCGGAGAAGAGGTGTTGTGAAAAGGCATTGTACTGGCGACAGTTGTAACGGCTGTGTCGTGAGATGGTCTGCGCAGCCAAGCTGTTGGTGGCCGCTAACCGATTACATTTTAACGGGAGACTGTACTGGTGACCTACTTCTCTGATGCTGTTGGACGATTATTCACTGCCTGATAAGGTGACATTCTATTCATGTTTTCCACTGGCCACGCACATTCTGCCTTCCGTATTGCAAGTGTACCTCACCTGAGAAACTATTAGCGAGTGCTCAGTTATGAAAATCTCTTAATAATCAATGTTGTGGTCAGACGCTACGCAGTTTGTCGCCTCATTCCGATCGAACTGTTGTTGCTTGGTGTCTAGTAGCGTCGGCATTCTGCCTTACCATCCAAGCCGTGGGGCTTATAGTGTATAATGTTTTAAAACTGAGTGTTTAGTTTGTTCCAGATAATATTGTGAATCTTGAACAGTATGATGTACCAAAGTACGCTAACTCCGTGAGACACTTGTTTGGAGATTTGAATGTCGGCATACACGAAGTGTGGAAGTGAGCTCAATCGACTACTTAAAATATCTCAACCCTGAGTCTTGTTACTTGTAATCTAAATTTAGCAGTCGCAATTTGTTTTAACTCCTGCGATACTGCTGCTATGCCTTTTTATTTAAAGTCGTTTTAAGTGATTGGTTTTGGTTTTATTAACATTGCACTATTTGAGACATTTGGTTGTAGCGTGTTGTTGCTGCGTCAGCACACGCGATTTGTTGGACTACAATTGTTGACAATTTGTTCTACATTTGTGTCTAGGTGGTGGGTCTGGGCTAAACCTTCGGGTTCTCGCTTGTTCTTGCATCTGACTGAATTGAACGTTCCGTTAAGGCCTAGGTGTACCCAATGACAGTCCTCTGAGTTAGCCGTCTGGGGGGAGGGGTACCCGGGAAATGAAGTCTTACGCATCCTCGGTCGGGCCGATAAATCGGGCCCGTGCGTAACAACCAGGTATGGCCCGTGTTGGCTGCTCCGCAGGACGTTCATGTCCGCACTTTGGCCGATATCGTGAGTTGGGAGCTATTTGTAGGAGAAGTGTCTGATGTATATTATTGCCTGTCTAGTTGGGAGTCCGTATGTAAGTTTAATGTTTCTCTTAAACGAATATAAAATGGTTCAAATGGCTCTGAGCACTATGGGACTTAACTTCTGAGGTCATCAGTCCCCTAGAACTTAGAACTACTTAAACCTAACTAACCTAAGGACATCGCACACAGACATGCCCGAGGCAGGATTCGAACCTGCGACCGTAGCTGTCGCGCGGCTTCAGACTGTAGCGCCTAGAACCGCTCGGCCACTCCGGCCGGCTAAACGAATATATTTGAGCAAGGTTTTAAGGCGGTCTATACGTGAACATATGACAGCCCTTTAGGCGTTCAGTGTATTCTGTAAGAAAGGTATTACGTTTCGCTTTTTAAAAGTTGTTATACATTCATTGGCAATTACGGCCAACTGACAGGCTTCAGGTATAAATAAATGTTCTCTCACTGGGAGTTTATTTCACCACTGATTTGTTAATTCAAAATATAAGAATGTTTAACATTGTGCAGCCCTGTCAGCAACTGTGAAAATTGGACATGTAATACGTCAGCCTCAGTGGCAAATAGAAACCAATCTTTACCCAGGTTTCACCCAAAACAATTTGGCCTTCTTCAGAAGCCAGTGACACTAAACTATTGGCATGCAATGCAATGCATGCACTAGATCAGGGGTGGGCAAATAGCAGCCCACGGGCCACATGTGGCCCACGGGCCACATGTGGCCCGCGGAGGGATTTTGTGAGGCCCGCCAAGACATTTACAAAAATCATAGGAAAAACAAAATTTCCCTTCCCCGCGTGACTAAAAAATCCGCGAGCGTTTGCGCTACTTGGTAGTGCGTACTACCGACAGATGTCTCTACAGTCACGCAACCAACCTAGCTGCATGTGGGCGCGGTGGATTATGGGAGCACTACCATCAGCCACCACGGGCACGGAAAAGAGCACTGTGCATCCTGCTATTGGCGCAAATTATGCTCCACGCGGTGGCTGATGGGAGCGCTGTATTTCTCCCGCGCCCAGTGAATAGTACGACGTTCAGAGCAATTTTCTTCTTTTTCGGGTGGGTTACTTGTGTTTTGTCCGTGCAGCAGTACAGCGTATATATATTCAGTGAAATGATGACTCCTAAGAAGAAGCGTAAAGTCGGTGATATGTGCCGTCTGTTTAATGAAGACTGGACGACTAAATATTTCTTTATTGGTGCAGGAAATAAAGCCGCATGCTTACTATGCCATGATACAGTTGCCGTATTCAAGGAGTACAATCTGAAGCGACATCACGAAACAAAACAATGACTTTGGCTGCAACTTTCAGATGAAGAACGAAAAATAAAAGGAGTGGAGTTCCTGAAACGCTTGAAGAAGCAACAAGCGTTATTTACAAAGAAAACACCGCTTCAAAATTGTGCTACAGAAGCAAGTTTCATGGTCGCCTATAACCTTGCTAAACGAAACAAACCTTTTTCGGATGGCGAGTTTATTAAACAGTGCAAGGTAGAGTGTGCAAGTGTATTGTGTCCTGAGGTTAAAACAAAATCAGAGCATTTCGTTGTCATGAGGACTATAGCGCGGCGCATTGATTTAATTAATGTCGAACTTGCAGACCAGCTAAAGACTGTGAGCGAATATTTTGTTTCATTTTAACTAGCAATGGACGAAAGCACAGATATTAGACACTGCACAAGTACTCATCTTTATCCGTGGAATTAATGAACATTTCGTCATCACCGAGGAATTACTTGGTATAGCATCCATGAAAGATAGAACCACTGGTCAGGACTTGTTAGAATGTGTTGTTAATTGTGTGGAAACAAGTGGCTCATCCTGGAACAAAATGGTAAGCATTACAACAGATGGAGTCAGAGCTTTCTGTGGGAAAAATATAGGTATGGTGAAACGTTTAAAAAAACAAGTTACAAGCCGAAGACACAGACAGTGATATTTTGGATTTTCATTATATTTTACATCAGGAAAGCCTCTGCAAGACTGCACTAGACTTAAAGCATGTGGTAGATCCTGTTGTTGGTGTTGTGAACACAATCAGAGCAAGGGCACTCCATCACAGACGGTTCAAATCCCTTCTTGAGGAGGTGGGGCAGAACATGAAAATGTAATTTACCATAACAGTGTGAGGTGGTTGAGCTTGGGCGAAGTATTAAAAAGAGTCTGGGCATTACAGGACGAAATTATTTTATTTCTGGACACTAAGGAGGTATCTCATGATTTTGTTGCAAAAATAGGATGTGAAGAGTGGAGATATGAGATAACGTTTGCAGCTGATATTTTTGAAAAACTGAATGAGCTGAATGTGACATTGCAGGGAAAGGGGTCGTTTGCTCATGAAATGAGGACACATGTCAAACCGTTTACTACAAAACTAGGTCCGTTTGCAAAGCAAGCTAATGAAGGCAAATTTTGTCATTTCCCTTTACTATAGAAACAGAAAGTACCTTGGGAAGTGTTTAAGCTAAGATTAGGGATTATCTGCAGAGTTTAGAGGGTGAGGATTTTAAGAAAATTGAGCCTCAATTTAATGTTTTAACGTATCCCATCACTGCTGATATTGACACTGCACCACAGGAGCTGCAACTTGAACTGACTGACGTGCAGGCAGATCACGCAGTGAAAGAAATGTTTAGTGCTTTAACTTTAGTTGACTGTTACAAATCTTCGTCAGCTGAGAACTTTCCATGTATCAAGAAATTTGCAGCCAAAATGTTCTCCATATTTGGATCGACGTATATTTGTGAACAAAGTTTTTCTTGCTTGAAAATCAACAAGAGCAAATACCCAAGCTGTTTAATAGACAGTAATTTGCAGGCTGTGATGAGAATATCAACTAGCAGTCTGACTCCTGATTAAAAAAAAAGTGTAAAATTGTGATAGGATGCATTTGTCCCATTAAACTTGTTTTAAAATTTAATGTACTAGGAGATGATATTAAATTAGCAAAATAAATGAAATTGAACACAACTATCATATTTGAGGATGTCAGAAGGAAAGATGTACATGTGACTTTAGTCTTATCAAAATTATAAGAAGTATACTTACAACCCTTTGCTTCTGACTCTTTCATTTATATCTCATGGTTTTTATGATACCTTTTATGAAATGTAAAGCTAACTAATCAATGCATTTTAACGCTTTCACTGCTACTCCCGAAATTGCAAATCTGTGTGTAATACGTGGTTAGAAATAAAGAAAACTTGCATTTTCATAAAAATTTTGGGAATACTACACACACACACACACACACACACACACACACACACACACACACACAGTTCTAATGCCATATATATATATATATATATATATATATATATATATATATATATATAGCATTAGAAGTGAAACGTTTATAAGGTGCGGCCCTCCGCTAACCTCTGTGTCTATAATGTGGCCCCCGAGCCAAAACAATTGCCCACCCCTGCACTAGATGGTAGAGCAGTTGACATTTCTTGTTTTCACATCGTGAGGAAGTAGTCATTTCCTGTGTGAAACAACCCAAAGCCACAGTAAAAAGGCGCTTACAAAGAAGAGGTTACGTCCATGCGTAGCCGAAAAAGAAGATTCCGAGACAAAAATGACCACTTCTTCAAAAGATTATTCGTCCAGTGGAAGCAGTTATTCTCCCTCTGATGCATATTCACCCGAAAATGACATAGTAAGTCAAAAAAACGTTGAGGCTAGGACTCTGTTAGAGTAAAATATTACTGCGTCATTGTAACTATTATATACTTGCTAATTAGAATATGGATGTGTGAATCATGCACAAATTATACTTCCATTAATTACTGCATTATTAATAATAATTTTAATATTATAAGGCCATTTGTATAATACATTAAAGTGGGTCATATCTGTTAAAGTGGCTTTGGTCTTTCTCATTCTGAATATTTTGTTTGGCTTAGGATGCTGACGAATGCAAAAGCTTCTGCTTCGGTCTCCTTTGTGAATTGGATGCTGGGATGTATGGAGTTCAGATGTATAAGGAAGTCCAGTAGCTTGTCCCTACCATGGGGCCAGATCGCGAATGTGTCATCCTATATCGTAAAAAACAAGCAGGTTTCATTTGGATGACGTCAAGGCTTCGTCCTCTAAGTACTCCATATACAAATTCGCGACCACAGTTGAGAGTGGGCTGCCCATTGCGACTCCTTCCGTTTGTTCATAGTATTCTACATTAAACAGGATACACGTGGTCAGGGCATGCTTGAAAAGTTTAGTGCGCACCATCGAAGATCGGTGTCGAGAAAATCAAAGGCACACACGACTGAAGTGTCCTAACACGTCGGCGGTCGCAGAGCACTGTTTGTCCGAAAAACACGAGATGGATTACGAGCGTACCAAGATCTTGGGCCGGACTTCTAAATACTGGGGCTGCATTATCAGAGAGGCCATCAAAATTCGCACCAGGGACGAGATCATCAACCGAGGCTGCGGTTATAATCTTAGCAAGTAATGGGAACCAGCATTGAGTATAATTAAGAAGACACTCAGCAACGAAAACTATCTGGCGAGCTGGGCAGACATAGCAACTACACCGACGCTGCCACAGACCCCTGCGGCCCCGCTACTGCCGACGCGTGCCCGCGGGCGCTGATCACAGACGCACATGACGGAGGGTTGGATCCTCTGCTAGGAGCGAAGTCTTAGCGCCTCTGGGGCGCTTCTCCTTCCTGCATGGTGTGGTGGTGTGGAGATGACATGGTGATTATGGTTTTTGACTTGACTTTAGTGCTGTGGTTTTTTCTTATATAAAGTCGAAAGAATAGTCAGAGGGATAGTAGAAGAGGCAGGAAAACGAACGGCCCAATTGACTGGCCGGCGCGATATTTAAATGAAAGTCGACATAACAGTAGGAGTGTGAGGAAAATTAACGGCCCAATGGCTAGCCGGGACTTATAGCTAAATGACAGATTAAAGGAGAGGAGTAGGAAATGAAAGCGAAAGGCCATTATCCTGGCCTCTTCTTCGTGGCGGCGTCGGTGATGGCGGTGGCAGACAATCTTGAGGCGTTGGAGTGGGGGGGGGGGGGGGGGCGGGGGAGAAAGAAGTCAGAGAGTGACAGATGGAGAAGTGAAAAGAGGATGGGCTTGTCAGGATTAGGCCAGCGTTGGGGGGGGGGGGGGGTGGGGGTGTAGGGGTGGTGTGTTGGGGGGGGGGCTGAATGGCATGATGTGGTGAGGAGATGGATCGATGATATGAGAAAGAGTAATTGGCATGAAATGAGGTGGCTAGTGAATGTGGAGTCATGGGGGGCGGAATAGAAGGTCAGGTCATCGAGTAGTGGCCAGATGGTGGACACAGGTGCCCAGGGAAAGGATTAAAGGATTGTGAGTGTGGCGGGTTTGCTGGTAAAAGGAAGTGGCAGTGGAGAGGATGTGGGATTGAAGGAGCGGCACCTCGACCAGGATGTGGAGTTCTTGGGTAGGGAAGTCGAAGGGGAGGCGGAGGGCACGCTGGAGAGCCCGATTCTGGACAGTTTGGACTCGACAGAGGTGGGTGGGGGCAGCACTGCCCCACACCACCATCACGTATTCAAGGATGGGACGAACAAGGGAGGTGTACAATCTGACAGCAAGGTGTGGAGGGAGTGAAGGAGTGGGATTGATGAGGGGGTAGAGCTGGCATAGCCGCCCTATCGCCTTTCGCCGCACGTCATCGATGTGGGGGCGCCAAGCGAGGCGCTGGTCCAGGGTAACGCCCAAGTACTTTGCAGTACGAGTCCAAGGGACTAAGGTACCGAGGACCAACACCTGCGGGAGCCGAATACGGATATAGCGTCGGCAGACGATAAGGGCTTGGGTTTTGGAGGGATTAAATGCCAGACGCCAGGTCCTAGCCCATTCGGTTACTGAATCTGTAGCCCCCTGGAGCCACTGTTGGAGACGTGCCGCACTCCGAGAACGAGAGATGTACCCTCAGCGAGGAGGGCAGGTTGGCCACGAAGAGGGAGTAGAGTAGTGGTCCAAGTCTGCTGCCTTGTGGTACTCCTGCCCTGATACATTGTTGTGTAGATTTCCCATCAGGGATTCTAACGTGGAAGGTGCGACCTTCCAGGTACGCGGCTATTAGCCGTACATGGGACACTGGAAAGCCAAGTGAGAATAATTTGTAAAGCAGCCCTTTGTGCCAGACGGAATCAAATGCCCTGGACACGTCAAGGAGTATGGCCCCGAAGTATTCCCTACGTTCTATGGCGTCCAGTGCCTCTTCTACAAAGCGCAGGAGTTGGTGAGTGGTTGCATGACCCTGCCTGAAGCCAAACTGCTCATCAGGGAGGACTCGTTCTCAGGCAATGTGGATGAGCAGTCGTTTAAGGTACAGCCTCTCTAACACCTTGGAGATGGCGGGCAAGAGGCTGATGGGACAGTACCTGGTGGGGGAACGAAGATCCTTCCCAGCCTTGGGGATGGCGACCACCTCGGCATGTTTCCAGGCGGTGGGATATTGCCTGGTTGTGAGGATGTAGTTGAAGATGGCCATCAGGATGGGAATAAAAGCTGGGGGTAGCTGCTTGAGGAGGGCGTTCGTCAGCTTATCGAGGCTGCCAGCTTTCTTGGATTTGAGGTACCGCAGTTGCAGTTCAACCTCTTCTTCGTTGATAGGGGTGATTTCATCCTCAGGGTCCTGGACGGCAAGGAGTTGACAGAGGCGTGCCGTTATCAGGCGGATATGGTCGGGGTCGATGGGGTCATCGACCAGGGTGAAGTTCTGCGCGAAGACGTCGGCGAAGGCATTAGCTTTGGCGTCTGCTTCGGACACAAAGTCATTACCGACCTGGAGGAGGGGATCCGTTGCCCTAGTCTCAGAAGGCTTTTTGTGAGCTACCAAGCAGATGGATCACTCAGGTCAATGGCGGAGATTTTGTTCTCCCATGCCTGATTAAGGTGGTCTTGCACCGCAGCCATGATTTGGCGCTGTAATCTATTAATTACGCACTTGGTTGCCAGGTTCCGAGTAAGCTGCCTTTCTCGGGTGGTCTGGTTTTTCTCTGTCAACTCCCTCCCCATATCCGTGCTCTCATCACAAAGATGGTCTGGGGGTTGATGTAGACGGTGAGGGGTTGCTGCAGCTGCAGCATCTAGGGCGATGGTGGTGAGGTGGATAAGGGTGCGATCTCCATCCGGTTGATCGGCAGCAGGGATGGTGGGTAGGGCTGCTTCGTCGCTGATAGGACTGCCAGTCAATACCGCGGATGTTCAGGCCATCACTCGGCGCGACCATAAGTCCAACGAGATCGATGGAGCAGATGACCGGCCAGTGGTCAGAGGCCAGAGCGATGCGGGTGGCTGCAGTGTTGGGGTGGGGAAGACCTTTCACCACTGTGATGCCTAGGACATCTGGGGGGTGTCCTGCAGTAGGATATATGGTGGGATCAAATGGGTCGATGGTGCGGGCATGATGCCGCTCAGCGACCTGGAGAAGTCGACGACCAGGTGTGTTGGTTACTCTGCTGTTCCAGGCAGCATGTTTGGCATTGAAGTCGCCGCCAACAAAGATGACGTTGCCAAGCGACAGCAATGCCTCATAGTCTGGTGTTTAGAGAAGGCCTCGTGGTGGTCTTTAAAGAGCCACGAAAGTGATGGGACCCCTCACCATGTGGACAACAACGCCAGTGGCTTCCACGGTGTTGAGTTGGGGGAGGGGGATGGGGTGGTGGTGGAGGGAATTACGCACGTACATCGCCGTGCCACCATAGGCGGTGGGCCAGTCAATCCTGTAGCAGTAGTAGTTTGCTACACGGACAAAAAAACCAGGTTTGAGTTGCATCTCAGCGGCAAGGCAAATGTCGACCTCCTCATCAAGGAGCAACTGTCAGAATTCACCTTGTTGTTTGTGGAGACCATTGGCATTCCAGATCATGACTGACAACCCGCGGTGTCTAATAGCCATGACTGGTTGGAGTGGGGATGGTGGTGGTGGTGGGGGACATGGATAGGGAGAGGGCAGAGGCAAGTTGGAGGGGGATGGTTTGGAGGAAGGAGTTGAATGCGGAAGTTATTGCCGAGGTCAGAGCCTCGACAACATTGGTGATGAGGTCACCAAAGTGGGCAGGAAGGGAGGATGGAGTGGGGAGAGGGTGTTGCTGAGATTGCACCGGGATGGGGGAGGAGGCATCAGAGCTTGACGCCTGCTGCTGAGGTGGGGAAGCAGCAGCAGAGCATGACGCCTGCAGTGGGGAGGGGGAAGCAGAGCATGACGCCTGCAGTGGGGAGGGGGAAGCAGAGCTTGACACCTGCTGGGAAGGGAGGAGAGGGAATACGGTTGGAGGGGGTGGGATAGGGATGGAGAGGAGGGGGTTGGGTAGGAGCCCAGAGGGGAGGGATGGGAGCGAGACGCGTGATGGGGGTAAATCCGCGGCACCGACCCCCCAGAGCGCCAGAGTAACTGACGCCCGGACATGTCAGCGCCAAGGGCCCCGAGAATCGTTTTTTATTTGCTCTGAATGAATTGATTTTCGGGCAGCCCATGTAGCTGCCCGTATGGTTCCCACCACTGCGGGCGCAGGTGGGAGGGCCGTCTTGTTGTTTGGAGCACTCCGAGGAGGTGTGACCACTGGCGCACTTCACACAGCGCACCTCACAAGTGCAGTCACCTGCAAAGTGCGCCAGGCCAAGACAGCGATAGCACACCAGGGTCAGCCTCCTGGAGTGGGGCTTCTCCATCGTCACGCTAATGCGGTCGATGGAGGTGGGGGTGGGGAGGAGGTGGCTCTCTGGCATGTCCGGAGCAGAGGCGAAGAAGAGTAGGGTGGGGCAACGGGTGCAGGGGGAGATGATTCGGGAGACACCTTTGGGCATAATATTCAATGATGTTAGGGCCACCCTCAGGTCGCCATCAGTGTACTTCATAGGAAGACTCCTGACGATGACGAGAGACTTGGTGGCGTAGGTGTAGTAACCAATGTTAAAGGAACGGAGGGTGTGGAGGATTTTAAATTAGTCCTCTGCCTCAATGGCCGCAAATGCGTTGCAGACGGGCACATCCACTGCGGTCGCAGCGTGTTGACGGCGGGGTGCCGTTTTATGTGGCACTTGAAAGCCTTCCGCGTTGACCACCACTTTCTCCTTCTTCAATTGACCCCTAGTCGCAGGCGGGGTTGCCTCCGAGTCGGAGGAGGAAGCTAGCTGCCACTTCCGACGGTCAGCGACCGTGCGCCAATGGTCGTCATCGTAGTCCATCAAACTCCCGTCGTCGCTGTCGTCAGCTGCGGCAGCCATGTTGGGGTAAAGGAGGGCCTGCAGCCGAACACCGTCGACCTGCTGGCCCCCCTCCTCTGCGGCGTCGCAGAGACCGATTAGTTGCTCGGTCAGCCCCTCTTGTATGTCGGCGTCGGTCATCAGCGCCTCGTCACGGTTTTCCTCTGGTGCAGAAGACGGTTGCGGGACGTGCGCGGCGTCCTGGATATCTGGCATGTCAAGAGCGGGTCTGGAGGGGAGAGGGAGGGGGGAGCGTTACCTTGAGCGCGGCTCACGCGGGCTTGGCCCACGTGAAGGGGGCCCTGATGCGCATAATTCCCAAGACCTAGCCCTAGGTGCAGCTTCATTGATGGCTGCAGCAATGAAGCTGCGACTGGGACTAGCAGTGGTGGGGCAAATGACGGTGATTGTGGTGGTGATGGTGGAGGTGCAGATGATGGAAACCGGCAGCGCGTATTACGTCGCCAGTAGCGGTAGGCTTCGCTTCGCAGTGCTAATCGTGTCAGTGGACGTATGCGTGGTCGTCGTAGGTGGGGGGCCGGATGAAGCTGCCGACGGAGCAAGCTCCGCCGGACAGCGATCCGCCACACCCGTCGCATCGGAGCGCACGTCCTTCCCTCGCGGCATCCCAGCTCGGAATGGGGTGCTGATCGCGGAGGGAACCGGTCCATGGGGGGAGGGGGATATAAGGCGGCCGCCCGCCCTTGTTTCGCAGTTCGAGTTAGTATTCCGTTGCGAGCAGACGCGTGACGCTTGCCCTGCGATGTTTCCAGGTGATAACTCAGCGGACGGTGTGGCGGATCGCCGTCTGGCGGAGCTCGCTTCGCTTCGACCCTCCACTGATGACGAACAGGCAAAGGAGGCAGGATGATGAGCATACGATGACACGGCATTCGTCAAGGCCAAGAGCATGGCAAGCGTTTCCGGATTTGTTTGTACCCGCGCAGGCTGCATCTCAACAGCCAGAAGAACTAGCAGCATCTCAACTAGCTGAGAAGAATATGGAGCTGGAAGCTGTTTCCATCACTCACAGCACGTCGAACAGGAACGACAGCATGACACAGCAGGCGGCAGCACTGTTAGCTACGAATCACTAAGTCATGGAGCACGACGATGCCAATGGCAGCAGTTACACGAGGCGCAAAGGAAGCGACGTTGGCAACACCTCACAGCAGCAATCTAAGAGGCACGACGGCTTCCGCAGTCCGCCGAGGAAGCGGCAAGCGAAGCAGCAGGAACTGCCTATGCCCCAAGTGCTCACAACCACCAACAGATACGACGTCATCGCGGACGCGACTACAGCAGCGGACGACGGCGTGATGTCACCGCAGCAACCACCTCCACGACGAGCACAGAAAATTCCACCTATCGTGATGCAGTACCCCGACACTTACAACGAAAAACATGAAGCAGCCGTTTTCTGCCAAGCAGGCTGGAGGGGACAAATTGAAACTTACTGTCTCCTCTACTGAAGACTACGTCCACGTGATGGAAGAAGTCGGCGCCAGGGGTATACCCATGTATACCTTCCCAGCTGTTCAGCCACCCACTCTGAAGGTGGCACTGCACCACTCACATTGTAGACTATCACTGAATGCCTGGCACCAACCACAAGTCTGCACTAAGGGTGGCCGTCCTTCCCGACTCCCCTGACAGCAGAAAAATATTCCAGATAAACAGACACTCTTCTCTGGGAGTGTCTGCGGAAATACTGCGAAAACAGCGCGGAATCACGCAGTGTTTCCGCTGTCAAGGATTCAACCACGTTGCCAGGAACTGCACCATGGATTGGATGTGTGTTAAATGAGGCGGACCCCATAGCACCCGGCTGTGCACGGTTCCTAAGAAGCAACCTGCGAAATGCGGACTTTGCGGGGGTAACCACCCTGCAAACTACAAGTCGTGTCAGAAGCATAAAGATGCTAGTCGGAGGATGAGAGGCCTGCCTCCACTCACCTTGACGAAACAGAAGAAACATTGTCGTCAGAGGCACCCCGGCCAGCCAGCACAAGGCAGAAGATCAGCACAATGCAAAGCCACTTCTGATGCAACACCGCATCGCCTATATGCAGCAACAACAGCATCGGCCTGCACCATGGGCACAACAAGGAACTACTACACGGATGTCCCACGAGGAGTAGTACACTCCAGATCCATCTATCTTCCCACCACAAGATATGAAGCACCACCAACACCACAACCACCATAGCAGCAGATGTCACCATCATTCGCCGAGATCACGCAACTCCTGACATGAATGATGACAGCCATCACTGAGATGAGTCAGGCCATACAAGCCCTGCCGGCGGCCCTGGTAGCAACGGTCGAAGCCACAATCCGGAATGTGCTTCGACCAACTAGCAATCCAATACTCTACCCGTAATGGACAGAGCTCGAAGAATTGAAGACCTTTGCGTGGCAACTTACAACGCCAACAGCATTTTTCACGATCTCCTGGAAGTGCGTCAACTATGGACTGATAAAAATGTAGACATCTGCCTCATTTCTGAGACACACCCGAAGCCACAACTTCGAGCAAACATTGCCAACTACTGTTGCTATAGAACTGATCGGCTAACAATGGAGAGTGGAACAGCAATTTACATCAAGCGCTCAATTAAGCATTACCCTGTGCCGGTACCAATCACGGCAACTGAACCTACAGCAGTTGCAGTGGAAACATCACAGGACTTGTGACTTTTGTAGCAGTGTATCGACCTCCAACACTTCATTGCTCATCGCCGGTGACATGAGCGCGAAGCACGCCACATGGAATTTGCGGATTACTACATACAGCAGACGGCGGCTTCTACAAGTACTGGAGCAGGCTGATGCCTCCATGTGCCAACCAGATGAGCCAACCTGCTATCCGTCACGTGGCAACCCTGACGTTATTGACATTGCTATTACGAAGGGGCTCAACCAGTTCTTGACAGCTGAGGTGCGGCATGCCCTCAATACCAATCACCTGCCAACCTTCTTTCACCTTATTGCAGACTCAACATATCAAACACCGAAGTTTAATTTCTGATAGACTAACTGGAATTGATGTAGGGTATCAATCAACCAGGCATTACCTACTCAACCAGATGCTGATGATATTGATGCTGCATTGGAAACTCTTGATGAAGCCCTTAACACAGCAATCTCAACATCTACGCCGACATCCAGACAACAGCCAGCACGACCATACCTACCACAAGAAATACTGAACATAAGGGAGAGGAACAGGCGCTCCAAGGATTGGCGACTGACAAGGGAGCAGGCTCTGAAGCGACATATCAACCTATTGCAGCAAACCATCAAGGCTGTCATCATTGCCTTCAAGAACCGTCAGTGGGCGGACAAACTGCACGAGTTTATGCCAGACCCAGAACCATGGGATGCAGTGAGGTTCTTTACGAAGCAGAAGGCAATGATTCCATTCCTCGAAACGCCTACTGGTTTCGTCTACAAGCCGAGGGACAAAGCGAACGCCATAGTGGGTGTCTTTCAAAACACCTTTGTGCGTTTGGACGGCCCAATTGATGACAACCATGTACAACGGATTGAAGACGAAGTTCAAGCTTACCTCCATGCACCAGAAGGGAAGAAGAAGAGGACATACCACCCATCACTCCACATGAAGTTTCTGGCGGTATTCATGCCTTAAATAACCAAAAAGCACTGGGTCTCGTCAATATCAACAGAAAGATGTTGAAAGAACTTCCGTCTCAAGCATTTCTCTACATTGCTGCTCTCTTCAACATCATCCTCCAACTGCATATTTTTCCAACTGTCTGGAAACAAGCTACAGTTGTGCGGGTCCCCAAGCCAGGAAAATCCAGGAAGGACCCTCAGAGATACCGATCGATCAGCCTCCTCCTCTCATCTCATTAAGGTGTATGAGAGGCTCCTGCTGCTGCCCATCAAGGCTCTCATGGATCTCCACCATATGCTGCCAGACGAGCAATTTGGCTTTTGAAATCAGCACTCAACTATGCAACAACTCCTGCAGGTTGTGGAAGAGATCACACAAGCTTTCAACAAGCGGGAATACTGTGGGGCCATCTTTTTGGATGTCTCCCGCGCTTTTGACAGTGTGTGGCACACAGGACTGAATTGGAAACTAAAACATCTGCTGTTTCCAAGGCCCTATGCCATCCTGCTTGCATCGTCTCTTATGTCATCCTGCTTGCATCTTCAAGGACGCACCTTCAGAGTGAGGATCAACGATGCCACCTCGATGCTATGACCTGTCGCTGCTGGTGTCCCGCAGGGGTCAGTTCTTGGACTGACCCTGTACTCCTT
The DNA here is from genome assembly GCF_023864345.2 of Schistocerca serialis cubense. Lineage (NCBI taxonomy): Eukaryota > Metazoa > Arthropoda > Insecta > Orthoptera > Acrididae > Schistocerca > Schistocerca serialis. The sequence continues at coordinate 448,357,509 of NC_064646.1, read as the reverse complement.
GTGCACAGCAGGTCTACCTCTGACACCGCGTGTGGAACTGGCCCTAACACGGATGACACAGCTGTCTATACCCGGAGCAGATAGGCCACAATCATGCACCACCGACTAGGAGACGCCTGCATTAACACTGAGAACTGGTCTTACAAGTGTAGACTTAAATTAAATGCACAGAAGAGCCAGGCCGTGATCTTCACACGGAAGTGACCCACCCTGGTGCCAGCGCTCCAGCTGTTTGGAGAAGAGATGGAGTGGAAACCTTTGGCCACCTACCTGGGGGTCGTTTTGGACACGAAACTAACATGGCAGCAGCAAGTGACTGCCATCTGCAGGAAAGTTGAGCAGTGTCTGGGGGCTCTCTAACCCCTCGTCAAAGAGCACTCGACGCTCTCCAGTGAAAACCGACCGAGATTCTACTGCCTGTTAATCCGCGCCATCCTGGAGTATGTTTGCACAGTACGGGGTAATGCTGCTAGAAGCATCTGTCACGACTACAAGCACCTTTTTTTTTGCACTTTTCATTCCCACCCCTGAGGGGGATGGGCGGACTGCTTGAGGGCTTGCATTGTCCTTTTCAGCCTTTTGCTGTACAAGTACATTCGTTTATTTATTAATTCAATATTTCTTGCAAAAGTGCATTTGGTCATATTGACAGCATTGAGTATAAAAAATATAGTATATATAAAGATGCAAAAATATAAAATAATACAGTAATACAAAATAAAAATATAAAATAGGTACAAAAATATTAAATAAGTACAAAAATATTATATAAGGTTAGAAGTTGAGGTTTAGGTATTAAAGATTTTAATTCATATTGAAATATAGTGTAAATTTGATAAATGATACAATATTTTCCGTTATGATTATTCGGTTAGTTCTCTTTGAATACTTCAGTGTATATAGAGGTTGTAGCATACGATAGTAGTACAGTAGTTTTGGTGTGTATGCTACTTTTAATGCTTAATTTGTTATTTCTATGTTACTTTTTAGATGTAACTTAGGTCTACGGTTCTTGTGTGTGTGTGTGTGTGTGTGTGTGTGTGTGTGTGTGTGTGTGTGTGTGTGTGTGTGTGTGTATTCTGGGGTTAGTTTCTGTGTCTTTGGGTCAGGTGTGGGGGAAGTGGGATACCTTGTGTCAGTGGTTCCACGGTGGAGGCGAGGTCTGGGTATTCTTGGCTGGTGTTTTGTGTATTGTACGCGCTGGTTGGGGATATATAAGTTTTGGTCGTCTGTTCACTCGTGGTCTTGTTGTCAATATGTCTTCCATGTCTGGGCGTTTCGTTAATATGTGCCTCCCGTAGTTCGCTCTGAGTTTAGTCAGTCTGTTTTGTAGCGGATCCACGCCTGTGATGTCATATACGTCGTCACTGAGCGTGAGCCTTGGCAGTCTACAGATGCTGCGTAAAAGTCGTCTTTCGGTCAAGTCGTTCGGCTACCGGTTTGTGCAAGCCTCCTACGGGGGCTGCTGCATGTTCTATCACTGGTCTAATGTACGTCTTGTAGGTGTGGATCGCCGTGTGGTCGTCACATCCATGGAATCGTCCTTGTACTTGTCTGATTAGGCATTGTCTTTTCCTCGTCTTGTTTAGCAGGTAAGTGAGGTGTGTTTTCCAATTTAGATGTTTGTCTAGGTAGACTTCAAAGTACCCGTCAGTGTCATCAAGTCTTAGTGGTGTGTCCCACAGCGTCAGTTGTATGTCATTTGTGTTTGTCGTCAGCGTACAATCCTACCGTTTCTTTGGGGGTTGTTGTCGCTGGTACGTCAGCCATGTAAAGCGCGTATAGCAGCGGGGATAGGATACTTCCTTGTGGCACGCCTGCTTGGGGTGTGAATTCTTGGGAGGAAGCGCCGCCGACATGTGATGTACGTCCGTATTAGTCGTATAACCTTGGTCGGGAGGCCCAATTTGTAGAGCAGTCCTGTATGCCAGGGCTTGTCGAAGGCACACTCTATGTCTAAGAAGACTGCAAGCGTACAGTGTTCTCTGTTGAAGCCTTGTGTTATTTCGTTGGTCAGTCTGATTAACGGGTCGTTAGTGGAGTGATTTTGTCGGAAGCCTGATTGTGTCAAAGGGGGGGGGGGGGGGGGATGTCGCTGCGTTCTACGTACGTTTTTATGCGGTCAGTTAGTATCCTTTCGTAAGTTTTCCCTATGACGTCGAGTAGAGATATCGGTCTGTAAGATCTTGAGTCAGTCCTTGGTTTGTCAGGTTTTGGTATCATTATTGTTTTCCTAGTCTTCCAAGTGCCGGGTAGCGTTTCATTTGTGAGACAATAGTTGTAGATGAGGGAGAGGATGGGTGTCAGGAGGTGGGCTGGGACTTTCTGAAGGTGTATACGTCTTATGTCATTTTGTCCTGGAGCTGTGTTACGTCCTGAGTAAATGGCATTAATTATTTCTGCGTTAGTGATCTCTGCTGTCAGCGTGTTTTCGTCTTCTGTTGCTGTCGTTGGGGTGTTTAGGATTATAGTCAGTTGTTGCTCGGCGTGTTGTCTGAAGTTGTCGTCAAATTTTGCGTCTTGTGGGAAAGAGTATACTTGCTGCAGTACTTGTCGAAATGCCTCGGCTTGTTCTGCTTTGTCTGTTGTTGGTTCGTTATCCACTAGTAATGTAGTGTTTGTTGTCTGTCGTTGTCCCGTGAGTGTTTTAAAGCGTTGCCAGAATTTCCTACCTTCCCTGTAGTTAAGTCTTCTGCATGTGTCGTCCCATTGTCTTTGTCGGTATCCAGATATGATTCTTTTAATTCTGGCATTCAGTTTATTCCATTGTCTTTTTAGGTCTGGGTTGTTGTCGCGTCTGTTTTTTTCCCCCTGGGGTATGGCTTGTTTGCAATTTTCGACTACTATGGTGGGTATGGCTTCATCTATTGCTTGATGTATGGCAGTCTCTATTCTATCGGTGGCGTGTTGGAGGTCGTCATCGTCTGTTATCGTCAGTGGTATTGATAGTTGTTCCGTGAGTACTTCTTTATATTTGTCCCAGTCCGCATTTGCGTACTGTTCGTCATGTGGGTATATGGTCTGGGGGCAGGGTGGCGCTGGTCGAAAAAAGGATTGGCAGGAAGTCGCTCGTTATAGAGGTGCCCACGACAGCATCTGACATTGTGTCGCTAATGTTGTGTCCATATAGTACGTGGTGTGTGTTTGAAGCGTGTTTCTGGATGCCAGTGGTCACTTATTGTGATATGTATTTTGTTTTCTGCTTGCGTCACCTCAATTTCTTTTTCGAGAATCTGTTTAGTGGCTTGTTTCAGTAACTTTTTGATGGCTTCCCTGCGGCCCTGGAACAAGTCCAGCAGAGTTGCAGCAAGGACTCGCACCAGGTCTTCTTTCAGCACGAGCTCCTGTTTGAGGTAGTCACTGTTGTTTGGGAGTGGCGCTGGTTCGTCGATGATTTTGATTGGTGCGCCTTTTTCTTCACTTGTTGCCTCCTTGGGACGCTTGGGACACTTGTGTGAGAGTGCGGAGTGGTCGCCCTTGCAGTTTGCGCACATCTCTTTCTCTTTTAGGTTACAGCGAGAGATCGTGCGGTCCACTGCATCTTGGGCACTTTATTTCTCTAGTGCAGTTCGCTGTGGCGTGCTCGAAGGTTAAGCACCTGCCACATTGTGCCGGTTGGGGGCGGGGGGGGAGGTCACGTGGGGGCTCTGCATGTCTTACAGTGAAGTCTATTTTTGCTCCCTCAGTCAGGAGCGTGTCAACAGTTTGTTGTCAGTATGTAATTACCCTGAATTTCTGGGTAAACGCGTTGCGCTTTCTGCCTTTTATACGCCACGCTTTCACTACGTCGAAACCCTGCTGGCGAAGTTGTTCGGTCACAGTCTCGTCCGTTGTTCCGTGGGGGATTTGTTTTAAGATGACACTCAGAGGGGTTCTTTCTGTGTCTCCCTATGGATCCTCGTGGTTCCCTTGTTCGTCTGGTGTTGACTGTGACCCCAGGGTACCCACATCTCTTAAGTTTGGACATGATTTCCCCCTCGGCGCCACCCATCTGACTCCAGATGTATGCCGCCGTCCCTTCGCGGTTTGTTTTGAAATTTGTTATGCTCCTCCACTGCAAAACAAGGCTCTATGAAGAATCATGCACGCACACTCACAGTCCCCGACGAGATTTATTCGTGAACTTGCACCTGAACCAGAAGTTCTTCAACGTTTCCAAGAAGTTGCCACACGATTCTACGAGAAGAAGGAAGAAGCCGGAAATCACTTGATCCGGAACCTCGGAGCCCCTGATGATGACAGGGCAATATATCAACGACCCACCCTGCTACAACGATGAGTGCCCCAGCAGATCTACATGATGCCATTCCGATTCCCCAATAGATGACAGATACACTCCACTAATGAAGATGACTCACTTCCAACCCTGATGTTTCCTCTCCCGTACATTACACTGATGAAGTAGGAAATGCCAATCAGTAAAACCTACATTGCCATCAACTGAAGTAAAGTTAAGAAGAAGTGGGTAGGAGCCCTTGTTTCGCACTACACCCGACGATGGAAGTAATTGCGCTCGAGATGCTGTACGAGGACGATTATGTTACTGCAAAGGCTGTGCCGGATCGTTGTCTGGCGGAGCTTGCTCAGACGACTGAGTCGGGCCCATCTGGCCCCCCACTTATGATGGACAGACAGACGACATGCGACCACGCACCAGACTATCCAGAGGGCTTTCGCGAGCTCACTGCCATCGAACTCTTATGTCATCATATATCATCTCGCGTGAATACCTGGCGCATTCAGACGACGAGAGTTGCTTTTGTGACTATCAGCCTTAACAGTTGCTGCGTGACTTGCCATGCACAGCTATGCAAGAAGCGATTGTACCGTCGGGAGATCCGCCGGACGCAACAGCTCAAGATGTTTCTGTCCCGCCGGAGGCAGCACTGAAGGGTGTTGCACCACCAGAACTAGCTAATCAAGTAGCCATTGCTCCGCTTCTTGCCCCATCAGTCGATCCCAGCCAAGATGCCCCACGAGGACAGATCGACCATGACTACACTCACTAAACAGGGCAGAATTCTGCTCCAGAAGCACTGGATATTCCAGTGGCAAATCTGGAATCGCTTCTATCTGCGGAGACGCCAATGGACGTACAACAGGCCTCGCGTAAACGCCCGGCCACCACAGACATGGACGATTCGACTGTAACCACTTCAGAGGCACCTGAAGACGGCATGGAAACTGAATCGACCGCTCAGGTGCGAAAGCTGTCCCGACCACCGTCAGTAGTCATGAAGTGGACAGAGGACTTCATGAACTTCCGGCAGATGATCAAAGAGGTCGTCGACGTTAAGTCATTCAGTGTTACTGGGAATGACCTTTACAAGGTCTTCCCCTCCTCCATTGATGAGCACAAGAAGCTTATGGACTTCGTTAGGACACAGGGGCTGCACTGCTACACGCACAATGCCGAGACCATCAAACTCCTGAAGGTGGTCATTCGCCACCTCCCTCTCAGGATCGATCCCAGTCACCTTAAACAAGAGCTCGCGGACCTGGGCTTTGCCGCCCGCACTGTCCACAGATTACATCACCCACGACACACAAGAAAATGCTGTAGTTCCTCTTTGTTCTGATTTGCAACGATGTCGTTGTATTGTCGGTTGTATTGTAGCTCGCGTATGGCGTAAGGTACAATACATTGTTAGGTAGATAACAGAATGTTTTACTTATTTATTAATATGTATTAATTTTGATAGATGCCAATGAGCAAGATGGGTAACAAGTCCACCAGCGTCTCTGTTACCTCTGAAAGAACCTGCAGCTGTTGCGGAGGGTGGACTATCAGTGAGAAAAGCAGCGAAAGATTTTCGTGTTTAAGAGCCACTCTAAAGAGATATTTACAAAATCTTAAATCAGCGTCCTACAGAAATGTGCACTCGAACACGTATTTAGTCCTGCAGAAGAAAATGAGTGGGTTGATGAACTAATATCTGCCTCCAAAATTCACTATGGATTGTCCCGAATGGAGTTACGAAAATTGGCATTCCAGATTGGAACGTCGCAGAATAAAAGCATGCTTCAATCTTGGGACAGAAAGGGAGAAGCTGGTAAACAACGGCACATCAACTTCATGAAACGCCATGAACGACTAAGCCTATGAAAGCCTGAAGTAACGAGCCTAGCTCGTTCAAGTTTTAATAGGCACAATGTTGCAACGTTCTTCAACAATTTACAATCAATAATGGACAAAATAACGTTCACACCGGAAAGAATATTTAATGTTAATGAGAGTGGTAACTCCACTGCGCATGTGCCAGGAAAAATATTAGCAGCTAAAGGATACAAGCAGGTTGGATCTATGACATCAGCTGAGCGTGGCAGTAATGTTATAATGATTGCATGCATTAATGCATTAGGCAACACTGTGCCAACCTTGTTCATATTTCCAAGAGTCAGTTTTAAGGAACATGTGTTGAAGGGTGCACCACATGGATCTATAGGTTGTGCACATCCAAGTGGCTGGTCTAAGATCAGTATTTTTCGGAAATACTTAGCCGCATTTTCTCATTTTCATTTGTCTTCACATGGGAAATGACTTGTTCTAATTCTTGACAAGCACGAAAATGATATCACTGTGGAAGTATCACACTAGCAAAAGGACAATGGTATAATCTTTCTTACGTTGCCACCACACAGTAGCCACAAGCTGCAGCCTCTAGATAAAACTGTCTTTGGTCCATACAAAATTTTCTACAACACTATGTGCACAATGGCTGCAGTCACACCCTGAAAAACCTATAACCACTTATGATGTTGCTGAAATTTCAGGTCGAGCTTATCCATCAGCATTCACATCTGTGAATGTTCGATCGGGATTTCGAGCAACTACGATATGGCCCATTGCCCATAAATGGGAACATACTCCAAGATGATGAATTCCTCACGTCGTATGTGACAGATAGACCGCAACCTACTTGAAGTACAGAAGCTGTATCTAGCAAAGATGAACTGGCAGCTGGACAAAGTCTTATTTCTACTCACCCACGAACGAAACTTCAGTCGTCCCCTGTAGTCACGGGCAGTACCGGAAGCTCTTCCACGAAACAGTGGCCGTACGGAAGGAAAACGGTGGTGCATTAAGAGTGTTGGCAAAGACACCTGAAAAGCAGGCAATAGAAACACAGCGTACCGCAAGAGAAAAAAAAATGAAGAAGGGGTCATCAGCTAGCAAAAGGAAACTACATCAAATGCAGAAGGAAGGAAAACTAAGAAAAAAATTATAGATGACTCTATGTCAGACAGTGAGTTAGGTCAAAGTCATTTTTGTATGGATAGCGACAGTGTCGTGAGCTTGAATGATTTCTCATTGCGAAGGTAGCACACGAGAATGAAGCAGATGGCATTTCATTTGATGTAGGCACAGACGTACAGAAAGCACTTCATTCTGGACAATGGATTTAGGGGAGGGGGGTGGGGGAAACTCTTGTGGGAAGGATTGTTTCAATAAAATATGGAGACCTGGCAAATTTCTACGCAAAAACATGTCAGATTAGGAGGGGGTGGGGAACTGAGATCCCTCTTCATTTTCATGGCTACAACAGAAATGAATCAGAATGGATTTAACTTTCTAATAGACATTAGCAATATGCCAACAAAGATTAACAATTCACAAGTGCTACAGGGGTTTCAAGCAGTAAGAGTAACTTTTGTTTTTAAACTTTTAATTACGTGCACTTTGAGGCCAAACTGTTTACAACAGATATATTAAAATCTGTTTATTTGGATGTTCCATTTAGTAGCACCGAGTTTATGACGAATACTTTTCATAAATGACTTGCCGATTTATTTTTAATTGTGGCTCATGGTACATGACCACATTGTACCTTAAGCCAAAAACAATGTTTTGTAAAAATGTCTCTGTAACACAGCAGTTTAAAAAATTCATAGGTACGTAAGCATATCTAAAATCTTATTACTGCGTCTGCTAAGACGATAAAAAAAGAAAACATGCCCAAAGTACGAGCGCTTTCCATACATTAAAGTTCACCGACAAATGCTTTCGCGAAAATTCAATATACTGGACTTGCTGTGTAGGAATTTTTGTTCAGATGATGCGAAATCCATGACAGAGTGTTATGCTGGGTTTGTTGCCAAAGTGAAATCCGTAGCGCCGAACGCTTCTTTGACACACTGTTGCATTCATAAACATGCTGTTGTTCTAAACGCATGCCCGACGGATTGAATCTGTGCTGGAAGATGCAGTGAAAATTAATTAATTTTATTAAGGCTCGCCCTTCTTTGAGGGGTTACTGGTCCCCCATCGCGCGCCTCCCCAGGTGGCGGATAAGGGAACACTCACCAGATATGGTGGGGTACCGGGGAAATAAAATACCCGGGGTGGACCGAAACCAGTAGCTGCTGCCTTACAGAGAGAGGGGGGGATCCTCAAAGACTAAGGGGGATAACCCCGATAGAAAACGCCCGTGAGCTTGATTGCAGTCAATGGAGCAGCCTTCCCATCAAGCTAGGATTCATGGGTCGATAACCTGCGAACCTGAAACTAATACATCACAGAAACTGCGACAGAGAATGTCAACAATCAGACGTATTTAAAGATGACAACCTTGGCAATGAAAAAGGTGACACGTATAGGGTTCTGGAACGTGAGAACAATGTGGCAAACTGGTAAACAAATGGAAGTGGTACGAGAAATGGAACGATACAGAGTAGAAGTTTTGGGATTAAGAGAAACAAGAATAACTGGATTTGGAGAAAGAAGAATAAAGGAAGGACATATTCTGCTGTATTCTGGAAGAAAGGATGAAACACATAGTGAAGGGGTGGTATTACTAATAGACCGGCGAGCGAAGCAGTCTTTGATAGAGTGGCACCCAATTACGGACAGAATCACAGTCGCTCGTTTTGCAACGACAAAGAGACCAGTCACCATTGTACAGTGTTACACACAAACAGAAGTGTCTGAGGATGAAGAGAAAGACAGTTTTTATAGCAACCTTCGAGAAACATTGCAAAAGTGTCGAAAAAGATATATCTTCCTTCTGTTGGATGACTTTAACGCAAAAATTGGGAATGACAATGGTGGGATACGGCATATTATCGGTCAACATGAGCTGGGAACTCGCAGTGACAACGGAGAACGTCTCATAGACATATGCGCAGGGTGTATACATGGACAAGGGAAAAAAATTCCCTGATTTTTCCCGGATTTCCCGGTTGAAAATACACTTTCTCCCGTGTGAAAATACACTTTTTCCGTGTTAAGTGACAGTATACTTTTCCTCGGCACTGTAAAACTTATCACTTCTTAGAATGTTTATGGTTTTCTACACAGACAGAATTTGCAGGCACTTCAGAAAACGAAACCCAGGGCGGGGAGGGGGGGGGGGGGGACACGTTTTGGAAAGGTCTTTGATGTGCAGCAACATGTACGTTGCATTTTTTTGTGCCACGGAGGTATAAATTCGAATTCCACCAAACACTGCATGTTACTTTCCGAAGCAATGAAATCGAAATTGCGACGCACTTTTGTAAGCCAGTAATAGCTCATGTCACGTGATCTCGCCAGCTGATGACAGCATAGGACACGTGATGTAGTCAACCAATAGCAAGATCACTCTTAAGTAGCGCGAACACACAAAAAAGAAAAGTCAATGGTTTAAATTAATATACATAGTGTTGCTACAAGAAAAACAAAGCTTTTACAAATAATATTGGTCTCGAAGATTTACAAATGATATTGGTCTCTAAGATTAATAAGCTGCACGAGAAGCCAAGTTTCCACATATAATGCTGATCTTTTTGCGCGTGTCACACTTTAAGATATATCACACAAATGTGCTAGTAAAATTTTTAGCAACGACCTAAATGTCTGATCTTCTGGGCTCGAAATTCTTCTAGATGGTCGTCCTCAAAGAGTTGATTTTCAAATGAGAATCAAACGCTCTGTGATTTAAGAAATTCTTCGTACCTTCTGGCACATAGTTCATCTTGCGTAAAAGGAGATTTACTTTGAAAGCAACACCTTTCGAACCACAATTCGCAGTATTTTCCCGTGACCTGTTAGAAACTGGTTCGTTTCAGCATTACCAGATAGCGCCAGGTAACAGCCGTCACCGCGCTTGCGCAGTTACGATGACGCAGGAAGCCCGCATGTTCGTACAGATAAAACATTAAAACATCTTGCATTGTCATAAAAGAAACAAGACATCAGAGGATACTTCAAGAGCATCGGAATTTCGTGCACCATACTAAAATGCAGAACAATAATTCGTATGTCCAGAGTGGGATGTAATTTTTCTTGAGTACCAGAACTGTATTATCTCATGTTTGGTTCTTTATTATGGCATAATGCCATACGAGCTAGAAGATGGGAAACGTGCACTTGAAATGCAGCGAACAGTTGAAACTAGCCAGGAGTGTGAAATTAAACACTTCGTTTCAAATAAATTGACTGCCTCAACAGAAAAGATTAATAAAAGCCAAATCTCTTTAGCAAACCGGCCAAAATAACTTCATTGTTCTGTAAGGCGATTAATGTTGGACTGTCAGAAAGGTGGAAATAAAATCTAAAACTAATAACATATTTTAGCCTTCCGTAATAACGCAAACTTATTTTAATTCATCTGATAGCTCCCGGCCACAAAAATCCGTTTTGTTATCATTTAACGTGAGAGCTATAAACGAAGAGGAAACAGCAAAATCTCTAAACGTAAACACAGGTCACATGGAGACTATCCACCTCCCCACTACAACTCAGACTGCTCTGTGCATCAGCCCTGGATCTACGATATTTCAGAACCGGAGCAATTTAGGTAGTGGCGCCCAGCCACACTTCTGTAACCAGAAGCGGGAGAAGGTAGTACTCATATGCGACTCAACTGCGCATGCGCAAGAGCCCGCCCAGAACTGCTCAAATGAATCTAATGTAAACAGCTGTCACGTCACGCTCATCGGAGGCAATTTGTTGTTAGGAAGCGCTGCATATTCTTCCTAAAGCCTTTGACACACTTTGGTTGGCAGACGCTTTTATGAGCTCTGTGTGTTGTTGTTGTTTATGGCACATTTCCTTTGCGATTTAAGTTTTATTCTCGTTTTTTTTCTCTCGTTCATGTTTTGTTGCTGCAGTACTATTCTGCAGAAGCAGGATACATTAATATCCTTCGTTAGAGTATTGATCCTTACCAGTCAAAAATCACAAAAATTTAACTGGTAACTAAAACAATGAAAAATTCCCGGAATTCTAAAAAAATTCCCGGGTTTTCTCCCGGACGAAAAAATTCCCGGGTTTTTCCCGGATGTCCCGGGTCGTATACACCCTGTATGCGGCATGTTTAACTTGGTCATCGATGGCTCAATTTACACGCATAAACGGTGTCACAAAGTGTCGTGGTTTCACCTGACGGCAAAACAGAGAACCAGATAGACCACTTGGCAATTAGCAGGACATGGCGAAAATCACTCCAAGATGTGAGGAATAAAAGAGGGGCAAGTGTCGGAAGCGACCACTACATTATGCTAGCAACAGTCCGACTAAAAATAGCTGCACACAAAAGACATTGCGGGCAACAGAGGATTAAGCTTAACTGTAGAAAGTTGGACAATACAAATGTCCGAAAAAGAGTTCTTGACCCAATTGAGAAATCGTTTTGAAGTGCTTACCAAAGGAATAGGAGATGACAACATCGAGGGGCAATGCCATGCGGTGAAAATGACCTATGCACAGACTGCAGAAGAAATTCGTGGAACAAAGGATCATAGCAGACATGACTGGATCTCTGACCGTACTTGGGATGCAATACAGCAGAGGAGAAAGGCAGAACTTCAGCTAAATTGCGCACAGACAAAGGAAGCAAAAGAAGTAGTCCAACAGGAACTCTGAATATTAAATAGGATGGCGACAAGATAAGAGAAATTTCATCAATAATCTCGCTAAGGCAGAGGCAGCAGCTAACAACAGAGGCGATAACAAGACACTATACAACATCACAAAAAAACTGCCAAATAAGAAATTTGGGGGTGACATGCCAATCAAAGACAAGTAAGAAAAACTCACCAATCGAGAAGACCAAGTGCAGAGACGGAGAAAACATTTTGAGAACGTTCTGAACCGCGAAACTAAAGATGACAGTGTAACTCAGTTGACTGTGGATGAGGAAGGATTCCTACAAGATACGCCAGTTAACGTAAAGGCGCCATTCAGAGAAGAAATCGCCAAAGCTGTCCAACAAATAAAAAAACGGAAAAGCTCCAGGCCTGGACAACATCAACCCAGAGTTACTTAAAGCAGATCCCTCTATAACAGCAGAAATTTTACATCCGCTACTGACAGCCATTTGGATGAATGAACAAGTACCAAATGACTGGAACAGAGACTTGCTCATCAAGCTCCCCAAGAAAAGAGACCTATCCGTTCGTGATCACTGGAGAGGCTGTCAATCCGAAGTAAGATTCTTTCTTGAATAATCCTATATAGGATAAAAGCACGTGTATACAAGAAGATAAGAAAGGAATAAGCAGGATTCAGAGAAGGTCGCTCTTACATTGACCAGATAAACACCTTGAGAATAATAGCAGAACATTCATATGCATACCAGTCACCACTTTACATGCTGTTTGTAGACTTTGAAAAGGCATTTGACAGTGTAACTAGAACACAAATTTTGAGCTCACTGCGAACTTTTGAAATCCCCAAGAAAATAATAGCTCTCATCAAGGTCTGCTTCCCGATCCAATAGCAGTGAAAACAGGAGTTAAGCAAAGCTGCATGCTCTCACCCATACTTTTTAACATAGTACTTAATCTTGTAACGGCGCAAGCAATAGATAAAGTGAGAGGAATAAAATGGAGCAATGGGACACATCTATAAGACCTAGATTTTGCATATGACCTTTACCTTCTATTCTACAGCCTCAACGACATGGAAGAGAAGCTAGAGGATCTAAAATCTGCAGCGAAGGAAGTTGGCTTGAAAATTAACACCCAAAAAACTAAAGACACGCGGGCAAATGATAACAGCACCGCAGAGTTTAAGCTTGGGAGCCAGATAATTGAGAAGGTGGATAAAAGTTTTGTTACCTTGAAAGCATGATTGCACCAGATGGCGGTGCAACTGAGGACGTTAACAGCTGCATAAACAAAGCAAGAGGAGCTTTTACAACTCTCCGCTCTGTCTGGAGATCGAAGGAAATATCACTGAGGAGCAAATTGCGGATATTTGAAAGTGATGTAAATTCTATGCTCCTTTATGGATGTGAAATACGGAAAGTGACAAAACAGTTAATCCACAACCTGCAGACACTCAACAACAGATTCCTGAGGAACATTCCTGGGGACACTGTGGCCAAATGTTATCTCTAACGAAACTCTTTGGGAAAGAACAAACCAGAAGCCAATTGACCTGCATATCAGAAGCAAGAAGTGGAGATGGTTAGGACATAATCTTAGAAGACCAAATGAACATATTGCGAGAGAAGCACTTGGCTGGGTCCCGCAAGGACCACGGAGGCGAGGCAGGCCCAAAATGACATGGAGACGGTCAGTTGAAGCAGAAGGCCATCAGCAAGGAATAGGATGGGAAGAAATGAAGATACTAGCAGAAGACAGAACAAGATGGCGATCCTTTGTTGCAGCCCTATGCTCCACATAAGGAGTTAAAGGAATTAATAATAAAATAATAAAGGCTCGCCCTACAAATTCGAACGTCTTTGCAATGTTTTGTAAGGAAATGGTAAGAATTTATACATCTTTATTGTCTCTACTGAAATTAGGTAGTCATCTCGAGTTAGAACTATTTCAAGACTGTATGACCTTAAAGATGAAGTTCACGTTTTTCTCACCAGCCATGCCTTTCACAAAGCAAAGTGCACGGAAGACGATGCATGGATTCAGACTATAGTTTATTTGGCAGCCATTTCCTCAAAAACTTACAGTTTATCTTTCTAGGGGTAAATATAAACGTTTATATTTTTCAATACGGTATCGAACCATTCATTAAAAACTTTATTTTTGGGAAACGTATTTCAATAGGAATCAAACAGAGTGCTTTGATATCCTTCACGGATTCCTGGTGGGAAACCATCGTTCTTTAGATGAAAATGTCAAGAACATGTTTAAAGAATATATGAAGGGACTTGGAAAAACCTTCAGAGTATATTTCCCTGCTATGTCCAACACTAACTGCCTTCACAATCTCTTTGAAGACTAAACGATTTAGAACCGACATGAAAATGAGCAGCTTCTTGAAATTTTCGCTGGTTTTCAATTACAGGACAGTTATAAATGCTTGCAACTACTTGGTTCAGTTGAAAGCGACACTAAAGAAAGCCATAACGGCTGTATTACCTTTTTTCATCTGTTTCCTTCCTATGCCTATTAAAAAAGTACATAAACAGACTGTGCTGAAAGTGATTTGAGACCTTCTCATGGAATTCCAAGGAAGAAGTGAGTAAATACAATGAAAACTTGCTTTTATTACTGCAATTACGCATACACGTTGCGCAACTTTAGGTTTTAAACAAAAAGTTCTAAGTTATTAAACCTTTTGCTTGGAATTAAATTTTATGCATTTCTACCATATTTAAAAGTCAGTTGTTAATCCAACTGAGATTGTACAGGAGTTCGCGAAACCAAGATCAAAAATGCTACTTCCAGTAACCGGTAAACACTCGAAGCCATTCTAACCGCCTACAAAAATTCACAGACAAAAATAACATATACGAAGAAGCAGGCTTCCGAAAAAAACAGAGGCGCTGCCGATCCGATACTGCCACTGATCAGTAGCAGCGCTGAGGCAGTAAACACAGTCACAGTAGCACCACCATTACTGCTCGATACAGAACGAGCTTTTGACATGTTATGGCACACAGAGCTACTAAGCAAGATAATAAGGTACGAAATACCAGTAGAGATGGTTAAACTGATTAGAGACATAACTGAAAAATGCTTGAAAATAAAGCAGGAAACTGAATTCTCCGAAACCCTTAAACAAGCAGCAGGTGTATCAAGGGGATGATATCGCCACTCCTGTATCTTTAATACAAGGCAGACATACCGCAGCCTGGTGAAGTTCGCAGCAGACTTTCAAGAAATACACAATTTGGTGTCTTTGCACAATTTTCGACTCAGTAGGAAAAGGGGAAAGTGGTGCCTCTTCATTTAAAAAATCGTAGAAGAACATAAAAGTGTATTTAAATTTTATCTCCGAACATACTGTTGAGAAGTACTTTCTTACTGAAAATTTTTATTACTTTCACCTTACTTAGTAATACTTACTGCTCCACTAAATTTAGTAATACAACCCACACACTCACTATCTGCTAAGCGTACGAGGCAAATACGACAAGAATTGACATTTTCTTTTAAGCATAATTATTCTTCTATTGTATTTTTGCATTGGAACCTTATGGGGATATTCAAACACAACATGAAATATAAACAGATTCTGTTCTTTCTGTAAATTTTTTTATTAACGTGTTACATGAACTGGACGCGAGTCTCAGTCATATAATTTACAACGTTTAGTTTAGTAACTAGGCGCAGAATGCTGACATCTCGATTTACAGGCCATTCTGAAGAATCTGTCATAAGAAATTTCTCACTCAAATTGTTTAAATATTCTCTTACATCACCCAACTAATGTGATGTTTCTTGAGAAGACATTCAGCTAAGAAATCGAAGTAAACAACCTGTCTACATTGGGTAATCAATAAATTTATCGCGCTGAAGTAATACTTGTGCGTACTTGATATCGTTTCTAAAAATTCATGTATAAACCTATACAACACAGAATTAGATAAAAAAGGAATAGTGGACGAGTAAAACTGAACGCCTTTCAAAAAGGAACGATCACCAGAGAACTAGTTCCCAAAGACGAAAGTGTTTGCCCATCAACAGCTATTCCACAGATCAGAACTGTGAATACAGTTTATTCGCGAAATTTTGCAGACAGATTCATTTTAGTACGGAGAACTGTACAACTGTATCATATCTATCAAGAACTGTAAAAAAATGTTTATTCCTCGAAAGCTGTGTGTCAACTTCACGTGACTGCATACCGCATCAGCGGGATTACACAAAGAGAGAGCCCTGCATGCCGACGGTACGGCTTTCTGGTGTCAGGCCGCAACAGTAGAGCTAATATCGACGGAAACAAACACACATGAAGATGCTGGAAACATTGATGTCGATGTGGAGGATACGTCCAAATACAATAAAATCAACATTTCTAATAACAAGAACACACGCACATTACGCAGTAGGGAAATTACAGGATAATGCTCTGAATACCCTTATACCCATACCAGATTCATACGACAGATTCATGGAAATAGTTAAAGAATGCTCACGACTCGCCACCCCGACGCTGCAACACTAACTATATCCAGGGTCTAACAACAACGACGGAGTCTCAACTGTAAGACTTTCTTCGAGGCCAATCCCCTGGGGAAAAAAATAATACAGGCGGGCTATCAGTTCTGTATCACAGGCCAAGAGAGAACTGGATCAAACTAATGAAAGAATTCTATATGAGCAGTCACAAAAGCTTGGAGACTGCTGCAACTCAAACAGCAATCCAACTCACTGAAGAGCATTTGTCAACGTATAGGCAAACCATATAGTCACACAGCTCGTAAAGCATGATAAGGCACATCAAATGCCCCTAGACATGAAACCAATATGAACCGAATAGACAGCAGCAAAATCAAACTGTCCTCCCCTTTTACCACAGACCAGCTATACTGCTATAAAGAAATGCAACCACGGAGAGCCGCTGGACTAGACGAAATCATGACTAATCAGATAAAACACTTCAGACCGAAGGCTAAACAGTCGCTACTGGACATGTTCAACGACTCTTTACACCAGTGCAAAATTACTAGTATCTAGTGAAAAGCCAAGGTAATAGCTTTTCTTAAACCGGATAAAGAAGCTAGCAACCCAAACAGCTACTACACGATCTCCCTGTTATACCATAATTACAAATCGAAAGGCTGATACAAAATCGCCTCACAATGGGCCATGGAACCTATCCTCGTAGCGCAACAGGATGGATTCCTGTCCTGAGAAATGCTGTACCACAAAACGCACAAGGACTCAATCTACTTCAGCACATCGAGGGTGGTTTCCAAGAGGACTACATAACAGATGCTGTTTCTATCGACCTTACGGCTGCATATGACACCACCAATCTCCGACACTCGATGCTGAAGGTATATGCTACGACTAAAGACAGTCTCGCAACACCATCAGAAAACTGCTCCAAAATCATAGATTGCTAGTGGAGTTTGAGGGAAATCCAAGCGTATGGCGAAACCACAAGAATGACCTGCCACAGGGATTTGTGTCGACACTATTAATCTTTAACATCTACACCAACGATTAATCCCCCCCCCTGCAGGTACAAACAGCAATATACAGGGCGTCCCACTTAAACCTTACACCGCCAATCTCTGATGTTAACAAACGGCTTTCACGGATATGAATGTACGGCAGGGGCTCACAAAAGTAAATACTACGAGACATTCTAAATCATGTGCAAATATTGGCTTCAACACAAACTTCCGTTTATTTAAATGGGCACCTCACACAGTTCAATTTGCAATCAATAGCATGAGAAGTCACAATAATAATGGAGTTGGTTCCATCGCAATACGTCAATTACATCCCGAGAAATTGGAACACGAAATTGACATGTCAAATGCACGAAACGAGCTGCTATTGCACCTCCCGCGATGCGTGACCCGCATGTAGCTCTTTGTCGCGATGTGATTGACATACCACAATAATAAAAACGCTGTACTTACATATTGCAATGTACACTGTTAGTATGTGGCCTGGAAAACGTATCTATGTCCAGTAACCTGCAGTGAAGACAAGGACACGGTTTACTCGTATGTGCTTTTTGAACTGTTCGATAGTACTACAATAGATGTAACGGTAACGAAATACCGATAGCCACCGGCCAGAGTAAAGAAAATTAATGGCTGTCAAAGAACAGCACAGACGGTTACACGCTATCTGTACGTAGTCGTGCATCAATTACACAGTGGTACATGCCACGTACAGGACATGTCACATGACATCTTTACTGACTGCGACACAACTGAATCGTTGCAGATGGTGCAACACATACGTAAACAAACTGCAGTACCAACAAAAAGTCTTCTCTGTAACACAAAAAATGTACACCAGTGTTCAATCACATACCTCACAGCCAAAACGCTAGAACGTATGTTCAAAGACATCGTCATTTGCTTGGCAACACCGCTGTGCGCGCTCCATCACGGATGTCAATGTTTGTGGCGTTATTGGAGCACATGCAGTGGCAATACAGGTTTTCATGATGGTCACTGTTGTTGGATCCTGCTGATACACCACATGCCCCCCCCCCCCCCCCCTTCCATGCCAACCAAGGAAGTGAGCTCCGGTGACCGTGCTGGATATTCCTGAAAGGAAATGCCTTGTGCAATCCATCGACGTGAGAATAATTGGTTTAGCACCTGTCGTGCCACCATGGCATTATGCGCAGGACATCCATCATGTTAACAGCCCATTATTTGACGCAAATGAAGGGGTACGTCTTCTATCAGTCCAGGTAAACTACATCTCAGGAATCGCTTGTACTGTCGCCCCTTATGAGTGCCATCAATGAAATACAGCCCAACGATGTAGTGTCCTACAATACAATACCAAATGACACCCCACTGACGATGATGTACACCTGTAAGCAGTGCCCTATGCTGCATGAAGTCACGGCCTTTCCGAAGAACCCACTGACAGTATTCCAGGTAATTGTGAACGTCGTTGCCGTGGAGACCTTGATGTAGCTCCACGTAATATGGGTGGCATTTATGCCAGTGCAGAATAGGCATCACGCTCGTTTGAGGGATTCCCATCTGTCTCTCCATTTCATGAATAAATACTTGCAAGATTTAACGCAGTGGCTGCCAAAGCTGCTACCTCTGCTGCTTCATGTGTTACGCTTTTGTCCCCGATCCGCATTCGTGGAGACAACCGCCCCGCCGCGCGAAACCTTCGAACAATATTCATATAGGTAGGGCGGGTCGGCTGACGATTATTAGGGTACCGCTGGGCATACACCTGTGTCGCAAGTGTGCAATTATGGTGACATTCTCCGTACACTAATACCACGTTAATCATTTCCTCATTTCTGAATACAATGTCGAATGCCTAGAACGGATGGACAGGTAAATTAATATCAATATTACAACAGTGACACCAATTAAAGTGTACAAAACATCGGTGTCATGTACCTGTACTTCCACACAGAACAATCTGTTTCGTAGTGAGCCGTCCCACGCACAGCACCGATTGCGACCCGTTCCTGTACACAACTGCAGAGGCGAAGGCTTGACATGTGCGGTGTAACGGGGCGGCGTACACCGGTCCTTACTGTTCCGCAGTCTGTACGTAGATAGATACAACATGCACAAGGAACACCGTTATGCACATATCAGTGTTCGTTGCAGAAATCCTTATCATTACTTTCCGCCCGCGTGATACCAGTGAAAGTAAGAATACGTATGTCAAACGCGTCACGATTACGAGCAACGCACGGGTCACACCTGCATCGCGGGAAGCGCAATAGCGGCGCATTTCATTCCATTCATTTCACTCGCCAACTTCGGGTTGCAATTTCTCGGGATGTCAACAAGTTTGTTTGTGTTGCCATCCTCCGCAGCAAGCATATAAATACTTGTTTTGTAAATAAAACTGCCTTTTCCTGCTGTTAGTTACTTTATTTATCCCATACGCGTTTCGCCTTTTCCTGTTCTAAGCAGTCATAGGTGGGATCTACAGGGTGTTACAAAAAGGTACGGCCAAACTTTCAGGAAACATTCCTCATACACAACGAAAAGAAAATATGTTATGTGGACATGTGTCCGGAAACACTTACTTTCCATCTTAGAGCTCATTTTATTACTTCTCTTCAAATGACATTAATCATGGAATGAAAACACACAGCAACAGAACGTACCAGCGTGACTTCAAACACTTTGTTACAGGAAATGTTCAAAATGTCCTACGTTAGCGAGGATACATGCATCCACCCTCCGTCGCATGGAATCCCTGATGCGCTGATGCAGCCCCGGAGAATGGAGTATTGTATCACAGCCGTCCACAATACGAGCACGAAGAGTCTCTACATTTGGTACCGGGGTTGCGTAGACAAGAGCTTTCAAATGCCCCCCTAAATGAAAGTCAAGAGGGTTGGGGTCAGGAGAGCGTGGAGGCCATGGAATTGGTCCGCCTCTACCAATCCATCGGTCACCGAATCTGTTGTTGAGAAGCGGACGAACACTTCGACTGAAATGTGCAGGAGCTCCATCGTGCATGAACCACATGTTGTGTCGTACTTGTAAAGGCACATGTTCTAGCAGCACAGGTAGAGTATCCCGTATGAAATCGTGATAACGTGCTCCATTGAGCGTAGGTGGAAGAACATGGGGCCCAATCAAGACATCACCAACAATGCCTGCCCAAACGTTCACAGAAAATCTGTGTTGACGACGTGATTGCACAATTGCGTGCGGATTCACGTCAGCCCACACATGTTGATTGTGAAAATTTACAATTTGATCACGTTGGAATGAAGCCTCATCCGTAAAGAGAACATTTGCACTATTCGCAGAAGTGCACCAGTGGAAGCCAATCAGCTGCTGATAGTGCCTTCACACGCTGTACATGGTACGGAAACAACTGGTTCTCTCGTAGCGCTCTCCATACAGTGACGTGGTCAACGTTACCTTGTACAGCAGCAACTTCTCTGACGCTGACATTAGGGTTATCGTCAACTGCACGAAGAATTGCCTCGTCCATTGCAGGTGTCCTCGTCGTTCTAGGTCTTCCCCAGTCGCGAGTTATAGGCTGGAATGTTCCGTGCTGCCTAAGACGCCGATCAGTTGTTTCGAACGTCTTCCTGTCGGGACACCATCGTTCTGGAAATCTGTCTCGATACAAACGTACCGCGCCACGGCTATTGCCCCGTGCTAATTCATACATCAAATGGGCATCTGCCAACTCCACATTTGTAAACATCGCACTGACTGCAAAACCACGTTCGTGATGAACACTAACCTGTTGATGCTACGTACTGATGTGCTTGATGCTAATACTGTAGAGCTATGAGTCGCATGTCAACACAAGCACCGAAGTCAACATTACCTTCCTTCAATTGGGCCAACTGGCGGTGAATGGAGGAAGTACAGTAGATACTGACGAAACTAAAATGAGCTCTAACATGGAAACTAAGCGTTTCCGGACACATGTCCACATAACATCTTTTCTTTATTTGTGTGTGAGGAATGTTTCCTGAAAGTTTGGCCGTACCTTTTTGTAACTCCCTGTATAACGATACAGTTTTGTTAGTTTTAGATCACTGAACAGTTCACTTCGCGATTTTTTTTGTAAAAGGTAATTACTTACGATTTGCTGATCCGCGTTTCCTCACATCTGGTCTGGAGGTCGCACTACCACTTTTATCACTGCCATATAATCACAACTTCGTATTCTGGTCTTCCTCACACGTTTCACCATGTTTCTCACCAATATTTGCACACGGTTCAGAATGTCTCATAGTACTTACTTCCGCGAGCCTCTGCCGTGCATTCATACCGGTGAAACCTGTTTGTTAATATCTATTGTGGGGTACACTATACCACACTGTATAGGCAGGTGACAGGGCAATTACAGGACAAGGAAGAACATTTGAGCAGGTGGCAACAATGAGTAATGCCTTGTAGCCAAGCATGCACTACCTGTTCTTCTCCACTGATGTGCTGTTCTGCGGGCGAATATGCAACGCCAGTCTGCCATAATTTTTGCCACGCTACGCACGTACACACTGCTCTGAATGAGGCATCTCTCATAATTACCGGATGCTTGAGACAAACTGAAGTGGAGCAGCTGCATGTACTAGCAGGCACAGCTCCGCCTGGCATCAGGCGTAAACCAGCTGCCCAAGGGAAAGGATGTAGAACTTGGATCTCTGATATTCGCCTGCTGTTTGGCCTCTAGGCAACACCGTCACGTTTCAAGTCCAGAAAAAGTTTGTCAGCAACAATAATATAACCCAAAGGTTGTAAGTGTGGAAAAACAGTAGAGAATGCTCCTCTAGGCAAGAACTACCTCCTGGTCACAATGAGGACTGATGTACCTGGAAATCCAACAGATTGCCATCTGCTGCTGGGTGATGTGTAGTAAATCTTGAAAGGTGGGCATGTGCTGGTAGACCCTCAACCTCTCAGTGTGGGGAGGAACAGACAATGCCCCACCTGTGCAGCTGCCATTTGTATCCGTCGTCATGCACCGAAGAAGATCTGATGCTGCCCAACTCTAATGCCTTGGACATAGCACGTTTTTGGGAAAACAGTTTAATGTCCGACAGTTTGTGTGCCCTTAAATGTATTTATGACTGTTTAAGAGAGATAGAAATGCTTATAACTGTAGGCTAACACTAATGTGTTAAAGTGATTAAATAGTGGAGGTGATTTAATTACTGTCATGTTTGTCTGTTTCCATGTTTAAATGTGTATTGTCCGTGCACACATCTTTATAACTGTTAAGCTTTTTGCCGCCTCCGTTGTAACTGATGCCTTTGACACGAATGAAAAACTATGTGTCCTTTCAGAGGATAGTGATGAATTTGACACGAATAAAAAACTAGGTCTCGCTTCAGAGGATAGCGATGAGACGGGGGGAGGGGGCGGATGTCCGTCTGGTCTGTGGCTGCGCCGTCTCCGTGTCCTCCGTCTCGCCGGGGACGTCTGCGAAATTCGTCGTTGGCAGCGGCTGCACTAGTTTGAGCTTCCTTGCTTAAGCAGCGTGCACTCGCAGTTGCTGCCACGGGCACCTCCTCCTCCTCCTTCCTATGCCTTTGAACAGGTTCAGGAGGAGGAGGAGGAGGAGGAGGAGGAAAGGAAACTTCGACCATCTTCGCTATTGGCCTCTTCGTTGGGGGCAGCGATGTTTCCATTCGGTCAACCTCTCGTAGGAGGTCACCGAGAATTCCTTCATCGATCTCAGTGGCCTCTTGAGCTGCATGTAATGAGGCTGTCCCCGGCAGGCATTGACGTCTTGATTCATCAAGCGTGGCGGGGCAGTGCCTGGCAGGACAGCGGTCTCTTCAGTGGTACTACCGTTGGGGTAACCTGCAGGGCACTGGCTTCTTGGGTAGCCAAGCCTGGTGGTTTGACTCCCTCCGGGGCCGCCACCGGCTGGACAGTGTCGTCTTGAGTCAACACGCCAGGCGGGGCTCCCGGCGGTACAATACCCTCTTCGTTCACCGTGCCTGGCAGGGCAGCAGCCAACTGAAATTTTTGAAATGGAAGGAACGTCTTTTCGGCAGCCTCTCGACCTTCGCAACGGCTTCCAGTGACCAGACGAAGCGTAACAACATACAGCAATGACGCTGTCAGCTAGCGAAAACCCACGGAATCGTCTGTCGCGTGGTACGTTGTCGTACGCTGGGTCGGCGTTAAGTGGAGGGCCGAATGGAGCCGCCGACAGAGCAACCTCTGCCGGACAGCGATCCGCCACACCCTTCGCATTAACAACACGCTCCTCTACGTTCTGCATCTCAGCGTTGACTTATCACCGGCCATAGCTGTAGCTGTAGGGGAAGCGGCAGGACCCAGGACCGCAAGCCGTGGACACAGAGACGCAGTCGCAGCGGCCCGCCGAGGACCCGGACAGCACAGGTAGTGAGCTAGGGAGACATGCCAGATCCGACTCGGATGGCGAGCAGTCAACGAACCGCCCCCCCCCCCCCCTAACAATGCAGAATGGACCATCTGCCACTACTAAAATAATGCATAGCAAGCCCGAGGACCGCAGTTAACTTATACGCCCTTTCACACTTCTTGCAACAGAACCGCCGATGTAGCTTATTACAAGATGCAGTAAGGTCACACACACAATGGATACCGGCATACAACGTTTTCAGCAACAGACGACGATTACAGCATTCATTGTCATGCAAGGCATCAAAACAAGGCAAGCAAAATTAATGGTCGGCGCGCATGGATTTGCAGTTGAAATGTTACGTTGCTTCATAAGTTTCTGCAGTCTTTGTTCTGTACGTTGGTATCCCGATTGCTATCGATTGTCTCTTTTTATTTGTAGTTCACTACTGCTATTTAAGTTTACGAGGGGCGTCTGGAAATTCCGTGTAAAGTCACAGAGATGGCACCACCGGGGCGTGTCGAGGTCATGTTTAGTTAGTAGCAGCTTTGGTAAGAACGCACAGTAAGTTTCAGCCATATTGGTCTATTTCTTTGTGTTTGGCATTCGTGTGAATCAAGGAAGTCGAGTGACTGTCAAAAAATGAACGAAAAAGAATTTGGTGTGACGATTAAACATTACTATATGAAATGCAAAACGCCTCAGGGGACTAAAGAGAAGCTTGATAGGCATTACGGTGACTCTGCACCTTCGATTAGAACAGTTTATAACTGGTTTCAAAATTTTCGGAGTGGCCATATGGGCACAAGTGATGCTGAAAGTTCTGGACGTCCTGTGGAGCTTACGACTCCAGAAATCATTGATAAAATCCATGATATGGTAATGGATGACAGAAAAGTTAAGATGCGTGGAACTGCGCGGACACAACCTCAAGACTCAAAAGTTTCTCTCATGTAGCTGTATGATCGAAATCGGTTTTCAAATGTGTTATTCCCTCATAGTTTTGAACATACAACACGATGTGCCTCAAATGAATGCACATGATAGTTGTCCGGAGCAACACAGTTTGGCAACACCGATTTCGTTTGCCCGTTCTCTGCCGCCATGCACGCCTCCTTATCGCTCCGCCTCTATGCGGGGAAGCGCCTTCTTACGTGACGCGGGCTATAGAAAATGGTGTGCCAAATCGAAACATCGGAACATTTCCGTAATCTTCTTATGTTTGATGCCGATAGACGAATGACAGCAGTGGAGACAAACATTTGCGCCGTGTACGGGAGTAATACCATTGGGCAGAGCACAGCAGGAAAATCGTTTTCTCGGCCGTTACAACGCGCACAATCACAAGTAACATCACTTTGGTGTAGACATACCAGAGTCCGCGCGGCCAATTTTTACAACAGGACTTACAGCCCCTCATCATGCTCTCTCCAGCGACAACAGGACCAATCTGCAGTACTTACTACAGCGTAATTTACGGAAACAGCTGCAGTGTTCCCCAACCAAAAAGGATAAAATGATGTCATTACCCGCAAGGTCAAGAGAACTGTGCGTGACTTAATAAAGTGGAAGATTCAACTAATGAAACTAATATTTGCTGAAGCATTTAGCAAAAGGTGTCTAGCTGAAAAAGCAGTTCCATAGGATATCAAAGTGAACAGCAAGAACAACAGTAACAGTGCGCAACTGGCAAAGGTAAAGTGTGAACTGTGCTGCTTACCCACGAAAATTAGAGCTCAGTAAAAAATAAAACGGAAAGAGCTTTCGAACAGGCAGATATACGTGCTTCATTTAGAACTAAGTAACCTGCTGTTTGCTGTGCATTTCGTATGTATCGAAATTAGTGTTTTCATTAGGACAGAGCGTCATATGATCAAGGCATAAGAGGAAATTAAGAGCCCTAATGTCATACAAGAAAGAGTAAAATAACCCACCATATGGTGAAGATTGTTTCTTTGATAGAGTTCTCAATTGCACAACTATTTATTTCGCTCGTTCTTTACAAAACCTGCTAAACAAGAGCCTAAAACAAAACACTGCGCCTAACAAAACAAAATTAATTTTAAAGAAGTAATTGTTACAACCAAAGTCGCATGTGATACAGATAAATGAAATAACTGCGATAAAAATTCAGTAGGTAATAAACTAATCAAGAACCACTAAAAAGGCACAACACAAATTCTCACAAGGGTCAAATGATTTCAGAAAAATGAACACAGAACTCAAAATTTGCAAAGTAGTACACTACAATCTGGCGATAGGCTTTGGCCCGAAATTAGTGATGGTACAATAAAATTTAAAAAATATAAAAGAACACATTTGTGGCATGTTGCAGTAGTTTTTACAGTGTAACTTCAAAGGTACACTACTGGCCATTAAAATTACTACACCACGAAGATGACGTGCTACAGACGCGAAATTTAGCCGACAGGAAGAAGATGCTGTGATATGGAAACGATTAGCTTTTCAGAGCATTCACACAAGGGTGGCGCCGGTGGCGACACCTACAACGTGTTGACATGAGGAAAGTTTCCAACCGATTTCTCATACACAAACACCAGTTGACCGCCGTTGCCCGGTGAAACGTTGTTGTGATGCCTCGTGTAAGGAGGAGAAATGCGTACCATCACGTTTCCGACTTTGATAAAGGTCGGATTGTAGCCTATCGCGATTGCGGTCTATCGTATCGCGATATTGCTGCTCGCGTTGGTCGAAATCCAATGACTGTTAGCAGAATATGGAATCCGTAGGTTCAGGAGGGTAATGTGGGACGCCGTGCTGGATCCCAAAGGCCTCGTATCACTAGCAGTCGAGATGACAGGCATCTTATCGGCATGGCTGTAACGGATCGTGCAGCCACGTCTTGATCCCTGAGTCAACAACAGATGGGGACGTTTGCAAGACAACAACCATCTGCACGAACAGTTCGACGACGTTTGCAGCTGCTGGGACTATCAGCTCGGAGACCATGGCTGCGGTTACCCTTGACGCTGCATCACAGACAGGAGCGCCTGCTAGTTGATATTCTGTGCTTTTGAAGTGTTGTTTGTCTCAGTCTTGCATTACCAGTGCTATACTGTGATTATTCTGTATATTTAAGACGGTATTAATAAAACAGCTCGCCTATTGTTTGTAGTTACTACAAAGTCAACACGCATGTGTGCGAACAACCCAAATGTTTTCTGTTAGATTTGTGGGAATTATAATAGTGGCTAAGCAGAGAACGCTTACAACAGACTTTGTGAAAAGCGCTTACCACGCTTATTTTAAAAGAGACCTTGGTGATCAGGGCAAGGAATGGGCGCCAGAGACAGTTTGCCGTTATGGTGCTGACAGGTTAATATTCTGGACACAAGGAAAGAAAACATGCATGCATGATGTGTAAGAAGTCTAAATATCATCGTAATGACTTACTTGTGTTTGGTTCATGTTCAGGGGTGAAATTCGAAAAATAAGAAACAAATCCAGTTGCAGATAGAGAAGATCCGATTGCTCCCCTTCCTATGGCTGATTGAGAAAAAATGGCAGAAGATGATAAAATGGCAGAAGATGATAAAAATGAAGCTGATGCACTTACCGGAAACTATAGTGATTCTGCCAGCCTAAATCCGACTTTACTCAGCAACTGTCCCCTCAGTGTGAAAGTAATGATCTCGTACGAGGTTACAATTTGCCTAAGCAATCTGCGAAACCACTTGGGTCCTGGTTAAAAAGTAAGAAACTTCTGAAACCAGGAACACATTACTCATTGTACAGGCAGGGAGAACTAGTTCCGTTACTCTTACAGAACGAGTCCTTGCTTTATTGCAAAAATATAAACGAGTTAATGCACTTCGATTGAATTTTCTCATTTTGAGAGTACGAAAGGGGCGATCTGTTTTAATTGCTAAAGATCAACATAACATGCAATATTTCTTTATTTGAGACAACCGGTTTCAACATATATTTCTGTATCTTCAGGTCTGTAAGAAAGTGCATATATACTGATGCGCCGAAGGAACTGGTATAGGCACGCGTATTCAAATACAGAGATCTGCAAACAGGCAGAATACGGCGCTGTGGTTGGCAACGTCTACATACGACAAAAAGTATCTGGCGCAGTTGTTAGGTCGGTTACTGCTACTACAGTGGCAGGTTATCAAGACTTAAGTGAGTTTAAACGTGGTGCTTTAGTTTACGCACGAGCGATGGGACAAAGCATCTCCGAGGTAGCGATGAAGTGGGGATTTTCCCGTACGACAATTTCACGAGTGTACCGTGAATATCAGAAATCCTTAAAACATCAAATCTCCGGCATAGCTGCGGCCGGAAAAATATCTTCCAAGAACGGGACCAACGACGACTGAAGAGAATCGTCCAACCTGACAGAAGTGTAGCCCATCCGCAAATTGCTGCAGATTTCAATGCTGAGCCATCAACAAGTGTCAGCGTGCGGACCATTCAACACCATCCTTATGGGCTTTCTGAGGCGAAGGCCCACTCGTGTACCCTTGATGATCGCACGACACAAAGCTTTGCGCCTCGCCTTGGCCCGTCAACACCAGCGTTGGACTGTTCACTGGAAACATGTTGCCTGGTCGGTCGGGTCTCGTTTCAAATTGTATCTAGCGGATGGACGTGTACGGGCAGGGAGGAAACCTCGTGAATCCATGGACCCTGCATGTCAGCAGGGGCTATTCAAGCTGGTGGAGGCTCTGTAATAGTGTGGGGCGTATGCAGTTGGAACCCTGATACGTCTCTCACAGGTGACACGTATGTAAGCATCCTGTCTGATCACCTGCATCCATTTATGACCATTGTGCATTCCGACGGACTTGGGCAATTTCAGCATAACAATGCAACACCACACACGTCCAGAATTGCTACAGATTGCTCCAGGAACACACTTCGGTGTTGTAACACTTGCGCTAGCCACCAAACTCCCCAGACATGAACATAATTGAGCATATCTGGGATGCCTTGCAACGTGCTGTTAAGAAGAGCTCTCCACCCCCCTCGTACTCTTACGGATTAATGGATAGCCCCGCAGGACTCATGGTGTCTGTTCCCTCCAGCACTACTTGAGACATTAGTCGAGACCATACCACGTCCTCTTGCGGCACTTCTGCGTGCTCGTGGGAGCCGTAAACGATATTAGGTAGGTATACCAGTTTCTTTGGCTCTTCAGTGTACATGGCAAATGTTTCACATAATTTAAGCTGTAATATTGGATATTAAAGTTTTAGTTATGCATTATAAAAACCTGAAGTGGACCTGTAAATTTACATACCTTAAAAATCTTTGTTGTAAAACCGAGTTCATTTACGCTGAACTTCACGCGAAGATGTCTAGTGGATAAAGATAAGGACAATGTGCGAAAGGCCATGTCCATGTACATATTGCTCACAGATGCTTGTCACATCACACAAAATGGTACACATTTCCATTTCCATCAAGTGCATTGGCTTATGTTAATTTATCCTGTTATTTTATGTTCGCCTTGGCTGTTCTGCTTCCTTTCCTTCTATGGTACCACATAGTTTATACTCAAGCTTGTTGTGTCTCACTTCACGACAACCTACCAGTGTGGTTCTCATTTTAACATGAAACAACTATTTTCTAGCAGTTCAGTATAATAAATAAGTAACATACGTTCGAGTATAAGGTACGGTTATAGCTTTACAATCATATTCTTATGTATTTCTGACTGTCAAGTGCCATGATATAAAAAAGGAAGCTTGAATACAAACAAATATGCTAGATTAGCATGTTAGAATATGCACCACCCCTCGTATTCCTATTATTATACGCAAGAGGATATTATCATTCCTCCCCCCCCCCCCCCCCCACTGTAAATATCTGTGACTTTTCATCTTGAATGATTGTACTCTTCTGCTTTTAACGACTGAGACTTTTGCGCAAAAGTGATAGTACTTCTGGGTTCGATCGTTAGTTGCACTTCTACAGGTACCCACTGTAGAAGTACACTACACTGACAGTTGTCACTGTGCTGAGACCTATATTCTTAGAAATATTTGTGATCTTGTACACTACATCCTAAAAAAGGCGCAATGTTGCCGCCTGCATAACGTAAGTAACACGCACTACACGTTTTTATTGTGATTGGTCACACACTCTTATTAATGTGCCAATTACTCTGTCTCACATACTTATATATTTTTACTATGCTGTAGTGCAACACCTATGCATACACAGCCCTACATAGCAGCGTATGACTTGAGTCTATCTATAGCAAGTTTTTGAGGTGAAGCTCTGGCGAACCAAGGTCAATTCTATATGTCAGGCTTGAGCTGGATTCTTTCTTATCTCATCAGGCTCACTACTTAATATTTACCTTCTACGCTACAATAGATAGCTGTTTGTGAATAATTATACCTCAAGGCTTCAGTGATCTACTTTGAAGAGTTTGTGCGAGGTTTGCGGTTTGTTGGTGTCTACTGAGCCTAAGCGCTGCCAGGTTCGCTTTCTCGTTGTCTGGGGTGCATGATACCGGTGAACTTTACTTTGAAGTAACCGCAGGCAAGCCATTTGTGTTTCTCATACTGGGGAAGTGTTAAGAGTATCTTCATGTTCTCATACGTCTCTTTCATTTAAATTGAATGGGTCACAGGAATGCAATTATACACGTTCCCATTAGCAATAACATAGATTTGAGGCTCCTCGTTGATGAATCTAGTCTCCACTGCGTAAGATCACGTTCAATACCGTAGAAGTGTATTAACTGCTAGAATCCATTCAACAGCCAATATTGCATAAAATATTTCTTTGGTTAAGTCAACTGGTTTCAAGAGAAATTGCCGTCTTCTTTATTTCTGTAAGAAAGGGCATATGCCTGGAATATGTCTCATAAGTTAAGATGTAATATTTGATATAAAAGTTTTAGTTAGGTATTATACAAACCGGAATTGCACCTATACACTTACATACCTTAAAAATCTTTTTGTTCTAAAATGTGTTTATTTACGTTGAACTTCACGCCAAGATGTCATGTGGATAAAAATCAGCACATTATAAAAGATTTGTCATCGCTAAAATATTTAAAAGCGTGAAACACATTGTGGGAAAGGCCATGTCTATATACATATTGCTCACAGGTGTTTGTCACATCACACAAACACATTATAACTGCAAATCTGTTTACATATGATGGACATATGGTACAACTGACAGGTATTACTGCACAGATAACATTTGTATAATGTGTTGCAGCCACTAAGACGGCTCTTCCATCGGAACCATCTAACAGATTGTGAATAATTCTCTTTCAGTGTTTGAAATTACCTTCGTGAGTGGCCTTTAAGAACAGTAAAGACCACAAAATTGTACTTGCTAGCTGAAGCACACATTTAATTCTCACAATCCGCTTAACACGTTCTTATTACTGCATGCATAATAGGAAAATTAACGTCTTTACTCTGCAATAGTTTATTCCGTGGTGGTTGTGGAGCTTACCTGCCACAAACGCGACAGGCGCCCAAGCGCACTGCTGCCCATATTTTGCAAACTATGTAATTGTGTTGTTTGTCCCCAGTCTGCTTTGCGCACTGACAAGGTTTCGGTGTCTTCTGTATCCGCAGCTGATGGTGATAGATAGCCACGATTATTTTTCCTAAGTAAATTGTGCAAAACACAGATGGCCAAAACAACATTTTTTGTGGTTTCATATAAATGGCCGTCCGTAACACTCGAAAACGTGAAGAAATAATTCCGAGCGAATTTTCAACTACATTCGGAGCACGAGACAAACTACGACTAAAGATTCTTTTGTCGTGGTCGAGCTCTCGTTGCGAGTATGGTTTCAAACAATGTTCAGTCAACGGAAATGCTTTATCTCCAATGAAAATAAAATTAAAATTTTTTACTGTCTCGTGATTTTCAGGCAAATACAGCTGTCTTTGCCTTAATTTACTACGAACATCTGTGTACTCAATTATTCCACCATCAGAAATTCGTCCATTTTTTCCTACATCGACCAATACAAACTCGTAATTCGCGTTTACAATAGCCATTAAAATAATACTGTAAAAGTTTTTGTAGTAATAGTACTGGGCTCCTGAATGAGGTGGAGGTACAATATGTATATGTTTTCCATCCACTACTCCGCCACAGTTTAGAAATTGCTATCTGTCTTGAAAGCCCTTTGGAATTCCCGTCCATTCGGCCTTCGTTGTAGGAAACTGGAAAACAAAAAATACAGCTAAGTTTTATTTCCAAGATGGAGTTATCAGAACAAAAACCAAAACAAGCTGCAGCGAAGGGAAGTGAACGGAAATCAGATTTAACAGGGGCTACATGTGACTTCAGGAGGATTTGCAGTCGTGCTTTAATTGAGTCCGGTTCCAAAGACACACTGGACGAATATGATGCAACTGGAATAGGCGTTGCAAAGAAACTGAGGAAAATGGACCAGACACAAGTAATGTATGTGGAGACTTTAATAGCTGCAATACTGAGTCGAGGACTGTTCAACAAACTGCACACTCACACTGGTGTGTGTAACAATAGGTTCTATCTCCCCACCGACATCGACAAAGAGCCAGGAAGGCCATGAAAGTGGTGGGACTTGTTAAGACATCATTAAACGGTGGCACATTTAAAAGATACAATAAAGGTCTGATCTTATGTACTTCTGTATATTGTTTAACAAATAATAAAATTATTTCTGCACATATAAGACATCATTAAACGGTGGCACATTTAAAAGATACAATAAAGGTCTGATCTTATGTACTTCTGTATATTGTTTAAAAAATAATAAAATTATTTCTGCACATATAAGACATCATTAAACGGTGACACATTTAAAAGATACAATAAAGGTCTGATCTTATGTACTTCTCTATATTGTTTAACAAATAATAAAATTATTTCTGCACATATTTTCTTTGAAAATTAAATAGCTGTAGCACTAGAATTGTGGAAAATATGAAAATTGCTTTCACTTACTTTCATGTAGTCTGATCTCAGATCATCATATATTTTTAGACAACATAGTTGTATGGAGGTAACAGTGATTAATTTACTTATAGTCAATTATTCAAAATGACAGTCACAATCGCATTACTTATTTCGCCGCCAACCGGTTTCAAATCAAATGAATACGATGCCAATATAGTAGAGACAATAAAAAAGAAAATACAGGCACAACGGCCCAAAATACCCCAAAAAAGAATTTTCTCGAAATTGCGATTTATGGGGACGATATTGGATAAAATAAATAGACTATTTAAAGAATCAGACATTAGGATAGCCTTTTCCTCGAACACTATAGCAAATAACCTTAGGCAAAGCATAGGAGATTTTAAAAATAAAATCTTCTACACATTGGGCGTCTACAAACTAACTTGCAAAGACTGTAAAAAAATCTACATTGGACAGACAGGGAGAAATTTTAAAACTAGGTTCAAAGAACATACCACGTGAATAGCACGCAATAAATCGCTATTTGGACAATACCTAGATGCCGAGAAACACACAGAAATTTATATAGAAGAAAATCTAAGGGTACAGCATGTGATCCAGAAGGGACCCATGATTGACATCTTGGGAAATTTAGAGATCTTCCTGCACAATAAACAGGATCCAGCGGCAATTCTTAATGAGAAAATAAACTGTGATAATAATTATTTTGAAATCTTCGCAAATATTATTGGTTCATGACTGTACTGCTTCTCCTTCTCAGCTATATTAATATTGTATGACGCTGTATACTGATACTACTTTTATTATAGTGTTTTAATTTTATAATGAAGACTTACAAAGTTTAAATATTTCCTTATATAAGTCCTAAAATATTAATATATAATTCAGAAACAACTTTGTGGATGAGTATCCATAATACAACGACTTACGTGGATCGACGGCAGCATGACGAAAGGAGGATTGTGGTACACCGATGCTACAATATCGAATGGCGGGCTACAGCAGACGACACGTACAAGTAGGCCACTATGACGACGGAATCCTAGCCAAATACGCCAAGGGGCACTTGATATACTCCCTTTTCTAATATGTTAAGTTTATAACGAGGAATACACTGATTTTGGAGTTTTTTACTTATTACTAGGAACAACTTTTATAGATAGCAGCTGAACACACCACAACACATGCTGTTCAAAGATAATGCCGCAGCAAAAGACCACATGGAATGACAACAACATGGCGGAAGAATGGTTATGGTACGCCGTTACCATAACAACGAGCGCAGCCCAAAGATGGTATTACAGCAGACGACTTATACGAAAGCGGCTACCATGACGACAACGCCCCAACCACACACGCTAGGGAGCGCATGAAACATACTATCGCTCATGGCCAACGGCGTCCCTACCACAAAAGATAGAGGGCTATGCTCTATCCACAAATGATGTGAAAAATGGATTGGACAACACTTACCTGAATTTTAAATAATTGTAAATTCCTCGAGGTTTAATTACTTACAGTTATTATTTATTATGTTTTATTTAACAATTGGAACAAACTTTAAAATATACGATTTCTTGCTTAGGCATGTAACTACCGTTGGCCACCGTGGAGGGCGTTACCATCTGCCCATGTGTTGTGGGCCGTTATTTAAGCTCATGCAGAGAGCCAACCATGCATAGTTACCAACCGTGCACGGGCAGGGTGACGACTCCAGCGAGCGACCAAATTGGTATAAAAATCTGTTTATTTATGTAACTTTGACTAATTGCTTGTAGATTACGTACATGATTACTTACTAATATTTTAACTTAACAATGTAATTTGCCCTGAAGATGACCCATCGCAGTGTATCTTTTCGAAGTGGCAAAATAATAATGACGCCATCTGACATCTGATCGTAGCGGAAACACGGTCGTTGCGCATACAGACATATATTTAAATTTGTTTTTAAAGATGTTCCCGATGTCCAAATCGATTCATTCAACTACCGTTTCGTTCACAAAACTCTAAATATTGATTTAAGGCGCGAAAAAAATTCGAATTTTTGAAGCAGATTCACTAGCAAGTGCCCTTACACGCCACCTCTCTGGGAATTGATTTTGAATGCAAGAGAACAAATCCACACCGGAGATTTAAAATAGTACTTCTGAATTAAATCGCAGCGTAACTATAATCTACGCTGCACCGGCACTAGTGAATGTAACAATGGGAGACCAACGCGATGGGATTAAATATCTTCACTATGATTCATTGCTAAATATTTTATTAATTAATACTGGACACACGTCCACCGATCAGCTACAATGCGCCTGACTGAACGTTACGACTAGCAGCAGTTGAAAACATGAGCTCGTATTTAGGGAAACTACCGACGAGCCGATATATCGAGCAGACATACGGAGCAAAGTGAGACGACTGTGTGAACACAGAGTATCACCTGTTGTTTGTGTTGAATCTTGTGTTTTTTTTTTTAGTTTTGGTAAGAAATTATGTTTTAAAAACCTGAAATTCAGAACAGTTTTCTGTAAAAAAAATCTCATTCTAAGTTTTTCAAAACTTTTCAAAAACCAAAACTTACGTTTTCATGCGTGGGTGGGTGGGAGGGAGGGCGGGGGGCCGTATGGTTGAGGAGGCGTCCGGGGCTTCCGGTACCTAAAATTTTAAAATTGAACACAACACTTCATCAACTTGACTGCTTTTTAGCCGTATCTTTCACTACTATCTGCGTTGAAACCTTTCAGGCTTCTTGAAAAAAAAAATTATTTGGCCACGCTGTAGAGCATTAGCGGAGAAAAACTTGTAATTTTAAGACGATCGAACAATGACTTGCTGCTGACCCGAATGAATTCATAGATGTATTTTTCTAAAATAACAAAGATAAAAGACACTTAACAAAACTGCGATCTAAACAGAAAACTAAACAGACAACTTCTATATTTACTTAACTTACAGTAGAATGGAACACAAAAGTTCTTCCTTCGATGGGATGTAATGTTTACCATGGGCTGATAAATTCTCTTTCGCTAAATTTTCAATCTTTTTTACTTTAGTTACTGATGCACTTCATCGTCAAACAGTGAGAAGACAGAAACTTTATGAGTCAAATACCATAAATACTGGCCTTTGTTCTGTAAAGCTGCTTTTGAGATACTTTTATTAATTTTAACCGCACGCTTTTTAACACCATTTCACATACGCATAAACGTGATGGTGACAAGCAAAAATAACTACATCTCTATTAAATTTTTGTTCAAGAAGCACTCAGGTAAAACTAATTAATCGATATGACCCATATTTGAAAGAATTTGCACTTTGTTTTCCAGATGTCAGTCTACAATAGCGTTACGAACAGCTTGTGCCAGTTGGTATCCTGAAGAACTTTCCAGCCTTGGCACGGTAATAAGTTTCCTTTATTGAATTATAAATTAACTATTGCAAGACATTCTTCTTTTGATTTCCGATCGTGTAAAGCAGGCAACAGTTAACAACATTTGGTAACTCGTTTTGAAAAATAGCTTCTATGGCTTCCGTACTCTCTTTCCGTTATTGTGTATGAATTCTTTGAATCGAGAAAGTGTAGGAAATTTATCAGTATTATCTGCAAGTGTTTAAATGTAGCTTTATGCATGGACATTGAATCTTTCATACTTAACTAGCACCAATCTACTGCCACTAATTTTGGAGTAATGACATTTTTCCGCATAGTTGTTTTACAGGTTCCGAAATGAATGTTCTCGAACAGAGAAATAATCTTGTAAATGCATGTCATTTTCAATAGAATCTTAAGATGAATCTGTTGTAACGGTTCATAGACGATGTCGAAGGAGCTGGCTTGGAAAACAATTTAGAGCATAGTTTTACTTATTAGTTCTTAGCACGCCCTTTCTTCTTTTATTAGCCAATTTTTTGTCCACTCCAAATAAGTGATCAGGCCGATCTGCCTTCATTAATTGAAGCGCATCGGCATGTGCAGTGTCTAACAAATTACCTAAGTTGTTGACGAATTCTTGTCGGCGCTGCTCAAATGCGTTTTGGGTTTTCTGTGCACTGTTTGTAACTCCCAAGTTTCACAGAATAAGGCAAGGATTCTATGGCATATAGTGGAACATGCAGTTTCATTATGTAAATCTGCAGGCTTTCGTGGCCGTTGTCACTGAAGTTAAAATCTTCTGGGTTATTAGGCCGCGACATGTTTCTTTTAAAATGTTCGAAGTTTCGACCCCTCTGCTGGGACCTTCCTCAGGATCTTTTGGTGTCCACTACTGCTGGAACACCGAGGAAGATCCCAGCATAGGGGTCGAAACTTCGAACATTTTAAAAGAAACATGACGCGGCCTAATAACCCAGAGGATTTTACCTTCAGTGACAACGGCCACGAAGGCCTGCAGACTTACATAAAACGCTTGTATGGGCAAGAGGTTTATACCACTATCAGAATACTGGAGAACCTTCGCAGAAGAAGAGGTAAATTACTATGCGATTTGGCCTTTCTATCCCGGTGCCGTGATAGTGATGTTATTCCCACATTCGCCACAATAAGCCACCATGTGCAGACAGTGAAAGCCACGAGAATCTACCAAAGGGCCAGCGAAGAACTTCTCCGTGAAAGAATCCAGCAACTACGCAGAGACTTGAATTATGTTAGCTCCATTTTAATTGATGTGCATTTTTCACTGGCGGCAACTCTCTCACCCCAGGACTGGGATAAAGTGGACAGAATAACGTTGATCATTCAACAAGATTTTCGGATTTCAGTGCTATTAAAAAAAAAAAAAAAAAAAAAAAAAAAAAAAAAAAAAGAAGAAGAAGTTCGAGAAGCTAGCGGTTACAGTTCAAAAGGAAGACGCTACTGTGGGTCCGAAGCAGTTGTGAATCTCTCGGCAGAAGTACTCGATGAAGCAGTTGTTTCAGTTCTGGGCAAAGGTCTGAATTTCGCAACTAAACCGAAGAGAATACCTGTTGAAGAAATCGTAAGTGCCGTCGAAGCATCCTTGTTTCGTCTTCCGAAGGTGCAGGTCGAAGAAGTAAGACAAGATCTGTCGAGAGTTCCACGAAAATCGAAACCTCCGAAAAGCAACACATCGGCGCAGGAAAGGAAATCTCTTACTGAACTCATGAGAAACGAAAGCATCGTTGTAACAAAATCGGATAAGGGGAATGCTACTGTTGTTTTGGACGCTGTGGATTACCACAGGAAGATGGAACTACTACTAGCTGATCCTGTGTATCGCAAGTTAAAAAGCGATCCGACGAACAGAATCGTTCGGAAAGTGAAAAACCTGATATCAGACTCCAGACTGGACAGCTCTATTACAAAGAATCTAACACCTCGAATACCTGTCTCACCCAGAATGTACGGACTACCGAAAATACATAAAAAAATCGGTTCCTTTGAGGCCTATAGTCAGTGGGATTAACTCGCCGA
Organism: Schistocerca serialis cubense; assembly: GCF_023864345.2. Classification (NCBI taxonomy): domain Eukaryota; kingdom Metazoa; phylum Arthropoda; class Insecta; order Orthoptera; family Acrididae; genus Schistocerca; species Schistocerca serialis. The sequence goes on along the minus strand of NC_064646.1, from coordinate 448,319,492 downwards.
CTTATTTTTTTAGCACGTCATTTATCTGGCAAACTGAGACATCTAGTTGGTAAAACAAATACTTTTATAAAAGATTCGAAACATTTTTTAGAAATTATACGCACACTGAGGATATCTGCAGGTGACATTCTTGTTAGCTTCGATGTGACACCGTTATTTACTAACGCCCCAGTATCAGATACAATGGAGATCGTGAGAGAGAATGTTGGTCCAGATGTTTGAGACTTCTTAATTGAATTATGTCTTCGTTCGAGCTATTTGCATTGACTATGGACCGCCAATGGTACCCCCACGAGATTAGCTACCAACACCCCTTCTTCTGCATCAGAGCGGGAATATTAGCCAATGACTATGGCCCACCAATGGTAGCCATATGAATTTTAACCAATACTATCACTTCTCCAGCACGAACGCCAGAAAACTCCCCTTTATAAGTGAACGCGACACTCGTCTCTGACAGTCGGCACGCATTCGAGTGAGAGATGTTGAAGCGAGCGGAGCTACGCACTGCGAAGGGTGTGGCGGATCGCCGTCCGGCGGAGCTTGCTACGTCGGCGGCCCCATCCGGCCCCCCACTTACGACGGACCACGCAACGAATGAGGACATGATGGATATCGCTATGGAAGCGCTTGCAGTTCCACTTCCGGAGTCGGAAGAAGACGAGCCCTCTGCCGTACCACCACCTCGTCGGCAGTCCGGCAAAAGCAGAAGAGAAGAAGATACAGCCCCTACCGGCGGGCGCAGCTCACCGGCAGAGAAGCGATCGAAACAAACGCCTGCTGCTGATGCCGACGGATTTACTCGCCCAAAAAGACGCCACACAGCGCGAAGAAAGGTGCTGTCCACCTACGAGCCGGGGTCCATCGCCAACATTTTTGCTGCCCTTGAGAATGCCCCAGAGGAACCTCCGCGCCCTTCCACAGCGCCAAAGAGGGATCCACCACTACCGCCGATTGTTCTGAAATATGAAGGGCCCTTCAAGCAGCTGCAACAGCTTCTCACTAGCTGGACGACGGCAGTCTACAATGTGAAGGTCGCCGGAAGAGACATGTACAAGATTACACTGCGCTCAGCGGACGACTACCGACGTGTGATGCAGGAGGCGTCTGAAAGAGCAATCCCTTTCTTCACTCACGCCACCACACCGGACCGCGTCCTGAAGATAGTCATCCGACATCTGCCCTTCAACATGGAGCCGGATCACATTAAAGAAGAACTTGAAGAGCTCGACTTCAGTGTCAGAACAGTGGTCAAGATGAAGCAGCCCAAATCACGTGACTACATGCCCCTGTTCCTCGTCATCGCAACAGATACAATCGAGAACAGGAAGCTCTACCAGCTCACCCGACTCGCCAACGTCTCGGTGACCACAGAAGACTCGCGCGCCAAGAGAGGCCCTGTCCAGTGCTACCGGTGCCAGGGCATCAACCACGTCGCCCGGCACTGCTCCATGCCTGAAAAATGTGTGAAATGCGCCGGTGCACACCCAGCGAAGAACTGCCCCATCCCCCAGAAGCAGCAGCCAACGTGCGCTCTCTGTGGAGGCCCTCACGTTGCCAGCTACCGCGGCTGCGATGTTTGGAGGCGCGCCAGTGCTCGTCAGAGAGGCCAGCCAGTCGCCACGAAACAGAGGAAGTCTGCCAAGGTAGAACCTACAGTATCCTCCGCAGCAGCTGTCGCCAGAGGACTGGCGCCCCGCCGACCCAATAGCGACGGCGCCGACCATGAAGACGCACAAGCACGTCGCCGCAATGAAGACTCACAAACCCGAGGTCTTTTCGAAGACGCAGAGGCACGACATCCACACCGAAACTGCGCCACTCCACCTGTGCAGAATTTGTTGCTGTTGACCCACCCGCGACGTCTGGTGCACGCCCACAACGCCGCGGAGGCCGACGCAAGACAGGGGGTCGCACAACCAGCACTCCTGAAGAAGCCAATTACAATGACGAAGAGGAGGCCACTCCCATCGGCGCCAGAGAAGATGCGGCACCGGCCGCCTCCACCACGGACATTGCAAGTTTGATTGCTCAACTCACCGCGCTCGTGGCGAGCACAACAAAACTGCTTGATGTCCTCACGCAGCACCTGACAGCTGCACAGAAGATTGCCGCACCGGCAGCCACCGGACGCTCCTCCACTACTCATCATGCGAAGTGTTAGAGGACTCACGGTAGTCGTGTGGAACACCCTTTGTCTACGCACACAAGCTTGCGAATTTCGTCAATTCCTTCGTGATGAAGCCGTGGACATCTGTCTGCTCAGCGAAACCCGCCTTAAACCAGGCATTGCAGTCAAAGCGCCGAACTACTCCTGTTACCGTGCCGACAGGCCAACTGCCAGTGGAGGAATGGCCATCTACATACGGAAAGGTATCCGTCACCACCAGATTCAACTGCCGCCGCTCGTGACTCTGGAGGCGATCGGAGTTGTAGCGCACATGTCAGCGGGAGCCACCACCTTCATTGCCATCTACAAACCGCCGTCACATCCATGGGTAGATGCGGACTTGGAATCTCTTCTCTCCATCGGAGGCAAGCTGTTCATCGCTGGAGACTATAACTCCAAGCATGTCGCTTGGCATTCAAGACTAACCAACACGGACGGACGCCGCGTCCTACGAATCGTGGATCGCAATGACGCCGTGGTAGTGGGTCCCTACGATCCCACCATCTTCCCCGTTAATGGACAACCGGACATCGTCGACTTCGCGGTCGTGAAAGGCATTCCGCACCGGATCCTCGCATCGACACGGAATGTCCTCTCCTCTGACCATGTGCCAGTTGTTTTTGACGTCGACCTCGACCCACTGCAGTTACCCATGCGTGGAGTGTCACTCTCTGGAGTCAACTGGGATCTCTTTCGCAACACCCTGACCGAGCCCCTAGCTGCGATGCCACCTGTGGACGACACAGAAGCTGAAGATTCACTCCTCCACTTCACAGACGCCACCCTCGACGCAGTCAAAGAAGCGGCTCCTCCCAGACGCGAGCGCCACGACCAATCTCGACAGCTGCCCCCCGATCTTCTTGCACAAATTGCGGAGAAGAACAGAGTGTACCGAGAATGGCAGCGTACACGGAACCCCGCCACTAAACGGCTACTCAACCGTATGCGGCGCGAAATCACGGTGGCTGTGGACAATCACCGCAACCAGGAGTGGGCTAACCGTGTGGCGACTCTTCAGCTTGACGACGGGTCTGCCTGGAGGACCACGAAACACTTCCTACGGCGAACGCAGCGCATGCCGCCTCTCCGAACTGCAAACGGAATTGTCTGTGAACCAAACGCGAAGGCTGACGTCCTCGCCGATGTTTTTGAAGAGAATTTCAAGCCTGTGGGGGGATCCACTGGACGCAGAACATGAAGAGATGGTCGCCGACCGGCTCCCTCGCTATCTGGAAACGGAGGACGATGACGACATCGAGGCCACAACACCTGAAGAAGTCTCGACGGCTCTCAAGGCCCTCAATCCAAAGAGAGCTGCAGGCCCCGACGACGTCTCCACTGCCATGCTGAAACAACTGCCTGAGGAGGCCTCCACTCACCTGGCTGCAATCTTCAACAAGATCTTTCGCACAGGTCACTTTCCCATGCCGTGGAAGCACGCTAAGATTGTGGCTATTCCTAAGATGGGAAAAGATCTCCGGCACCCGAAGAGCTATCGCCCAATTAGTCTGCTGCCTGCCATCTCGAAAGTCTTCGAGCGCGTCTACCTGTGCCCACTTCGGCTTCCGTAAGGGCCACTCGACGGAGCACCAACTTCTCCGACTCGTGGAAGAAGCCTTTGGTTGCCTGGAGAGGCGCGAATAATTCGGCGCCATTTTCCTCGATGTCTCGCGCGCTTTTGATAGCGTCTGGCACGATGGGCTGCTCTTCAAACTTCTTGAATTGGGGATCCCTGGATCACACATCCGTCTGCTGAAGTCCTACCTCGCTGGATGGACTTTTCACGTCCGTGCAGAAACTGGCTTCTCAACAGTCCGTCCCATCAGAGCAGGCGTGCCGCAGGGATCGGTTCTGGGGCCGATCCTGTACACGCTCTATACGGCTGATACGCCAACGGTTCCTCGTGTGCACCTTGCACTTTACGCCGACGACACTGCGCTCTACTCACTAAGTATGAGCGCGGACACACTTCGCCAGAGGTTGCAGCATGCCGTCGACACCCTCGCCGATTGGGCCATGAAGTGGAAATTACAGTTCAATGGAGCCAAGACGCAATTCTTCATTGCTACCCGTCGTGTCGTCCCAGCCGCTCTGCCGCCAATCATCGTTGGAGGCAGTCCTGTCAACTGGCGACCGACAGCGCAGTGTCTTGGAGTCACCATAGATCGCGGCCTCAACTGGGGCCCACACGTGAAGAGGGTCGTAAACAAAGCAAGGGGTCGACATCTCAAGCTCTACCCCCTGCTCAACCCGACGTCGACCCTCCCTCCGCGACTAGGCATCACGCTGTACAGGGCGCTAATCCACCCTGTCTTCGATTATGCGGCTGTCGTCTGGGGGAACGCAGCAGACCAACATCTGGAGAAACTCCAATCACTGCAGAACAGGGCTCTGTGCCTCGCGCTGCACTTACAGAGGGACTTCCCATCTGGACCACTGCACGACCTCGCTGAGGTCCGCAAAGTTAAGGACCATATACGCACGGTTGCCCGCCGCTTCTATGAAAAGGCGCGGCAGTCCGAGAACCGACACATACGTTCACTGGGGCAGAAGATCCAGCGTAATGCCAACACACGCTGGCCGCAGCTCCTTGCAGCATAGGCTGTAATTGAAGAAGACAAACAAGTGGAATAACCATGAAGCCAATCACCACCAGAAGACACACAGCCAAAATTGAATGGGAGGCAAAACATGCATGTGTTGAGAACTCCACCACACTCGAAGACCGAAGAATCTTCGTGAAGAAACCACGAAAGTCTCTGACAGTGTTCCAGCAGTAGTGGACACCAAAAGATCCTGAGGAAGATCCTAGCAGAGGGGTCGAAACGTCGAACATTTTAAAAGAAACATGATGCGGCCTAATAACCCAGTACATTTTAACTTCATGCAGTTTCATTGATAGTTAAAAGTCACTTCACTGACATCAAAAAACAAGACTGCCAAAACTTTGCATTATAAGGCAGTTTTGAGCCTATTACTTGATGTTTTACGCCACCTACTTAGAATACACACTTTTTAGAACTACTACGTACAACGAATTAACTTTTAATGGCGGATCACTCCCTAGTCCTGAATCGGCAGAAGTTGATTAAAGTCAGACGGCTTTGGCGGATAAGCATTCGTTGTTGGCTGCAGCCAACATTAGCTAGCTCACAGTACTGTGTGAGGTAGCCATTGTTGTCCGCTGTATTACTTTGTTGCTGTTCAATGTATTTACTACACTTTCCCATAAGCATGTAGCGTAATTTATGGTGCCAGCACTGCAAGGATAACTTACAGTTAACACAATGTAATTCCGTTGACATGTTCAATGATTGACGACAATCCGCTTACTGTCAATGTTGAAAATATTCACAAACACGTCAACGAATACTGTGCATTCCTCTTACTTCGCAAGTACTGACATGTTTCAGTACAAGTCAGCGCGGATTACGGAGGTCCTACGTTTACGAAATTTTATTTACAATTTTTTTCACATCGTATAAATAGTACATTAAGAGGATATGCTTTCAATAAAATCAACCGATTTTTTTGGGGGGGGACATCAAATAAAAATTTCCCCTTCTCTGGGTAACTACTATTACGTCAAACGATATTTGTTTTAGGGAGGCTCACATGTTCAAAAGGCAGTGGAACCAAAGCGTTTTGCAAATTGGGCAAATGCACACTACAAGCACATAAGAAAGATTTGTCTAATGATGCTAATTGAAAGCAGTATTTACAGGCCCTCAAATTTTCATAGGTCAGTTGCAGCAACTCAAAGTTAAGAATATTTTATGGTGCAAATATACCAAGAGTAGGAAAAATTGCAAAGCTGAAAATGACTGCACACTGCTGTGCAGTCTACGTTTTTCCAATTGTGCCTGCCTTTCCTCCATGTGTGCTTTCTTACCCTTACGTTTTTGTAGTTCCTCTTAGGGTCACGAACGTTGACGCATTTCTGTTAACCGCTTAACTCACTGCCGAAGCAGGTCGGGCCATCTGATGGTCCGTCGTCGTTACTGCTGGCTTGTAATGAGCCTATTGTCAGACTGCCGCGACCCTTCATAGAACCGTCGGGCAGACTGTTTTATTCGGTCCCTAATCTTGGGGATCCCTGTTTCTTCGTGCAAGGCCCTGGTCGGGTAGTCTCGCGGTAGGGGGCTGAGTGAGTCGCAGAGGTATCCCTTGCACCCCCTGTAGCCGACGTATTGGGTATCAGACGCGTGTTCTAGAACTGGTCGGATCAGTGCTAAATACAGCGTAATTCCGCAGTGAGGAGGAAGGTTCAATTGTGAGTTGAGGAGGCGATACAGTGCCTTCAAACGACCATTCGCTTTCCCCCAGACCTCACGGATATGCGACTTCCAGGTAAGGTGCCTGTCAACACTTACCCCTAGATATTTAGCCGTGCGAGACCAGGAAATGGAGCCTCCAATGATTTGCAACAGCTGAATGTCCATAGGCACTCTACGTGTCGTTAAAACGACGGCGTGACTTTTAGTAGCACTAAATTCCAGCCGCCATTTCGTTGCTGAAGCCCCCAGAGCGTCGCATGCCTCCTGTAAGCGGCGGCAAACGACATCGATCCTTAGGGAACGACCACAGAGTGCGGTGTCATCCGCATAAAGGACGAGTGATACTCAGTTGGTGTCTGACAATTCGGATGTATACAGGAAGTACATCACGGGGCCGAGAACCGACCCCCGTGGCACTCCCGCTCGCATAGGCCTATTTGTAGAGATGCCGTCTTCGGCACGAACGTGGAACGTCCGGTCGAGCAGGTACGACGCGATGAGTCTGACGTGTGGCGTCGGCACCCCACTACAAAATGTTTGTAGAGGAGGCCCTCGTGCCACACACAGTCAAAGGCCTTAGAGACGTCAAGAAATACCGCCCCTGCTGACGCTCCAGAACTCCCATAGCGTCCTCGACAAAACTCAGTAGTTGGTGTTTCGTGATGTGGCCGTGCCGGAAACCGAACTGCTCTGCAGGAATCAGAATCAGCCCATCCCTGATCAACTGCTCCGTGAGCCGTTTAATATTGAGTTTTTCGAAGACTTTTGATGGAACAGGGAGCAGACTTATTGATCGATAGTTTTGTGGGAGCCTCGCATCTTTGCCTTGTTTGGGAATGGCAACCACCTCCGCGTGTTTCCACCCAGAGCGGTAGTCGCCAGTCTGCAAAACATAGAGGCATTTGTGACAGGCCTCAGTGCATCAGGTGGCAGTTGTTTCACCATACTTGCTTCCACCTGGTCATAGCTGCAGGCCTTCCTGGTATTTAAGGAGCTAAGTTGGGCGTCTACCTCTTCTCAGTAATGAGTTCTACAGCGCCGCCTGCATCTTCTGCGCAGAAAGTGGGCAGCCGTCATTGAACATTTTGTGTGCGCTCTTCATCTATGTTGTCTTCTATCGGTGTGAAGTTGCCCGCAAAGCTGTCAGCCAAGACATTGGCCTTGGCATCAGGCTCCCAGACAACCCCTCTGCCGAGTTTTAGAGGAGGAAGACAGTGCCCTTTTCTTAACAACTACTTGGTTATGCGCCAGGCAGACCCATCTGCTACCCGACGCACGGCTGTTTTGCCTGCCCAGTTTTGGTTCCTGTGGTTTTCCACGGCCACCCTTATCTCACGGCGTAGCCGGTTTAGGTGGGGTTTGGTGGGAGTATAGCGCGTAATGTGACATCCGCAGAAAAGCCTGTTGTTGTCCGAGATGGCCTGCAACATCTCAGAGGGGAGCAGACGTGATCTGTCAGGAGACCATTGTGTACCTCTGGGTGTGTCAGCGTCTACAGCCCAGAGTGTGTCCACTGTGAGCTGCCGCAGTGTCTCGTCTGCGCTGATGATATAAGGGTCTAGGATGGCATCAAGAGTGTCTTGTAGCTCCTCCGTAAACTGTTACCAGTTTATCCTCCCTAGTTGTCGACGTAGTTTCGGTGGCTCCACACCGTCAGTATCTATGTCAGAAACGAGCGGTAGGTGGTCCGACAAGAGAGCCACTCGACTGGTGTTGTTGTTGTTGTTGTTGTTGTTGTTGGTGGTGGTGGTGGTGGTGGTGGTGGTGGTGAGGTGTCCGAATCCCCTCAACACCGCCATGTCAAGCACGTGAAGGCAACCGCGTGCATTGTTCGGGTATTGCGTCAGGTCATATGGCCCTAACACTACCGCGTTGTGTTGCCGCACTACCCGCATAGACGCCGACCACTTATTTGTGACTGGAATGGCATTCAGTGATCTGCACTGACGACACCCGCGATAAGGAGTTTACCGCGGAGAGACAGTAGTGCTTCAACATCTCTGGTTACTAGTGGCGTTCCAGGTGAGATAGTGATAAAGTGAGATGAATGTAATTCGTTCTGACAGTGTCTCTACCGCAACAGCAGTGGTCACGATTGTTGCTAGTTTAGGAAGCTGCACAACATGGTGTTTCAACGAGATCTTAACGTAAAGGACAGTGCCGCCCCCCGCTGTTGGCCTATCAGTACTGTGGCAAACGAAGTTTGCTGCCCGCGCATGGACGCCAGGTTTTTAAGAAAGTTTCCTGGACGAGGAAGATGTCAATTGCCTCGTCACGAAGCAACTGACGAAACTCTCCCATCTGGGGACATATATTGCATGCATTCCACGTGCACGGTCAAACCATGGACTGCATTAGGCATGGTGCGCCTGCTTTTCCTGTTGGTGGTTGGCCGCAAGGGCCGTCTGCACTGCCGTCACAAGGACGGCGGGAAGAGAGTGGGGCAACTCTCACTGTCTTAACGAGAGAGCGAAGCTCACCTCTTAAGTCAACGTTTGCGCCAGTGTCCTCGTTTGTGGGGGCGTTCACGTTTCGCGGGCGTTTCCTCTCTGGTCTGTTCCCGTGAACGTCTATCACGGCCTGTTGGCCAGACGGGCGTTACTTATTCGGTCCGCGCCCGTTGGCGACTACAGTAGCGGTAGGGGCGGCCGGGCGCATCGGACTCGGAGCAGCGCGAGCTGTGTGACGTTCACTAAGGGGCGGCGTTATTACATCGCACCTGGTGAACGTAGCGCGAAATTGTCGTGTCGTCAGGGTGACAGGGCGCAATAGGAAGCAGGAGAGCCTCCCTGGACTAGCTGGGGCTAGAAATGGATAGCGCAGGGAATGATGAAGACCCAGGGCCTCAGATGTGGGGGCCCGACCGGGAGCAGGCCGGCCCCCCGCGAGCTGTACGTCCGCGGCCTTCGAGGCAAAGACTTAGCAATAGGGCTGAGGCAGATCACGCGGGTAGGTCTGAGCCTAATACTAACAACATACCAGAAACAGACGTGGAACACGCACTCCGACAACAAATCCAATAGTTACAACAAGACAGCAACATGGCGACTCTCCGTAATAACAAACCAACCAATCACGACGCACCACGACAGGACACAGAGAAAAACTCGACAAATGAAGACACCAATCATACATACGACGAAGACAACTATTCACAATATTACCACTCTTCTGATTCTGAAATATCTGAGACAGAAAAGATGGAACAAGACGATGGGGAAGGGGAATTCCAAACCCCTCCCCCACGTAAAACAGCAAAGAGAAAGAACACTGAAGATGACTCTGCACCGCACAAACAATTCTCCATTCAGACAGAAAACCGATTCGAACCTCTTTCACCTCCACCTCAACGAAGCAATAGTACTATTAATCCAGCAACTGCAACCCATCCAACACCATCACCATCAACTGCTCCTCAAGCCATCCCCAAGAAACCAAGAATCCCGCCCATCACTATTCAATATAAGGGACACTACCTCACGCTCAATGCTGCATTAAAGAAGCACGTGGAAGGACCAATACAGGCGATCTACAAAGGAGACACCATCAAATACCATTTCGACTCAATGAAGGACCAACGGACAGCACTCGACTTTTTTCACCACAACATTTCCAACTTCACTCATCAACCACAAAATGAAAGACATTTAAAAGTTGTATTTAAAGGTTTACCAGAAACAGTCACGGAAGCAGAAGTAGACAAGGACCTACGAGACCTCAACTTCATCCCGAGAAACGTTCACCAGTACAAGAAAAGAGACAATAATACGAAGCAACTAAGACCCATGGATGTATTCTGCGTAACTCTTGACCGAAAACCTGAAAACGACGCCATTTACCACGTCCGCTACATACTTGACACGAAGGTAACAGTTGAATCCTATCAAAACAAACACGGTCCACCTCAATGTAAAAAGTGCCAGGGTTTCTTTCACACCGCAAACTACTGTTCAATGCCTACTCGCTGTGTCCGCTGCGGTGGCGCACATAGAGCAAGAGATTGCAGCCTCCCAGTAAATGCTACCTCACACTGTGTAAACTGTAAGCAAGACGGCCACCCCGCATCCTTTCGCGGCTGCGAAGAATTCCAAAAAGCAATCCGGATATACCAAGCACAACGACCAAGAACCACCACTCCAGCAGTAGCAACAATTCAACCAGCCATAAAAAACACACCAATGCCAACTCCAGCCGAAGCCAGCCGCAGAGGACGCAAAACATGGGCAAATCTCCAGACAAACCAGGAATCACCTTTAACTACCCAGACACATCAGACAACAAATTCAACCTCAAACCAATCACCCGGACCTGCTTCCTTTCTCGACTTCCTAAACCATATGAAAAACTTCTGGAAAAATACACAGTGGACGAACATCATTTCAATCATCACCACCACATTTCAGCAATTCATGACTGCACCAGACTTAGTATCTAAAGTAATGGCAATTGTCGGTGGAATAATGAAACTCTTTGTCACCGACAATGGAAATTAGACCCACCAAGAACCAAAACCTCCGTTTTTGTAATTTTAATGCATCAGGAATACACAACAAAGCAGACTTATTAAATGAATTCATTGAAGAAAATAAGATCGACATACTATTTGCCACCGAAACTCATTTACGCCCATCACAATCATTTAAACTTAGAAATATGATATGCCACCGAACAGACAGAACAAACCGACAGGGAGGCGGAACGGCCATCTTCATTCGCTCTCATATACGACACAACCCTGAAATTACGCCACAAATGACATCACTAGAAGCCACAATAGTTAAAATAGAAACAGCGCAAGGAAAAATAACACTGGTGGCTGCATACCTCAGCCCCAGAGCAACATTCGAAGAAAACGACTTACTTCAAATATTCGACAACAACAACAAAATTTTACTGGCCGGCGACTTAAATGCTAAAAACACCACCTGGAATGCACGACGGAACAATGCACGCGGAAACACGCTATATAATCTACAAGGAAGACTGAACGCTGTAATTTCCGCTCCTCAAACCATCACCCACATTCCATTCAATCACGGCCACCAACCCGACGTCCTGGACATCTGCATAACCAAGAACCCTGATCCTGACTTACATCTCCGAACCTTTCAAGATCTCACCTCTGACCACCTACCTGTAATTGGCCACATCGGTAATGCAATAGAACCGCCTCACCCACGACACAAAACCATTATAAATTGGGACCAATTCCACAGATGGCTAAATAACAACATTCGTCCCACATTGGACCTAACTACTATACAAAAAATAGAAGAAGTTATCGGATCGTTAACAGACAAAATTAAAACAGCATATATAAAAGCATCTACAACTACAATATTTCCCGAATCAAACGGTCACAATCTGCCACCACTCATACAAGATCTCAAGTACCTTAAAAACGCAGCTAGACGCCGATGGCTCCACACTCGAAATCCGGAAGACCGAAGACAATTAAGCAGACTCAAAAAGCAAATCCATCACCGTGTACAGGAATGGAGAGCCGAAGTCTGGGAAGACCGCATGAGCACCCTACAACTCCGAAATACAGACGACTGGAAACTAATCAAAAACCTGCGACGCACGAAAACACACAAACCGGCCTTACTGCACAATAACAACCTCATCTTCGACGCCTTCAGCCAGGCAGAACTGTTTGCAGCAACCTACGAACAACAAAATACAATAGAACCTCTTGGAAACCTACAACCTGACATACTACAATACCAACAACATGTGACAACTACAGCCCAGAATATACGTCAGACACCTCCGCGCGATCTACCAGAACTAACCACTCCAGCTGAAATAAAAACGATTATCAACCGACTTGGCACAAACTCCGCTCCTGGACCGGACCTCATCTCCAACATTCATCTCCAGAACCTGCCAAGAAAACCTCTTGTCCTGCTCACCAGAATCATCAACGCCTGCCTAATCAACCACTACTTTCCTCAAGCATGGAAGATTTCCAAAATAGTACCGATACCCAAACCTGGAAAAGACCTGAAGCAACCACAAAACTATAGACCGATAAGCCTACTCCCAACAATGTCAAAGCTCCTGGAACGCATCCTGCTCCCAAGAATCCGACAACCCTTACTCGACGGCAACATCATCCGACAAGAACAATTTGCATTCCAAGAAAAACTGTCAGCAGAACTCCAGATCCTCCGTATTACAGAACACATTACCAAAAACATGAACCTCTCCAGATATACAGCCGCAATTTTCCTAGACGTCGAAAAGGCATACGACAAAGTGTGGAAGGACAACCTAATTACGAAATTAAAAGACCAGACCGACATATCTGAATGTTACATTAAAATGATTGACAGTTTCGTACACGACCGAGGATGTTTTGTTCAGATTGATAACAAACGATCAGCTCAAAAAATATTACAGGAAGGAATACCGCAGGGTTCGGTGCTTTCGCCGACCCTATTCACCGTATATGTAAATGACATCCCGAAAACAGCAACTTCGACAATAGCGCAATTTGCAGACGATACAGCACTCCTAGAAACTCACCGACGACTATCAACAACAATAAATAGACTACAACAACAAGTGGATCACACAGAAAAATGGGCCAAACTAAACAGGATCAAAATAAACCCGGAGAAGACAGTCGCCATAATATTTACACGCCGTCGACCACAAATCCACGACCACATTGAATTAAATGGAACGCAAATACCATGGACAACATCAGTCAAATACCTTGGCGTAACAATAGACAAAATGTTATTCAAACAGTACATAGAGCAAAAACGACAACGCATATCAAGAACCATCCACGCAATCTACCCTCTTCTGGCCAGCAAGGAAATGTTTCAAAGAACAAAATTAAACATATACAAAGCAATAGTTATACCTATGATGCTCTACGGCTGCTCGTCGTGGGGCATAACCAGTAGAACCAATAGGAAACCACTCCAAACACTGCAAAACAGATGCTTAAAGCTTATCCTTAACGCACCATGGTGGACGAGTACAAATCGCATACATGAAGAACTAAACATGCCGACAGTCGACAGCCAAATCATCACCTCTACAAGAAGACTCATCGAGAAAATACAAAGGCTCAGACCTACCAGACAGCAATTACAGGATTTAGCAACTGTAGAACCAGCCCCTTGGCAAAAAATAAGAGTTCCGCTATCCATCCTACAATACAAGTAAGAGATGCAAATCAATAGAAAAGGTCACAACAGAACAACGAAGCTTCAATAAAATATATGAAAATACCAAGACTGTGGGCCTCAAGGACCAATAAACTGTGCCCTAAGGCTCTCCAACGAAAACAAGGTGTCCCATTTTTCTCAAATAAATAGTGTCCCCAGTAAGCAAACCTACCTCGCACACTGGAAAAAAAAGGGGGGGGGGGGGGCAGCCGTGCATCGGACACCGAGCAGCCTAGCTGTGTGCCACGTGGAGGGTGCATTACGTACTTTTTAGTTCGAGACGTGCTCGCCACGCGCAAAAAAGAAACCGTCGCCCTGTTAGGGCCGAAAATAGTGATAGGCGAGACCCTCCGGAATAGCCGGATGGTTTAGGGATGAATAACATAGGGAACTATGGGGCACCAGGGCCTCCTCACCAGGCAGCCGACCGAAAGATGGCCGGCTCCCTGGGCGGGGTACGTCCGCGCGCTTCGAGGCATAGATCTCTAAGTAGGGCAAGGCAGAGATCCGCGAGTAGGTCTGAGTCGCCTTACCAACACCAGAACGTCGACCGCCACCACGCCGGAAGAAGCGCGGAGAGAACAATGGAAGCAAGAGCGACACCCAGCATGAACCCAAGAGTGATCCGCCAGATTGAAAGGATGCGAATGGTGAGTGCAGAACGCACTAAAACACCCGACACGGCTGACACCAACAAGGACGCGCACATCACAGCCGCCGCCACAGTGGTCGAAGGAGCGAGGACCGCCGCTGCGGAAAAACCCAAGATGGCCGGCGGCGGCAGACTACTCCGACATGCACCAAAACGCTGACAGGGGACAAGGGAACACCACAAACCATAATCAGCATGCAATTAATGACGAAAAAGTTCTCGCTGCCGCAAAATCCAGGATGGCCGCCGGAGGCAGGGACAACTCCGACACGCACCAAAACGCTGTCAGAGTACAAGCAAACGGCAACAAACATGACCGGCAGGAAATTAACGCCTCATCTGATGAGGATAATAATGAAAGGGAGGAACAATTGTCGGTCGCGAACTCGAGCGACGACGAAGAGATGGAACAGGCCACGCCACTTACTGAATGCGTCGATGACAATGAGGGCTTCATAACACCCAGGAGAACTGCAAAGAGGAAGAGCTCTGCGGAACTTGAGCCACAGAACAAGCAATTCTCCATCGAAACGAGAAACCAGTTTGAAGCATTAGAAAACACGCAACACCAAGAGAGGATCACATTGGCCCAACCAACTCAACAACGCAGCCAACCCAATATGTCGACACAGAGAATGCAACCAAAGAAACATACGGTACCCCTATTACAATTCAATACCCTGGCCACTACCTTACTCTAAATGCCGCTCTAAAGAAAGAGATGGAAGGACCCATCAAGGCTAACCACAAGAGGAAATCAATAAAGTACCACTTCGAGTCCGTCAGGGACCAGAGGACAGCACTCGCCTTCTTCAAGAGACACCAGATTGCAAACTGTAGCCACTAGCTGCAGGAGAAAAGGAAACTTAAAGTAGTCATCAAAGGACTACCTGAAACGATCACTGAAGCTGAACTCAAAAATGATCTACAACTGAACAACCTACACCCAAATGAAGTTCACCAATACAAGAAGAGGAACACAGACACAAGGGAACTAGTTCCCATGGACGTCTTCAGCGTCGCGCTGGACAAAAAACCTTAGAATGAAAACATATACCAACTACGATATGTCCTTGACACAAAGGTCACAGTGGAAACGTACAAAAATAGGGAGGGACCACCCCAATGCAGAAAATGCTGGGGCTACTTCCACACGGCCAACTACTGCGACATGCCCACCAGATGTGCGAGGTGTGGCGGAGGACACAGAGCAAAGGATTGCCAACTGCCACAAAATGCAGTCCTATATTGCATAAACTGCGGTGAAGACGGACACGCAGCCTCCCATAGAGGGTGCAAAATCTACCAAGAGGCAGCAGCAGCCTACAGGGCACAGAGGCAAAATCACCAACAACATCAACCACGACTGCAGCAGATAAGGCAAACGGCAATGCCAACACCAGCCGAGGCGCATCAAAGGGGAACAAGAAGAGCGTAGGGGAAGCACCAACACACCGGAAAATGACGCAACCACAAGCAACCAGCAGCAAGGAACAAAGGACGGAATCAAGAGTTTCATTGATGAAATTAAATCGATATGGACATCATTTCATTGGAGAGAAGTCATCACTACTGTGAAGACAACAATACAAGAAATAGACACCGCACCTGACGCCATGTCAAACCTGATGGCTATCGCTGGAGGAGCGATGAAAGTATTTGACCTGTTTAACGGAAATTAACACCGGGAAAAACAAAACACTTCGCATCCTCAACTTTAATGTATGGGGACTGAAAAACAAACAGAATTACTGAATGAATTCATAGAACAAAACAAAATAGACATCCTTATGGTCACGGAATCACATCTACGGCCAACACAGAACTGCAAACTGAGGAACATGACGTGCCACCGAACTGACAGAGCCAATAGGATGGGCGGAGGAACTGCCATCTATGTCCGAAACGATATAATTCACCACCCCGAGCCAACCCCGCTAACGTCAGCGCTGGAAGCAACAATGGTTCACATCAAAACGTCGAACGGCAAACTCCTCCTTGTGGCGGCATACCTAAGCCCTGGAGCAATATTTGATGGAAACGACCCAACGCAAATCTTCGACAACCATGACCGCGTCTTCCTGGCAGGCGATAAACGCAAAGAACGGCGCATGGAATGCACGCAGAAGCAATGCACGAGGTGACCAACTCCACGACCTGGAAGAGCGTCTCCAAGCAGTAATCACAGCCCCGGAGGAAGCGACGTACGTCCCATTGAACAGGGGACATCAGCCAGACGTCCTGGACATATTAATCATAAAAAACATCAGCCCAGAACTGGAGATGCAAGTCATCAACAAACTAACATCGGACCACCTACCAATAAGCACTCAAATAGGTGAAACAGTTCAACCCTCGCCTCAAAGTCAAAAATCAACGACAGATTGGAATCAATTCAGCCGCTGGCTGAACAACAATGTAAACCCAACCCCCTGCCCCTCCCCTCTCAACATGGAGCAAGAAATCGAGGAAACCATCGGCACCCTTACAGACCAAATTAAAAATGCGCAAAAGAAAGCCACAACCCAGGTGACACTCACTGAAAATAGACTTCACGAACTCCCACCCCTTATCCGAGACTTAAAGTATTTTAAGAACAGAGCGAGGAAACGGTGGATGGTGAGCAGAAACCCACAAGACAGGTGGGAAGTTACAAGAGAAATCCACAAGAGAGCACTGGAATGGAAGACGGAAACGTGAGAAGACCGCATGCGTGAACTAACACCAAAATGCAGGGAAGACTGGAAAGTAATAAAAAGCCTACGAAACCAAAAAGCGCGTAAATCTGCACTAATAGATGGAGACACCCTCATCTTTAACTCCCTGAAATAGCCTGAAATGTTTGCCCAAACATATGAGGAGCAAAACAAAACACAGCAAGAAAATAACCCAACAGAGGAGGAGGTGGCCTTTACAAGAGACATAACAATGGAAGCAGAGAGAATTAAAACTACACCAGCAGACGACAGACCGGAACTAACAACGCCAACAGAAGTACAAAAAGTCACCTCCAGACTACGAGTACGTTCTGCACCCGGCCCAGACAATATCACCAACGAAGAACTGAAACACATTCCACGAAAACCGCTGGTGCTCCTAACACGGATAATAAATGCCTGCATGCTCCTCTGCTACTTGCCAACAGCGTGGAAGATAAGCAAGATCGTACCAATACCAAAAGCAGGCAAAGACCACAAAGACCGGCAAACCACCGTCCGGTCAGTCTACTCAACATCATGTCCAAAATACTCGAAAGAGTCCTGGTCCCACGCATCAGACAACCACTACCGGACGGAAATGTGATCAGGAGGGAACAGTTCGCATACCAAGAAACATTGTCGGCGGAACTGCAACTGCTAATAATCACGGATGTCGTCATGAACTCAATGAATTTAACCAAGTACACCGCAGCCCTGATGCTCGATGCTGAAAAAGCATATGACAAGGTTTGGCGGGACAATCTGTTGGTGAAACAAGACACAGACATCCCCAGATGTTACCTCCTCATAGTCAACAGCTTCCTAAACGACAAGGGATGCTTCGTTAAGATCAACGGACAGCGGTCGGAAACGAAAATACTCGAAGAAGGGATTCCGCAGGGGTCAGTGCTGTCCCCCACGCTACCGTATACGTAAACGATATACCGAAGGCGGAGGACACAGTAGTGGCCCAGTTCGCTGACGACACAGCGATACTTACTAGCCACAGAAGACTAGACACTACACTAAGAAGAGTTCAGGAGCAAACTGACCACACTGAACATTGGGCCAAACTAAACAAAATAAAAATCAATGCGGAGAAAACGCAAGCCATTCTCTTTACTCGGCGCAGACCAGTCCTCAACGACAGAATCGAATTAAATGGCCACAGAATACATTGGACGACGAATGTAAAATATCTTGGAGTTACGTTGGACAGCAAAATGCTGTTCACGAGCCACGTCAAGGACAAAAAGACCAAAATAAGACGAGCAACGCATGCAATCTACCCGCTACTAATAAGCAAAGAAAAGACGCACACGACAAAACTACAAATATATAAAGCAGTAATACAACCCGCAATACTATACGGATGCTCAGCCTGGGGCATCACAAGTAAAACAAACAACTACAAACCCTGCAAAACAGATGCCTGAAACTGATACTACGCGCACCACCATGGACCAGCACTGAAGTGATATATAGAGATTTGGGGATGCCGACAATCGAAGAGCAAATAATAGAGGTGACGAGAAAACTGGTGGAAAAGGTAGAGCGACTCAGGCCCACTAGCACGGTGGAACCAACCGCCTGGCACAAATTCAAAGTCCCATTAGCAATAATTAGAAATTAAAAAGTAGGGCAACACCAGACAACAAACACGCAGAATAGGGAAGAATGAAGAAAAGAATGAAATCTACAGGCAGGAAAATAGGGACGAAAGACATCGAAATAGGCAACACTAGAACAAAAACAATAGATCATGATAGAACAGCAATTAGACAAACCAGGCAAAAATCAACAAGAAATAGGGAGAAAGCAATAAAACCACAAAGCAAACACCAAGAAATCAGGACCGCTTAAGGGCGAATAGTGCCCACAGTGAGTTCCAAAGTGTTGAAAATGGAGACCCAGTTATTTTCAATAAATGGCGCCCCCAATTATGCAAACCCATCCCGCACACAAGGGGGACCAAGCTTCAAGGGCGTAATAGGACTCAGGAGAGAGTCCCCAGAATAGCTGGGGGTAGATGGATAGTGAAGGGAAAGACGAAGATCCAGGGCCTCAGACGCAGGGGCCCGACCGAGGAGGAGGCCGGCCCCCCGCGTGCTGTACGTCCGCGGTCTTCTAGGCAAAGGACAAGCAATAGGGCTGAGATAGAAAACGCGAGTGGTTCTGAGCCTAACACCACCACCTCACTTGAAATAGACGTCGAACATGCACTGAGGCAGCAGATCCATAAGTTAAAACAGAGACAACAGGACACCAACGTGGCGACATCCCGCCAAAACACAACAACCAATCACGACGCACAACGACAAGATAGCGAATAAAATACAACCAAAGAAGACACAAACCAGACATACGAAGACGGCAACATCTCAAAATACTACCAATCCTCAGAAACAGAATCATCTGAACAAGAAGAGATGGAACAGGACGACGGGGAAGGGGACTTGCAAACACCTCCCCCACGGAAAACAATAAAACGAAAGAACACGGACGACGGCACACCACCGAATAAACAATTCACCATTGAAACGGAAAACCGCTTTGAACCTCTCACACCTCCAATACAACGAATCAATATTACCAGCAATCCAGCTACAGCAACCCAGCCAACCCCACCATCATCAACTGCACCTCAAGCCATTCCGAGAAAGCCAAGAATCCCGCCCATTACCATCCAGTACCAAGGCCACTACCAGACGCTCAACGCAGCCCTGAAAAAACATATGGACGGACCTACCCAGGCTATTTACAAAGGCAATACCATCAAGTATAATTTTGACTCACTTAAAGATCAACGGACAGCACTGGACTTCTTCCATCATCACAACATTCACAATTTCACTCACCAGCCGCAAAGTGGCAGACACTTAAAAGTCGTGATAAAAGGATTACCTGAAACTGTTACTGAAGCGGAAGTAGAAAAAGACCTTCGATATCTCAACTTCAATCCACATAACGTTCACCAGGACAAGAAAAGGGACAACAACACAAAACAACTACGACCTATGGATGTCTTATGTGTCACACTCGACAGGAAACCAGAAAACGATGCCATATACCATGTCCGCTACACCCTAGACACAAAGGTGACAATAGAATCATACCACAATAAAGACGGTCCACCACAGTATAAAAAAATGTCAGGGGTTTTTCCATACCGCAAACTATTGCTCTATGCCGACCAGCTGTGTCCGATCATAGAGCAAGAGAATGCAGCCTACCAAAGAACGCAACACCACACTGTGTCAACTGCAAACAAGATGGCCACCCCGCGTCCTTTAGCGGCTGTGAAGAATTTCAGAATGCAATACGCATCTACCACGTCCAACGACCAAAGACCACCACTCCAACAGTTGCAACAATCCAACCAAATATAGAGAACACACCGATGCCAACTCCAGCCGAAGCCAGCCTCAGAGGACGCAAAACATGGGTAAATCTTCAAACCAGTCAGGACTCATCTTCAACTAACCAGACACAACAACCACGAAGTTCAACTTCGAACCAAACAACTGGACCTGCTTCCTTCCTCGAATTCCTCAACCACATCAAAAACTTCTGGCAGAACACTCAGTGGACGAACATCATATCCATCATCACTACCACATTTCAACAATTTATGACAGCCTCAGGCCTTCTATAAAAAATAAAAGCAATTGTCGGTGGAGTTATGACATTTTTCGGTACCGACCATGGAAATTAGACCAACCAGAAAACACAACCTACGTCTTTGTAACTTCAATGCCTCGGGAATACATAACAAAAAAGACCTACTAAATGAATTCTTAGAAGATAACAAAATTGACATACTCTTCGTCACTGAAACGCATTTACGTCCGACACAATCCTTCAAACTCCGGAACATGGTTTGTCACCGAACCGACCGTATCAACCGACAGGGAGGCGGAACGGCCATTTTCATTCGTTCACACATCCGACACAATCCAGAAATTACTACACCAATGACATCATTAGAAGCTACAATAGTCATAATAGAAACAGCACAAGGTAAAATAACCCTGGTGACCGCATATCTTAGCCCCAGAGCAGTATTTGAAGAGAACGACTTGCTACAAATATTTGACAACCGCAACCGAATCTTACTTGCCGGCGACCTAAACGCGAAAAACACGACGTGGAATGCCCGACAGAATAACGCACGCGGGAACACATTATACAATTTACAAGGACGACTAAATCCTAAAACCTCCGCTCCTGAAGATGTCACCCACATTCCATTTAACCATCGCCACCAACCGGACTTCCTCGACATATGCATCACCAAGAACCTCGATCCCGACCTGCACCTCCAAACCTTTCAAGATCTCACCTCCGATCATTTACCAGTAATTGGCCATACCGGAAACGCAATTGAACCACCTCACCCACGACATAAAATCACAGTCAACTGGGAGCAATACCAGAGATGGCTAAACAATAACGTTCACCCCACACTGGACCACCTACCATCAACTCAAAAAATAGAAGAAGCCATAAGCACTCTAACAGACAAAGTCAAAAAGCCTACAAGAAAGCATCCACAACAACCATATTTCCGGATACTAACCTCCACACTCTCCCACCGCTTATACAAGATCTTAAATATCTCAAAAATGCCGCCAGACGCCGATGGCTACAAACACGAAAGACAGAAGACAACTAAACCGACTTAAAATACAAATACATCACCGCGTACAAGAATGGAGACCCGAAGTCTGGGAAGATCGAATGAGTACCCTGCGACTTCCAATCAAAGACGACTGGAAACTCATTAAAAACCTCCGACCCACAAAAACCCATGAACCGGCCCTACTCCACAACAACCACCTCATCTTCGACGCTTTCAGCCAGGCGGAACTGTTCGCAGCCACCTACGAACAACAGAACACAATAGAACCTCATGAACACCAACAGCAAGACATGCTCCAATGTCAACATCACGTGACAGCTACAGCCCAGAATACACGACAGACACCACCTCGCGACCGACCAGAACTAACCAGTCCTGCAGAAGTCAAAACAATCATCAACCGACTTGGCAAAAACTCCGCTCTTGGACCGGACCTGATCACCAATACCCGACTCAAGAACCTGCCAAGGAAACCCATAGTCCTACTGACCAGAATTATCAACGCGTGTTTAATTAACCATTATTTTCCGCAAGCATGGAAAATTTCTAAAATTGTACCTATTCTTAAACCTGGAAAGGATCTGAAAAAAACCACAAAACTATAGACCAATTAGCCTGCTTCCAACCATGTCAAAGCTCCTTGAACGCATCCTGCTTCCAAGAATTTGACAACCATTACTAGACGGAAATATCATTCGACAAGAACAGTTCGCCTTCCAAGAGACCCTGTCAGCAGAACTCCAGGTACTACGAATAACAGAATATATCACTCACAATATGAATCTTTCCAAATACACAGCCGCAGTTTTTTCTGGATGTGGAGAAAGCGTATGATGAAGTCTGGAAAGACAACCTTGTCAACAAACTCCGAGATCACACCGACATACCTGACTGCTATATTAGAATTATTAACAGCTTCTTTGAAGACCGGAGATGCTTCGTACAAATAGATGGTAAATGCTCAGAACACAAAGTACTGCAAGAAGAAATCCCACAAGGTTCGGTACTCTCGCCAACCCTTTTTACTGTATATGTTAATGATATCCCGACCACAGAAACTTCTATAATTTCACAATTTGCAGACGACACAGCACTTCTGGCAACGCACAGACGACTCTCAACCACAATAAACAGGTTACAAAAACAAGTTGACTGCACGGAAAAGTGGGCCAAACTTAACAGGATAAAAATCAACCCAGAAAAGACAGTCGCCATCATATTCACACGCCGCCGACCACAACCAAATCGAACTGAACGACACGCAACTCCCGTGGACCACATCAGTGAAGTACCTTGTAGTAACAATAGATAACAAAATGTTATTCAAACAACACATCGAAGACAAACGATAACGCATATCAAGAACAATCCACTCAATTTATCCTCTTCTGGCCAGTAAAGAAATGTACCAAAGAACTAAACTGAACATCTATAAAGCAACAGTCAAACCAATGATGCTATACGGCTGCTCGCCGTGGGGCATAACCAGCAAATCCAACACAAAACCATTACAGACTCTACAAAACAGATGCTTCAAACTCATACTTAACGCCCCATGGTGGACCAGTACAAATCAAATCCATGCAAAACTCAACATGCCGACAGTAGACAGCCGGATCAACACCACCGCAAGAAGACTCTTTGATAAAATAGAACGGCTCAGACCTACTCGACAACAACTCCGAGAATTGGCAACAGTTGAACCAGCCCAATGGCATAAAATACGTGTTCCATTATCCATCTTACGGTACGACTAAAGAACAACGAAGCAACTCAAAAACTTACAATATCAGAACATACACAATGTACCAACAGCAACAACATAGAATATATCTAAACACCAAGATTGTGGGCCTCAAGGACCGTAAAACCGTCCCCAAAGGCTCCCAAACGCAAAACAAGGTGCCCCATTTTTCAAATAAATGGTGTCCCCAATAAGTTACCTTACCCCGCACACTTGAGGGACCAACCTACAGAGGTAGAGCCCTAGCCATCGCACAACACACAAAAAAAAAAAAGGGCAACCGGGTTCGGCCAGGCCGAGCAGCTAGCGCTGTGTGACCCAAATCCGAAGTAGTGCAGGTTAGCGGACCTGGCTAGTCGGCCCTGTTAGGATGCTAGGTGTAGAGGACGCCGGGGAGCCAGGGCCCCACCCGAGGGTGGCAAGCCCGCGTTCCCCTCGAAAAGGCAGCTTGGATAGGGATAGAAAGGAAAACGCGAGCAGGTCCACCTCAGGCTTGTACAAAAACAGACCGCAGACACAAGGAACAGAAATTACTATGACAACAGGACACCAAGACGTCCCACAACAGGAAAATATAAACAGCAACGCCAAGCACATCCCGGTCACGTCACAACAAACAGAAGAACGCAATTTTGAAACAAATCAACCACAAGACATGAACATGACAACATCATCTGACTCATCTGAAGCGCTTTCTTCTTCTGAAGCGGAAGATGCAGAAATGCAAGACATTAACCACGAACAAGAAATCACCATTATACAATACAACCGACAACACACGACACCACAAAATATCCCTAACCCGCGGAAAAGAAGAGCAGAAATTCCTACAACTAACCGTTTTGATCCGATCGCGCCTGCCGAGACTAATCAACCAATCGCAGCGCCGAATACAACAGCCAATCAGGAACGAGCCGCACCGGCAGAACAATTGAATTAAGGATCCCGCCTGTCACGATCTAGTACACAGACAAATACATTCAGCTCAACAACGCTCTTAAAAAAAAATTAACAGGGACACTAAAAGCACTTCATCAAGGAGACAGAGTTAACCCTTGCACTGCTCCAGACGTAAATAAACGCTGATCGTTTCAGTGCTCCAGACGTATATATACTATTTGCTATAAAAACATACAGCGGTTCCCTGCTACTTTCGTATAGTTACGTATAACGCCGACAATCGGGCCAGCGAGTCGGAGGTAATTGTTGCGGAAGTATGCTGTTTAATTGTTGGAAAACTAGGATGTACCTGAACGAATATTGAATACTGAATTCTCTTTCTGCTGAGTTCATTCGTATCGCTGTATTACCTAGTTTGTGTGCGGCCCTTTCCGCGTTGCCGAATAAAATGACGCGGCGTTACCGTCCGTTTACAGACGATGAGCTGCCGAGTATCCTAAACCAAAGTGACGACGAGGACATCACATGCCCAATCCAGCTGACTATGGGCGGACAGATAATGACGACGACGACGAGCTGGCAGATAAATCTGTCGCCACAAACATAAAAATTATTTGTGAACCAACAAACGGTGAAGTAAATGCAGATCCAGATTTTGATGTTATTGTCGATTCTTTCTCCGATTCAGAAGAAGAGTCTGAGCGTGTGCCTGAAAACTCTCGTAAGAGACACGAAACAGTTGATTTTAGATGGAAAGACTCTGATTTGGACCCTAAAGTGTATAATTTCGATAACAGTGGTTCCGGTTGCAAAATCGTCAATTTAGATGATTTATGTACTGTATACGACTGCTTCCAAGTTTGTGTTTTTTTTTTTTTTTTTTTTTTTTTTTTTTTTTTTTTTTTTTTTAGCCAATAAATTGTGAGCTACATAGGTGAGCCATGTAATTTATGTTATGAACACCTTTGCAATGATGCCCATCAAAATTCAAGACTGCGACGTTGGAAAAACACAAACAGTTACGAAGTTTACTGTTTCCTTGCTGTAAGTTCTCTGATGGCTCAAGTGAGAAAAAATGAAATAAACAGTTATTGGACCAATGATCAGTTACTGTCTACTCCAATGTTTGCGCAAATCATGCCGAGAGATAGATATCTTCTGTTACTTAGAATGTTACATTTTGCTGATAACAGTAAGGACCTTGGAGATGACAAAATCTGGAAATTACGTCGAATTGTGGATCATTTAATAAAAGAATTTCCAGGTGCTTTCTATCCTTTTAAAAATTTGTGCACTGGCGAAAGTTTAGTTCTCTTCAAAGGTCGTGTCTTCTTCAAACAGTACAGTCCTTCCAAACGCCACAGATTTGGTGTAAATTTTTTTGTGTTATGTGATTGTGAAACTGGTTATATTCTTGACTTTATTATTTATGTGGGTGCAGCAACAGACGTAAAAAAAGAAACTGACTTTGGAGTAAATGTTGGAATACCTGGAAGCATTGTTCTCACTTTACTTGAACGTTACCTTGGTAAAGGTCACACATTATATGTTGACAATTGGTACGTTATTTTCTTATTTGCATGACAAGAGTGACTAATGCCTGTGGAACTGTGAGAATAAACCGCAAAGGCATGCCTGCTTTATCAAAAAAACTTAGAAAAGGCGAGATCCAGTTTATGTCAACAGATAAACTTCTCGTTCTGAAGTGGCAGGACAAGCGGGGAAATGAGGATGTTTTCAACTCTTCATACAAGCGAAATTACAGCGACTGACAAAATTGACAGAACCACGAATGAACCAAAAACAAAACCACCTTGCATCGTATGCTACATTGAAAATATGGGGGCCGTCGACAGGAGCGACATGATGCTAAGTTCAGTATAATGTGTACGAAAAACAGTAAAATGGTATAAAAAATATTTTTTCATTTGGTGAATCTGTCTCTGCTCAATGCGCATGCATTATATAAAACTCAAACGGAACGAAATATTTCAGTACCTGATTTTCAACAGAAACTTATCAAGGAGATCCTAGAGACTCACCACCAACCGCAAACAGAGGGACGTCGTGGAAGGAGATCGGCTAATGGTGACAATCCCTTACGCCTAACCGAGCGCCACTTTATCTCGCTAATCCCAGGAACTTCAAAGAAGGAGGCCGGCCAGAGAAGGTGTATTGTATGTGCATAACATGATAAACGAAGTGAGACAAGATACATTTGTGTAAAATGTAATGTGCCTTTATGTTTGAATTTTTGTTACGAGAGAAATCACACTTTGAAGTATTACTAATGTTATATGTTTTGTATTTTTTTTTCTCCTAATAAAGTACCTTTTTTGAACAAAATAAGACTTTCTGAGCAGAGATTTAAAAAAGGAAACGATGTACAACGACAATACTGGATTTAGCGTCTCATTTTTATCTCAATAATAACGGTAGACTGCTGCAGTCGTATATATACGCACCGGGTGAAAATAACGCGCACAGGGCACATTCCGAGCTGGGATGCCCCGAGGGAAGGACGTGCGCTCCGATGCGACGGGTGTGGCGGATCGCTGTCCGGCGGAGCTTGTTCCGTCGGCGGCCTCATCCGGGCCCACACCTACGACGACCAAGCATACGTCCACGGACACGAGTGGAACTGCAAAGCGGACGAAGCCTGCCGCAACCGGCGACGTAAATGCGCTGCCGATTCCTATCATCTGTACCTCCACCATCACCATCACAACCACCGTCATTTGCCCCACCCCTGCTACTCCCGGTCGCAGCTTCATTGATGCAGCCATCAATGAGGCTGCACCTAGGGCCAGGAATAGGGAACTTTGCGCATCAGGGCCCCCTTCACGTGGGACAAGCCCGCGTGCGCCGCGCTCCCCCCCCCCCCCCCCCCCCCAGACCTGCCCTAGACATGCCGGACATCCAGAACGCCGTTTGCGTCCCGCAACCGCTTCCCGCACCAGAAGAAGACCTTGCTGCGTCGTCGCTGATGACCGACGCTGATATCCAAGAGGGGCTGCAAGAGCAATTAAATGCTCTCCGTGACGCCGCAGAGAAGGGGAGCCAGCAGGTCGACAGTGTTCGGCTGCAGGCCCTCCTTTATCCCAACATGACTGCCGCGACCAACGACAGCGATGACGGGAGGGTGATGGAGTATGACGACGACCATCGGCGCCCGGTCGCTGAGCGTCGGAAGCGGCAGTTAGCCTCCTCCTCCGACTCGGAGGCCACTCAGCCTGCAGAACGCGGGCAGTCGAAGAAGAAGAAAGCTGTAGTTGACGCGGAGGGCTTTCAAGTGCCGCGTAAAACGGCACCCCGCCGTCAATTCGCCACGACCGTAACGGATGTGCCCGTCCGTAACACATTTGCGGCCATTGATGGTGCCGCAGACACTGCTCCGCCACCCCCCATCCACCCCCACCTGTCGTCATTGATTACAATGAGCCCACTAAAGAACTTCTCGACATCCTGAACACTGTCACCACCTCCCCCTACCAGATTAAAACATGCTCCAACGATCAATATAAACTTTCCGTCCAGTCCCCAGAGGACCTCTGTAAAATCCTCCACACCCTTCGCTCCCACAAAATCACTTACTACTCCTACCCCATCAAGTCCCGCCGCCTCCGGGTCGTCGTTAGAAGGCTTCACATGAAGTACTCTGGTGATGACTTGTGGACGGCCCTAACTTCATTGATCATTACCCCCACAGTCATATCTAGAATCATTTCCCCCCGCACCCGTTGCCCCACCCCACTCTTCTTCGTCTCCGCTCCAGACACGCCGGAGAACCGCCTCCTCCCCACCATCACCCTCCTCGACCACGTCAGCGTGACGATGGAGAAGCCCCGCTCCAGGAGGATGACCCTGGTATGCTATCGCTGCCAGGGACTGGCGCACTTTGCGGGTGACTGCATCCGTGAGGTGCGTTGCGTGAAGTGTGCCAGCGGTCACGCCTCCTCGGAGTGCTCCAAACCCCGAGACGACCGCCCCCCCCCCCCCCCCCCCCCCACTGTGGCGGGAATCACACGGGCAGCTACATGAGCTGCCCAAAAATCCAGTCGTTCAGGGGGCAAATCAAAATCGATTTTCAGGGCCCTCGGTGGTGGCCCGTCCGGGCACCAGTTACGTTGGTGCCCTGGGTGGGTCTGCGCCGCGGACTTACCCCACCACGCGTCTCGGTCCCATCCCACCCCTGGGCTCCTACCCCCCCCCCCACCTCTCCATCTCTATCCCTCCCCACCCAACAACCTTCCCTCTCCTCCCTTCCCAGGAGGCGTCATGCGCTGCCTCCCCTCCCCACAGCGGGCGTCATGCTCCGCTGTTCCTTCCCCACCCCGGCAGCAGGCGTTAAGCTCTGCTGCCCCCTCTCCCACCCCGGTGCAATCTCTCAAACACCCTCTCCCCACCCAGTCCTCCATTCCCACCCCCTTTGGTGACTTCATCAACAATGTTGTCGAGGCCTTGACCTCGGCAATCACCTCCGCATTGAACTCCCTCCACCAAACCATCCCACTCCAACTTGCCTCTGCCCTCTCCCAATCCATGTCCCCGACCACCACCACCCCCGTTCCAACCAGTCATGGATGTCAGACACCACGGATTGACAGCCATGATCTGGAATGCCAATGGTCTCTACAAACAGCAGGGCGAGTTCCAACAGTTCTTCCTTGATGAGGGGGTCGACATTTGCCTTGTTGCTGAGACGCACCTCAAACCTGGTGTTTTTGTCCGTGTAGCGAACTACTCCTGCTACAGGACAGACAGGCCCACCGTCTTTGGTGACACGGTGGTGTACGTGCGTAATTCCCTCCGCCACCACCCCATCCCCCTCCCCCAACTCAACACCGTGGAAGCCACTAGCGTTTTTGTCCACACGGTGAGGAGTCGCATCATGTTCCTGGCTCTTTACAGACCACCACAAGGCCTTCTTGAAACACCAGACTATGAGTCATTGCTGTCGCTCGGCAACGACGTCTTCGTTGGCGGTGACTTCAATGCCAAACATGCTGCATGGAACAGCAAATTAACCAACACATCTGGTCGTCAACGTCTCCGGGTCGCTGAGTGGCATCATGACCGCACAATATACCCTACTGGAGGACATCCCCCAGATGTCTTAGACATCGCAGTGGTGAAAGGTCTACCCCACCCCATCACTGCAGCCACCCGCATCGCTCTAGTCTCTGACCACTGGCCGGTCATCTGTTCCATCGATCTCATTGGACTTATGGCCGCGCTGAGTGAAGGCCTGAACATCCGCGGTGTTGACTGGCAGTCCTACCAGCAACAGGTCGAAGCAGCCCTACCCACCATCCCTGCTGCCGAACAAACGGACGCAGATCGCACCCTCATACATCTCACCACCATCGCCCTAGATGCTGCAGTGGCTGCGACCCCTCACCGTCAACATCAAGCCCCAGACCATCCGCGTCCACTGCCCCCCCCCCCCCCAAAATCGTTGCTCTCATCACTGAGAAAAACGGACCATCCGAGAATGGCAGCTTACTTGGAACCCGGCAACCAAGTGCCTCATCAATAGATTACAGCGCCAAATCAAGGGTGTGGTGCAAGACCACTGCAATCAGGCATGGAAGAACAAAATCTCCGCCATTGACCTGAGTGATCTGTCTGCTTGGCGGCTCACAAAAAGCCTTCTGAGACTAGGGCAACGGATCCCCTCCTCCAGGTCGGTAATGACTTTGTGTCTGAACCAGACAGCAAAGCTAATGCCTTGGCCGACGTCTTCGCGCACAACTTCACCCCGGTCGATGACCCCGACCATATCCGCCTGGTAACAGCACGCCTCTGTCAACTCCTTGCCGTCCAGGACCCTGAGGATGAAATCACCCTCATGATTGAAGAAGAGGTTGAACTGCAGCTGGCGTTTGGCTTCAACAGCCCATGAGACACCACATTCGAAGATACAGCTGCTCGCTATGTGCAGTTGTACCTCATGTTTCTCTTTTCCATGTTTACAGTTGTAGTCACACTTTATGTTAACATAGAATTAAGAGATTTATATTTTAAAAGCAGAGAAGTAAAGCAGACCTGGTAATTTACCTGGTGACTAAATGACAATAGAGATTCAAGACACAAACCTGTTCACTACAGTCCAGTGTGAAATATTCTAGAATCACGGTTCACTTCATAGTTGCAATGGGAGCAAACAAGTGGACTGAATTTACTTCATTTACATGGCAGTCACGACAGGTCCTCAATACTAGGCAGTAGGGATTTCCAGAGGGTTGAGTTTTGGGTTCAGCTACTTCAGAATGTATTTCAAAGGCTTTCATGGATTACCTTCCTCACTTAGAAACACATTACAGAAGGAAGACACAAATATGAGACTAATTATACCTTCAATGCAAATGCTGTCTATA
The DNA here is from genome assembly GCF_023864345.2 of Schistocerca serialis cubense. Classification (NCBI taxonomy): domain Eukaryota; kingdom Metazoa; phylum Arthropoda; class Insecta; order Orthoptera; family Acrididae; genus Schistocerca; species Schistocerca serialis. The sequence continues at coordinate 448,288,841 of NC_064646.1, read as the reverse complement.
AATCTGATGTGTTATGTACGACAGAATATGAGCTGTCATATGCATTTCCCTTTACGAGTACCATTTTGATAATTTGATTGTTCCTTGCTGACTGCCATTTTCAGTTGCTGTACCTGTAAATTCATCTCAAACATAAAAACTAACTAATATAATACCATTCACTCTCTCATACTATCTACAAACCTGTTATAGACCAGTGATTATTGTATGTGGCTTGTTTAATGTTCTGTTTTAGTCATGTATCTATCTAACAATAATGCAATCGTCAAAGGTGATCGTGTAGTGGAATTCATATCATGGAAGAGAATCAATACAATTATTGCGGAAATGAAAGTGGCAACACCTTGTAAGAAACTATATTGCTGCCACTGAAGTTTCATCTAATCGGAGATTCATTGCAGTTGTTGTGCATGTATGCAATGAAATAATTAAAAAATTACATATTTATCATTATACCAATAATAAGTACATTAGACATGGATCCCAATATTCAATCATTAATCAGTCACATGGGAAATGCTTCAGAAATCACATCATTGCAAATTTTCATAAATATTTGGTCCACCTTATCCACAGTTTCATTTTTAAAAAGAACTAGTTATTTACTTCCATTATAATTGCAACTAAATTAGTATTTTTGCTGAATGTGTCAGAAGAAGCAAGATGGAATTAGGGACAACAAACATGCAGATAAACTGGCGAAAATTGTGCATCATCTATTTCCCATTGACACAGCCCTCCCCATATAGTGATTTTTGTAGAAGACTTGCAGCCAAGCCAAAACAGAATGGTCAAAGTTAGTAGACTTAGACCATAACATAAAAGGCACATGGTACTGGGCAATTCCACATCACCCTTCTTTTCAGAACTTGGCAGGCACGAGAAAAATTGTGACTCTTAACAGATGGAACAAGCCATAACAATACCAATGAAGTGAGACATTAGTTATAATTAATTCCTTCTTCAAGCTATGACTCCTGCCTCATTGACGAAGACACTGTACATATATTAACAGAGAGTGATAAATACTGCCATCCAAGAACAATTGCACAGTACAATATTTTAACAACACAGAACTATTTTTTTCTTAGAGTACCTCTTAGTTTCATTAATAGATCTCCCGCCGAATATATTTACCATTTTATTCAATTTTGTAAAAGGCAACTTTAAAATCTTAGGATATCTTTGATGTTTTATTATACCCATATGTAATTGGATTTTAAAGTTTTGTGACTTTTATTGTAACACTGCAGGCAGAGTAATGTACTTTATTGATGCCTTATCTCTCAATTATGTTTTATATTTCCTAATGAAATTAGGCCAGTGTCCTGTTTCTATCATTATGTGCAACAATTGCAGGTGATAAATGGACTCTACATGGAAAAAAATGTAACATTTCAACAATAACAGGAAAGTAGGAGTTTCTCGAAGGTTATTGCTGTTGGAAGAGCTCTGAATAAAAATTTTCCACGCATTTAGGGAAACTAAATCACCAATAATATTGCAATTCCAATTGATCCTGTAACACAAATAAGTGAAGGGAGTAAAAATAAAAATCTAACGGCAAATTTTCTCTCTCTACTTGAGTGCACTGCGAAATCAAGAAATAATTCACAACATATGCCATGCAGTATCTGTCTTGTTTCTATCACTATGTTCACTGGTCCTTATGCCCAAAATAAAAGCCCTCTTCTCTACCTACATTGTTCAAGTCCCTGCGTCAATTTTCTCTATGTCCACAGGACAGACTGTGGAAGACAGTTTGTGGTCTCACACATACAACAGAGAATGAAACACTGACTGCTGTCAGTTGGCCACCCCACTCCTAGCACTGCCTGCCTGTATTCAGCCCACAGGCCAGCCACTGATTTAACGGCAGCCTGCTGCCCACTGTCCATTATCGTGTTTTTTTCTTTTTTTCTTTCAACTTGTCGCTCATTCCCTACTGGAAAGGAGAGGGCAGGCTCTTGTAAACCTAGTTCTTCTGAGCCATGCCAGGCTAGCTATGCAGAGATGCTGAGTTGCAGAAAGGCACATAAAAAAGACTGTTAGAAAGTTAGCTTTTGGCCAACAAAGCTATTGTCGAAAAAAACACACACACACACACACACACACACACACACACACACACACACACACACACACACACTTACAGCGTTATTACAAATGATTGAAGCGATTTCACAGCTCTACAATAACTTTATTATTTGAGATATTTTCACAATGCTTTGCACACACATACAAAAACTCAAAAAGTTTTTTTAGGCGTTCACAAATGTTCGATATGTGCCCCTTTAGTGATTCGGCAGACATTAAGCCGATAATCAAGTTCCTCCCACACTCGGCGCAGCATGTCCCCATCAATGAGTTCGAAAACATCGTTGATGCGAACTCGCAGTTCTGGCACGTTTCTTGGTAGAGGAGGTTTAAACACTGAATCTTTCACATAACCCCACAGAAAGAAATCGCATGGGGTTAAGTCGGGAGAGCGTGGAGGCCATGACATGAATTGCTGATCATGATCTCCACCACGACCGATCCATTGGTTTTCCAATCTCCTGTTTAAGAAATGCCGAACATCATGATGGAAGTGCAGTGGAGCACCATCCTGTTGGAAGATGAAGTCGGCGCTGTCGGTCTCCAGTTGTGGCATGAGCCAATTTTCCAGCATGTATAGATACACGTGTCCTGTAACGTTTTTTTCGCAGAAGAAAAAGGGGCCGTAAACTTTAAACCGTGAGATTGCACAAAACACGTTAACTTTTGGTGAATTGCGAATTTGCTGCATGAATGCATGAGGATTCTCTACCGCCCAGATTCGCACATTGTGTCTGTTCACTTCACCATTAAGAAAAAAATGTTGCTTCATCACTGAAAACAAGTTTCGCACTGAACACATCCTCTTCCATGGGCTGTTGCAACCGCGCCGAAAATTCAAAGCGTTTGACTTTGTCATCGGGTGTCAGGGCTTGTAGCAATTGTAAACAGTAAGGCTTCTGCTTTAGCCTTTTCCGTAAGATTTTCCAAACCGTCGGCTGTGGTACGTTTAGCTCCCTGCTTGCTTTATTCGTCAACTTCCGCGGGCTACGCGTGAAACTTGCCCGCACACATTCAACCGTTTCTTCGCTCACTGCAGGCCTCTTACAGAGGCATCCAGAAGCTTTAAACTGCGCATACCATCGCCGAATGGAGTTAGCAGTTGGTAGATCTTTGTTGAACTTCGTCCTGAAGTGTCGTTGCACTGTTATGACTGACTGATGTGAGTGCATTTCAAGCACGACATACGCTTTCTCGGCTCCTGTTGCCATTTTGTCTCACTGCGCTCTCGAGCTCTCTGGCGGCAGAAACCTGAAGTGCGGCTTCAGCCGAACAAAACCTTATGAGTTTTTCTACGTATCTGTAGTCTGTCGTGACCATATGTCAATGAATGGAGCTACAGTGAATTTATGAAATCGCTTCAATCATTTGTAATAGCTCTGTATATACAGCTGGAGCCAGCTGCCACAGAATGTGGTCATGTGTGTGTGAGTTGCTTGTGTGTAAGTGTGTGTGTGTGTGTGTGTGTGTGTGTGTGTGTGTGTGTGTGTGTGGTGGGGAGGGGCGTAAATGTGTGTATTTTCGACAAAGGCCCTGTTGGCTGAAAGTGAGCTTTGTGACAGCCTTTTTGTTGTACCTTTCTGTGACTCAGCATCTCCGCTTTGCTTGCATGATTTTTTTTTTTTTTAATGTGGTCCTATTGTATATTGTAGTCACAGTGGGCATTTGCAGTTCCATTACCAGCAAATCTGTGCAGCAGTGTCTTAATGGGTACATGTTTGTCTTCTTCTGCTCTAAGAATAAATCATTTGTACATCCATTACTCACACCTCTTTCAAATAGTTCAAATGGCTCTAAGCACTATGGGACTTAACATCTGAGGTCATCAGTACCCTATACTTAGAACTACTTAAACCTAACTAACCTAAGGACATCACACACATCCATGCCCGAGGCAGGATTCAAACCTGCGACCATAGCAGCAGTGCGGTTCCGGACTGAAGCATCTAGAACCACTCAACCACAGCGGCTGGCCAAAAATATTTCAAAATTAAACTATGCAGCATAACAACTGTGTACATTTACACAACAACGAAGTAGTGTCTATGCACATTACCAGATAATAAAACATAATATTAACCCACCAGATACGCACAACATATGTAGCAAATGGGAGGAATAAGGTTTCATGTTGAACACTTGATACTGGTAAGGAAAGTTCACAATGCGAGGCAGCAGCAAAATATACACTTAACCCAAAGATGATGCAACTCTCACCATTATTACGTCCGCAGTTCCTCATTGACAGTAACTGTAGTAAATGGTCTGATTCATAATAATTATTCACATATGTACTTAAGGCCAGGATAATAAAGCCACTTGAGCATTTATTAGTATACAATAGAAAAAAGAATGCTGGTTACCTTGGTCGATTCACTTCACACCAGAGTTTAATCAGAGCCAGCAGCCACAGTAACTCCAGACGACTGCAGATTCTTCAGGTTTTCAAATTAATCCTGAGAAAATTCATTCAGAAATTAGGTATAAAAATAAAGGAACTTAGTAGTTAATACTATGGGGGCGGGGAGGGCTTGGGAAGCATGGGGTCAGTGTCTAACAGCAAAGATAGAGGAAAACTTGTTTTTATTTGCACAGATGTGCCAATATGGGATTTATTGTTTATATGTCAGTATATGTGTACGCAGAATCTCATGCACAAAAACAAATGCAACACCCAGAACAGAATGCTATACTCGTGCTTTAAGCAAAATAATAATTAAGCACAACAAACTAACGGCAGATCCATAAACATATCACACCTCCACCCTAGGAATAATGTGCAGGACAAATAGGAGAGAATACCAACACTGACCAACATAGAAGAAAAGAAGCCCAACCCCCCCCCCAACCCTTCCCTAACGCAAGGATTCAGGTGCCACCATAGTACTAATGATCCCCTTTTCAGCCCACAAGTGGTTTTAGCAAGGACCTCAATATGGAATAGTGTACTATAATTGTGTTATTTGACAACAAAATGCACACTCCACAATGAGCTGCACTACGACTTCCTTCACAAGCTGCTATCAGAATCGTACTAACGATAAAAAACAGATAACAGGTCATACACACAGAGTCCACACATCATGGTTCAGTAACTACACATATGATTGGGCCCTCACTCACTGGCCTTACTCACTGCTTGAAGACAACACCGTGGTAACATTTCCAAATTACTGAAACAACTGACTGTGATAGAGAAATGTCATACAAATGATGTCCCACTGACAAAAGGCAAACATTTTAGTTTTCCAGGAAAGTGTAGCAACTTACGTGTGCGGTACCAAAGTACACCAAGGGTTAACACTCAATAGCAAGTTATCTTTTAACATGCATTTTACAGAGGAGTGATAAAAATACAGGTGCCCAATATGCAAGTCTCATTCTTCATTAGGTCCAACTTATAAATGTAATGAGATTGCCGCATCTGGCACGGCATTTAAATTTATTACTTCTGTGCTAGTAACTCTGTTCACAACACATTTTGCAGACAGTATCCACAGTGCCACTTAATATACCTACATAAATCTCATTTATGGCATATAGTTCAAGAGATATGATGTCATAATTTAGGGATCCATGCCATTCATGGAAGGGTACGAATCATTACATCAAGAATAGAGTTCAACATCTGTGAAGATGTATACAAAATTAGAATAATTGTCGAGGATCAAACGAAACAGGTCTCTGAGAAGGGTAGGATTAACATACTTCGTCGAGCCATAAAAGAGGGCCATGCATATCATAGGACAGGACACAGACCACCGAAGGCGTCGAGAGATACCTCTGGGAACACAGACTAAAGGAGGCTGTTGGAGATCCTTCAGCACAGTACTGAGTCAGATCCCAGCTGGTCTACCCAGATTTGGGCAATGCACAAACAGTCTGAACTGTTGGTTGTGGGATGGAGTTGAGCGATGTGGGTGAGTAGGCATCTGACAGATGGGGACTGCACAATTTGACAGAGGCTGCTGTCATCTAACTCGCAGCAGTGGGACATGGGCTTCAACGTGTAATTTGCCAGAAGCTACTTTTGTCTAATCCGCAGCAGGGGATACCGGCTTCCACTAGTAGGCAGTCAACAGGGCTAGTACAGAAGGCCACCATTGCCAACCACATACCAATGTGATGAACAGGGTCCAGCAAGCTGCGCGAGGACGGTGCTGCCAATCCATAGCCAAAACACACACACACACACACACACACACACACACACACACACACACACACACACACACACACACACCAAGCAGGATGAAAATCAGCACTTCGTAAAATCTGAGAACTATGTGGTCTTTGGCCCACAAGGAACCACTAGGAAAATGGAGAGCATTTAGCGTCTTCATCGAAATTGACTTGAGCCGGCTGATGTCCGACAACCTGTTTAACTTGCCAAAATATCAAAGAATTGGAGAGCTTCACTGTTGGTCACCAGCAAATTTCTAGGTGCAGGTGCACAGTCCAGAGTTGGCAGAAATGCAGAACACATGACTTTTCAGGAGAAAATTGATAGCTGTGATTCAGGGCCCAGTCATGTACTCTCCAAACGTCCCCCTGAAGCTGGCACTTGCTACACAGTGATGTGGCAGCACACAACAGGCAAAGATCATCCACATACAGTGATACACACTTTGAGGTGCCTGCCTCATTTAATATACCACACTGATGCTGATAGCAAACAGTGTTATGCTCCAAACCGATCCCTGCAGGCCTCCGATTTCCTGTACTTATTGGGTGCTCAGAGTTGAACCTATTTGGATCTGGAAAAGTCTGAGAGATAGGAAATTCTGGATCAAAATGGGTAAACTGCCCAGGAAACCCCAGCCATGCAGCACAGACAGGATGTGATGTCACCAGGTGGTATCGTATGCCTTCTGTATGTCAAAGAGCACAGCAATGAGATGCTGGCGAAGCGTGAAAGCATTGCACACTACAGATTCCAGACGAACCAAGTGATCTAAGGTGGACTGTAAAGCCTGAAAGCCACTTTGCCCTCTGTCTACAAGATGCCCACAAAGACAGCAGTTGACATTTGTTCAAATAGCTTACAATGCCCATTCATCAGAGAGATTGGCGGGTAATTAGTTAAAATACACTACTGGCCATTAAAATTGCTACACCACGAAGATTACGTGCTACAGACGCGAAATTCAACCGACAGGAAGAAGGTGCTGTGATATGCAATTGTTTAGCTTTTCAGAGCATTCACACAAAGTTGGCACCGGTGGCAACACCTACAACGTGCTGAGATGAGGGAAGTTTCCAACCGATTTCTCATACACAAACAGCAGTTGACCGGCGTTGCTTGGTGAAACGTTGTTGTGATGCCTCGTGTAAGGAAGAGAAATAGAGAAATGCGTACCATCATGTTTCCGGCTTTGATAAAGGTCGGATTGTAGCCTATAGCGATTGCAGTTTATTGTATCGCGACATGCTGCTCGCGTTGGTCGAGATCCAATGACTGTTAGCAGAATATGGAATCAATGAGTTCAGGAGAGTAATACGGACCGCCGTGCTGGATCCCAACGGCCTCGTATCACTAGCAGTCGAGATGACAGGCATCTTATCCGCATGGCTGTAACAGATCGTGCAGCCACGTCTTGATCCCTGAGTAAACAGATGGGGACATTTGCAAGACAACAACCATCTGGATGAACTGTTCAACGATGTTTGCAGCAGCATGGACTATCAGCTCTGAGACCATGGCTGCCGTTACCCTTGATGCTGCATCACAGACAGGAGCACCTACGATGGTGTACTCAATGACAAACCTGGGTGCACGAATGGCAAAATGTCATTTTTTTGGATGAATCCAGGTTCTGTTTACAGCATCATGATGGTCGCATCCGTGTTTGGTGACATCGCGGTGAACGCACATTGGAAGAGTGTATTCGTCATCGCCATACTGGCGTATCATCCGGCGTGATGGTATGGGGAACCATTCGTTACGTGTCTCGGTCACCTCTTGTTGACATTGACGGCACTTTGAACAGTGGACATTACATTTCAGATGTGTTACGACCCGTGGCTCTACCCTTCACTCGATTCCTGCGAAACCCTACATTTCAGCATGTGTCGGAATCCTTGCCACTTAAAACATCTCATCGGAGGAGGAAAATAAGGACAGACATCACACCTATAAACCATGACCTCAACCTTCTCAGGTAAAATGTTGCCTTCAAAGGCTAGGATAAAGGCTCCAGTGTCCACTATTATCCTTGGGTCCCTTCTAGATGCAGCGTAAAAAATGGACTCAACACCAGTCCAGATTAGTACACAGCTCTTCATCAGTTAGCAGCATTAGGTCCCAATGGAAGATAATGCCTTAAATTCTACTGAGCTTGGTATGAGGAGCAATGGTGACAGGTGTATCTCAAAACTTGACACAGGCCTGAAGTGCCTGGGATTGGTTGGCACGTGATGCTTTGAAAAGCTAAGGGCCGTTTCTCATCATCTTTATTGCAGCAACCTCCCCAAACTGATCTTCAATATTGTCAACGAAAAACAGTGGCTTCATTATAGCGAAAAAGCCACTGTCAGTGCAGGAACAAACCAATAACTTGGCAAACTGTCCACTTCCGTTTCTCCTTACCCGACTGTCTTGAGGCATGGTCAAAGACGGAAATACCACAGGAATGTAAACATCTGCATTAAAATCATTGTTCCTGAATGTTGAGACTTACATTTGCTCCACTTCATTGTGATTCATCTGCCCTGATGTTGTCACTCACTCTGATTGGAGGCTCTCCCCACGGGCACCACCCTGCCAAGGCGAAGACCACCTGGCACAGTAGCCCTTGCCCAAAGTCCTGGTACCTAGAAGTGGATAGGTACCTATACCTTGGCTGGCTGTGAGAAGGGGAGGGGGGGGGGGGGTTCCAGCTGAGGCATCACCCGTGTGATCCCTATGTTGTCAGGGGCTACCACAGAGAGGGTACATGACAAACCCCCCCCACAACTGGTTACCTAGCTGGATTTTAGGTGCAAAGATAGATCCATTCGATTCGCAGGTGCGGAAGACAATAGTGCACACTGTAGAGTTAATGCACCACAGCAAGGCATCCTTCCCCCAAAGGCCTGCACTTTTGTAAAATGTGGGAAGGGGAGGTCAAACCCAAAATGGGGACCAGCATTTAGAAAGCCAAAAAAGGTGTAGAAAACAAGTGTTAAAAAAGTGAAAAGAGTGAAAACCTTCAGAGATCCAAAGAATAGTCAAGATAAAAACATGTTCAAATAAAGAGACTTGTATCAGACACCTCTTATGACATGCAAGAAATGGCCACTGGTCCTTTCAAGAATTTGGCGATGTCTGTGAATGGAAGGTCGAAAGGGCCTAGATGCAGGGAAGGCAGAGGAAACTCCGTATGATGCCAAAAATTTACACAGACGGTCTTACTGGGATAAAAGCAGAAGCCAGTTTCGATGTTCCATGAGTGGAGGCAATTGAGACATCCTTGGAAACGTCATTCAAGAGGGATGGTTCATTGAGAGCTGTAGAAGATCACAAAATCGTCGACAAAGTGGCAGCCCGAGACATCGGGAAGGAGACAATCCATAATTGGAGCCCTGGGGCACCTCGTTTTCTTGGGAGAAAGTACAGGAGATAGCACTCATTTTAGGTGCGGGTGAACAGTACTATGTCATAAATTCACAAATAAAAAGGGGTAGCTGACCTTAAAAGACCCAAGAGAACAATGCACAGAGGATGCCTGTCCTCAAACAGGTATCGTATGCTCTCTCTAGATCAAGAAATATTGCTACAGTTTGGTATTTCCTGAGAAAATTGTTCATGATATAAGGAGAGAGCAACAAGATGGTCTACTGCATAATGATGCTTTCGGAAACTGCACGGGCAGGTGTTAAAAAGGTTGTGGGGCTCAAGCCACAACCATAATTGCAATTCACCGTACGCTCCAAAACCTTACATACACTACTTGTGAGAGATATGGAGCGATAGCTAGAAAGGAGATGTTTGTCCTTTCCAGGTTTCGGAACAGGAATGACGATAGCTTCTCGCCATCTTCTGGGAAAGGTACTGTTGGTCCAAATTTGATTATAAAGGTGAAGGAGGTAACGCAGACTAAGGTACGATAAATGTAGCAACATTTGGACGTGGAGGCCATCCGGTCCTGGGGTGGAAGAGTGAGAGGAAGAGCGTATGTGTTGGAGTTCCCACATAGAGAAAACAGTATTACGGATTTCGTTATTTTGAGTGGAGAAAGCAAGAGGTCGCACTTCCGCTGCTTGTTTCTTCAGGAGAAAGGCTGCGGGTAATTTGAAGAGCTCAAAATCTCAGCAAAGTGTTGACCCAATGAGTTAGATATTGCGAATGGGTCCACTAAGGTGCCATGCACGACAGTTAGCCCAGAGATTGGGGAGAAACTAACAAACTAGATGTGCCAGATAACCATCGAATTTGACTCCAAACTACAGATGAGGGAATGAAAGTGTTAAAGGAGCTGGTAAAGAAGTCCCAGTTTGCCTTCTTGCTATCACAGATGATTCGACAGCATCGCGCGCATAACTGCTTATAGCGGATACAGTTGGCCAATGTAGGATAGCGGTGGTAAATGCAAAAGGTACGACTCCACTCACGTATTGCGTCATGGCACATCTCACTCCACCAAGGAACTGGGGGGCACGAGGGCAAAGGGGAGGTGTGAGGTATTGCACGTTTCGCAGCTGTAAGAATAACTTCTGTAACATAAGTGACCTGATCGTCGCTGCCAGGAAACTGACTGTCATCAAATGTTGCTAGAGAGGAAAAAATGTCCACTTGGCTTGGGAAAAATTTCAGCATCTTGGGCATATGGATGGCAGTTGTGGCTGTAATCGAAGGGCACATGGAAAACGGTCGCTTGAGAGTGTATCAGCAAGAGCGAACCATTCAAAGTGCCGAGCTAGCTGAACAGTACCAACCAAAAGGTCCAAATGAGAGTAGGTTGCTGTGGAGGTAGAAAAAATGTAGGTTCCCCAGTGTTGAGGAAAACAAGATCTGCTTGGTGAAAGAGGTCAATCAACAGAGAGCCTCTCTGACAAGGATGCGGAGATCCCCAAAGCGGGTGGTGGGCATTGAAGTCCCCAACCATTAAATACGGGGGTGGAAGCTGACCCAAGAGACGAAGGAGACCGGCTCTTGCCACTGGCGTGGATGATGAAATGTATGCGGTACAAAGAGAGAAGGTGTATCCAGAAAGGTGAAGACATACAGCAATGGCTTGGAAGGAACTGTTTAAGAGGATTGGGTAATAATGGACAGTATCATGGAGAAGAATCTTAAGTCCCCCATGTACCGGAGTGCCATTAACAGAGGGGAGATCAAACCGGATGGACTAGAAATGAGGTAAGACAAAGCTATAATGGGGATGTAGCTTTGTTTCCTGCAGACATAATACGATCGGGGAGTAGTATCCTAAGAGGATTGATAATTAATCCTGATTGGAGCGAATTCCGCATATACTTCAATGGATAATCGACATAGGGCAGACAGCAAACTGAAAAATCTCACCACAGTTGCCGTCAACTCACCGACCGCTGAGAGCCAGCAGCCAACGACAAGGAACAGCATTCAGCCAAAGGCAGAAGATCCTGATCCATAGGTTGTTCGGGGGCAGCTCCTGCTGCCAGTAATTGGCTAGTCGATCGGCCACCAGCGGTGCGTCTCAGCGACACGGAAGACAGCCAAGGGCAGCTACCGCTGAGTGGCACTCTACTCTAGACATGCTGTGGCAGAGAAGGAGAGGAACTCTGTTTCTTATGAGCCTTCTAGGAAGCCCAGGACGTTGAGATAATGGAGGAATTGCTGGATGCGAGGACAGGGTACATAAAAAAATCTCCGTGAGCAGGCATTTTTTTAGTCCTGACATCCAGCTTTGGGGCACATGATTTAGCAGGAGCTGATGAACGGTGAGCCTTAGAATGAGCAGGTGATAGTGGGGAGGTTGAACAGGCGACCTTTGGGCTAGCCGATCTGATGACCATGGTGCTAACGGTGGTTGTCGCAAGTCTGCGTGGCTACCTCCTCAGTAGGCCGAGGAGATGCAAGGACAGTGCTATATTTACCCGCTGGGAGCACAGTGGGCTTTCTACCGTTGAATAACTTACAAGCAGCAAATGTAGACACCTTTTCCTTCAATCGGATTTCCTGAATAATTTGTTCATCTTTAAAAATAGGCCAACCTCTAGAGGAAGCAGCGCGGTCGCCCATACAGTTAATGCAATAAGGGAATGAAAGTAGACAATCACCCTCATGGGCATCTCTGCCACATGTAATGCATTTGGCCGTATTGGAACACAACTGGCTGGTATGATTAAACTGCAAACGCTGATAGCAACACGTAAGGGCGAACTGAAATTATCTCATATCCCACTTTAATGTTAGATGGAAGATGAACTCTGTCAAATGTCAAGAAGGGTCCGGGTCGGGAACAAGTCTTTGTCAACCCTTTTCATGACTATGTACAGCTGTTACACCCTGGTCAGACAGGTGATTTTGAATGTCTTCGTTGAATAACCTGTCGTGCGAGCATGTATAAACCGTCCCACATGCTGAATTTAAAGTACGGTGTGCTTCCACCCGGACATGGAAAGTGTGTAGCAGTGCAGTTCACAGCAATTTTTGTGCCTGGAGGGCACTGACTGTTTCTAATAACAAGGTGCCATTTCGTAATCAAGAACAGGACTTTACAGAACCTGCAACTGCGTCAACACCTTTCTATACAATGAAAGAGTTCACTGTATAGAAGTATTGATCTTCATCAGACCGAGAAACAACTAGGAACTTTGGCATTGATGGAAAAATTGTCCGTGGACGAGACTTATCTAGCTTTCTCTTCTGGGCAGGAATTTTAGACGTAGAGGAAACCACTGCAAAAGTATCCCCCATGATTACTGGCATCTCCGATGTCCATGCAGTGAAGACACTGCAGCCAATTGACAGAGTGGGGTTCATGGCACAGTGTATGTATGTATGTATGTACGTATGCAAAGCCCGTTCGTCTGTCAACTGCTGAGCCATCGGTGAATTCCCTTCCGAGCCCGATATGTCTCAAGGACAGCTGAGAACAGGTGGCAAAAAGTAGTGAGGTCAACAGAATCTTTTGGACCAAAGGTGACAGACAGATCCAAGATCAGTGCACAAGCCATGGAGGAAGATGCAATTTCTCCCTGACCAGAGGCGATAGTGGAGGAAGTTGCAGTTCTGGACAGAGACACTGGGGTACTCAGCAACAGTAAACCCCATTCTCAGTCACTATTGTGGGATGTGGAGTTCCCTTCCAGGAAAAAGGACATGGTAGTTGGGATGCTTAGGGAAGCTATGAAAGTTTACAGCATAATTCAGCAGCTGTTGTTGGCACCTGATAGGTAATGGAGGGACTCCAGCCTCAACTAGTAGGCTCACAGGGACAGTTCAAACAGCTCCTGTCACAAGTTGGGCCCCAGAATGATGAATGGGATCCAGTATCCGCAATGCTGAGGGTGATTCTGAATCATAAGCAAGACTTCCACAATGGAGACGGGACAGAATCATTGATTTGTAGAGCCACAAAAAGATAGAGCAATCTGTGCCCCAGCTTGTGTTACTGAGGCAGCAAAGTGTATTGAGGTGCTGCCAGCACTTCCATTTAGTCGGCAAAGGTGGGGAAGCCACAATAGTTGGGGGATCAAAGTGCAAGACACGAGTCGTGACAGGTGAAAACTGAAAGCTATGGGTGAGAGCCAATGACTGCCTTTCATATGACACCCTGTAGGCGATGCTCGACAACACCCATAGTAGAGGAGTAATAATAAAAGCAAAAATTGTCAGCAAATAAGGAGCGTGATACTGAAGACCCCTTAGCCACCACTGGACAATTAATGGCAACCAGAAAGAGCGGGTCACTCAATACAGAGACCTGCAGAACCCCAATGACAATGAGGGGGCACAGGGGTACCGAGTGAAGCACCCACTTGCACCCGGAATGAATGGTGCAACAGGAAGTTCTTGACAAAATTGAAGTGGACCCCTGACACCCCACTGAAGTAATATAGTAAGGATGTGGTGATGCCATATCGTGTCATAAGCCCTCTGTACATTGAAAAAGAGACAGCAATGAGGTGCCGACAACATGCAAAGGGCATCAGGGTGGTAGACTCCAGGTGGACCGAATTATCAGCAATGGTGCACCCTTTGCAAAAACCGCCCTGAGATGCAGCCAAAAAAGCCCCGAGACTCAACGAGCCCACACAGCCACTTCCTCACCATGCGTTCAAGCAACTTAAAGCACAAATCAGTAAGGCTGACTGCATAATAAGTGTCCATCTCTAAGGGGTTCTTACCTGGTTTCAGTACCGGAACTATCATGCTTTCTAGCCACTGAGATGGGAACTCACACTCATTCCACATCTGATTAAAGAGAGCAAGACTGTGACGCTGACAACCACTGAGATGTTTCACCATTTGGTTGTGGATGCGGTCTGGACCTGGAGCCATATCAGGATAATGGGCTAGGACACTAGAAAACTTCCACTCACTGAATGGAGCATTATATGGCTCTACGTGGCTCACTGTTTTACGAGACAAAAAGCGGGATGATAGTTCTCAGACACACATGCCCAAGCATGAAGTTCAGCAAAATGTTCGGCAACAGGTCTCCAGATGGAGAGGTATGTGATCCAATGGCCATTGTATGCTGAGCAGCTGCATCGATATTGCCTTGTAATGGAGAGATAAGGGTGACAGCAGAGGTGAATCCATCACAGTCCACATTACGGAGAACCCTGTTTTCTTTTGGCCCCCTATGGACACGACGGATAAAGTGCACACCCCGTCACTCATCACCAGATTGCAAAAGAAGATCTCAGTGAAAGATGACACCCCGGACCATATTCAGACACTTGTGGCTTGTGGGGAGTGATTGTCACAGGAATGTGACCCAACTTTTCACAAGAGAGCAGCACCTGTGACAAGGCATGAAATGACATTTTAATGAAGAAGGAACCACTCTTCATCTTACAGGTGGCTGCAACTTCCCCACAAAAAAAAAGTCTTTGTGGCCAAGAAGGTGTCCCCACAGGTCCTGGTACAGATCACATATTGAGGGGGGGGATTCTGATGCTTGTCATCTAGTCCTGCATTCCTCCCACAGTGTGGCAAGGGAACTTGTTGAGATCGTACTTTGTTGCATCATATGAGGCCTAACTGTGTGAACAGACTGCTGCAACTGTGTGATCATCAGTAGAAAAAATTTAAGAGGCTTCTTGTGTGAATTATCTGTCATAGTGCCACCTGCTCAGAATGGGGGCTCTCCCCATTGGTGCCACACAGCCGCAGCAACAGCTACCTGGCCAGTAATCTGTTGCTGTGAGTCCCTATGCCTGAGTCATGATGAGCACATACTCTATGGTATACATGGAGAGTGTGCAGCACAGGCACCAACAGTACGATCTCTGTGTGGTCAGGGGACCTACCACTGTGCAGGTACTTGACGCCCCCCCACACAAGGGGATGGTTATTGTGTTGGGTTTTGGGAGTACTACAACAGCAGAGAAAAGTGCCAGGGTCGGGAGCGAAGAATTCATAGTGGGAAACCTTCCCTTCATGACATGCCTTCTGTAAAATTTGTAAAAGATGGCAGGTCAAACTCAATAATGGGGACCATATAATTGTTAATGGAAGGTGAAGATAGCATCAGGAGTGAAACTAGAAATCAAGACCAAAATCATGGACCAAGTCCAGGCAGGGTCTGCACCAAAAGGGCCATCCGATGGAAAGTCAGAGGATTTAAGAGATAGTCAAAGTGTAGGTTTGCAGCACAGAAAGAGGAAGCAATGCTGGACAGGCTGGAGCCCTGTGGTAGCCAAGCATGTACTCACCAAAGAGTGGTGAGCCCTCAGGCAGGGCAAGCCGTCTGGTGGTGGGGCATGCCTTTCCTGTCTGCCTTTATTGCATCTGCTTTACACGGATCGTTTTTGTCCCCATATTTTCAGCTACTGTTAGAAAGAATACAATGAATTCAGAAGCTACTGATCTGAATTTCATATCATCTGTCTCGTTGCTACAGTCATCTGGGATTTCAGTATCTTTTGCCCAATTTAGTATGTGTGTGTAGTATCTTTTGCCTTGTTTGGTTTTGTTTTGCTTTAGGGCGCAAAAACAATTGGGGGTCATACGCGCCCAAGATAAAACCACAGAACACGAAGACAGAGGTGAGTTAAAAAATGACTATACTTCGGTCTCAACTGACTTAGTAGACAACAGTTAAGAACAGGTACGTGGAAAAAGTGTTAAAAAAAACACCATACAGAAACACAGGTCCAAAACTAAAAATTAGATGGCCTTCGCCACATTGCTTTGATGGATGAAAAGTAAAACGCGGTTGACAGCCCGCGCATCAAATGCTAAAACTGCCAATAAATCAGATGACAAACCCAATTGGGAATGTTAACGGTTAAAAAATGGGCATTCCATCAGGAAGTGGTAGACAGTCAAAACTTCAATGCAATGTGAACAAAGTGGTGGGGTATTGCCACTTAGCAAATGACAATGGCTAAAAAGGCAGTGACCAATACGCAGCCTAGTTAAAATGACCTCCTCCCAGTGGGAGGGCCAAGAGGATGTCGTCCAAGCCACTGGGAGAGGCTTGATAAGCTGGAGCTTACTCCTGTGAAGTGAGGACCACTGGCGATTCCAAAGGGACACCACCTCCTGACAGACGGCAACACAGACATCTTCAGAGGGAATATAGGTACTCGTGGGCTAAGGTACGGGGACTGTAGCTTAGGCAGCAGCGTCAGCGGCCTCGTTTCCTGGCATACCGACATGACCACGAACCCACAGAAACATTACACTGGCTCCACCAAGAGTGAGAGAGTGACAGTTTTCCTGGACCCGCTGCACTAAGGAATGGGTGGTGAACAGTACACACAGTCTTTGAAGGGCACTGAGTGAGTGAGCGAGCAGAGGACACTATTGAAAAGACGTCGCCAGATGTACTCCATGGCCTGATACAAGGCGAAGAGCTTGGCTATAAATACAGAGGACGTGCCAGAAGCCAATTTCCAAAGACGCAGGTGCCAATGACGAAGGCACACCCGACCCCATGGTCAGTCCAAGAGCCATCAGTGTATACAAAGGTACTATCGCGAAGTTCCATGCGAAGGTCGTGAAACTGAAGGCGGTAGACCGAGGCTGGAGCAGTGTCCTTAGGAACCAAATGAAGGCCAAGGTTAACATGGGCTGCTTCACAAAGTGAAAGTGGTAAAGGGGAAAGCTGCAGGTAGTGTGAAGTTAAGCCACCGAAAGCAGACTCCAGGAGGTAACAGAAGAGGGACATTCCCCGTACTGATGATCAAAGAAATCATCAAAGAAGAAGGCATAGGGTGGGTGGCCACGCATGACAAACAGTATGCGTACCTGCTGAGGAGAAAGTCATGGCGGTAAGACAGTGGTAATTCAGCAGCTTCAGCATACATGCTCTCAACCGGGCTAGTGCAAAAGGCACCTGTGGTCGAACTGATGCTACGATGGTGGATAGTGTTGAGACGGAGTAAGAGGGATGGGCATGCAGATGCATAAACAAAGCACCCCAGGAAGTACCATTGATGACATGTAGGACATTGAGGAACCGTGACAGGTAAGACACATGGGAGGACGAAGAGCCTTCTATCGAGCATGAGCCCCAGGAATTTTGTAGTTTCAACAAATGTAAGGGCAACAGGCCCAAGATGTAAAGATAGTGGGAGAAACCACTTGCATCACCAAAAACTCATACAGACGGTTTTGTCAGTGGAAAAGCGAAAGCCATTGTTGATGATCCGAGAGTAAAGACGATTAAGGCATCACTGATGATGCCGCTTAATGAGACAGGTCCATGGAGAAATGCACTATAGTGGGGGGAAAAAAAAATAAAATAAAAAAAATAAAAAAAACAAAACAGGAGCAGGAGATGCCAGGCCTGGCAGGAGACAGGCCATTATAGGGTTAATGGTGATAGCAAAGAGGACAACACTCAAAACGGAACCCTGAGGCACACCGTTTTCCTGGATAAAGGTGTCCGACAACGCAGAATTGACACACACCTTAAAAATACCTGAAGGAAACAGGGCAGGTGGCCATGGAAGCCCCACGTGTAAAGAGTACAGAGGATACCAGCCCTCCAGCAGGTGTAATAGGACTTCTCCAAATCGAAAAACACAGCCAGTCTGGGATTTCCCCAGATAACCATTCATGACATGCGTGGACAAAGTAACAAGATGGTCAACTGCAGAACGTCATGCACGACATCCACATTGTGGATTCGTCCATGAATTGGAAGACTCGAGCCACCATACCAGCCGGGCATCACCTTGCGAATGAAGCTGATAAGAGAGATGGGGTGGTAGCTAGAAGGAAGGTTTTTGCTCCTAATTGGCTTAGGTATGGGTATTACGGTGGCTTCACACCAGCGCCCGGGAAGTGTTCCCTCTGCCCAGATGCGGTTGTACATGTTAAGCAGAAAGTGCTTACCCACAAGAGATAGGTGCTGCAACATCTGAATGTGGATGGCGTCTAGCTCTGGGGTGGAGGATCGTGATGAACTGAGAGCATGATCTAGCTCCCTCATTATAAAGGTGGAAATGTAGCACACTCAATTCGGAGAAGAGAAGGGCATCACCCAAGTCTCCTCCGCTCGTTTCCGATGGAGGAAGGCAGGGTGATAGTTGGAAGAGCTCAAAACTTCCACAAAATGGTGGCTCAAGGTGTTGGAGACAGCAATAGGGTTCACAATTCAATCGTCTGCTACTGTCAGGCCGGAAATTGGGGAATGGATATTGGTCCTAGAGAGCCATAGGAAGCTGGCCCACACAACGGAGGAAGGAGTGGAACTGTTAAAAGAGCAAGCGAATGAAATCCAGTTAGCTCTTTTGCTATCTCGAAGAATGCAACAACACTCTGCGTGCATGATTATAATGAATACAGTTTGCCATCATAGGATGACGGTTAAAAATGTGGAGAGCACATCTCTGTACGCGAATTGCGTCACGGCATGCCTCAGTCAACCAAGGGACTGGGACACGATGTGGTAAAGAGGAAGTGCGAGGAATGGAACATTCTACAGCAGTTAGGACAACGTTTGTGAGATATTCCACCTGGGCATCACAATTGGGAAATCTTGTTCTTAGAAGGTGCCAGGGAGGAGTAAGGCTGCCAATCATCCTTAGTAAGCTGCTATTTGGACATGCATGTGGATGGGGTAGGATTCAGCAAACAGATAGCACATGAGAAATGATGCCTCGAGTAGCTGTCAGAACGGCTCAATGAAGACGAGGGGCACGCTGGGCAGTGCAAAAGGATAGGTCCAAAGGAGAATAGGTGTGTGAGGAGTTGAAAAGGGGAGCGGGTGCTCCAGTGTTAAGGCAGAAGAGGTTAAGTTGGTTAAGAAGGTTAGCCCAGAGGGCACCTTCTCTGACAGGTCCTGGGAGAACTCAAAAGGGGATGATGTGCATTAAAGTCACCGAGTAGCAAAAATGGGGAGGTAGCTGCCCAATAAGCTGAAGGAAGTCTGCACTGGTGACATCGAATGACAGAGATAAATGGTACAAAGGGAAAAACTCAGGTGGGGAAGGAAAAGGCAAACTGCAAAAGCTTGAAGATGGGTAGTCAGGGAGATGGGTTGACTGTGAATGTCATCCCATGTGAGCAGCATGATGCCCCCATGAGATGGAATGCTGACCTCAGTGGGAAGGTCAAAACAAATTGGTAAGTAATGTGAAAGTGGTCATGAGGGCGTAATTTCATTTCCTGAAGACAGAGTACAAGAGGATGCTGTGATGGTGGAGTTCTTCAAGCCTTTCCAGTTAGAGGGAGACTCGGGTGTTGTTTGGCTGGAGGGATGGAGGAAGTCTACATGGGAGTACTACTCCTGTCCTTTCCGGCCCACCAGTTGTGTAGCTGGTGGCTTCACCCCTCGAGGGGAGAGTTTGTTGCACAGCTGGACAGGGAGATGGCAATGCTACCGTGACTTCATGGAGGAAAGGGTAACAAGAACAGAACTAGAGGTGACAGACACGAGAACACAGGTTTTGTGACTAGCCAGCAGCTTCAGAGCTACTGGGTAAGGCACTTTTTCCTTTATCCGGATCTCTTGGACAGCCCGCTCATCAACATACATGGGACAATCCCGAGAGGTGGTGGCCTGGACACCATTGCAGTTGATACAGAGGGAAGAAGGAGACGGACAATCGCCCTCGAGTTCATACCTACCACAGCTAACACATTTGGCTGGGTGTTGACAAGATGATCTAATGTGGTTGAAACGATGACACCGGTAGCAGCGCATCGGGTTGGAAATGTACGGCTGTACTGTGATAATTTCATAGCCTGCTTTGATCTTGGATGGCAGCATCACTCTATCAAAGATGAGCAAAAAAGTGTGGGTGGGCACTAAGGAAAAATCTATCTTTTTCATTACATGATGGATGGCAATGACACCCCGTTCAGAGAGGTATTACTGGATTTCAGGCTCGGTTAGAACATCGAGCAGCCTGGTGTAAATTACACCACAGGAAGAGTTCATAGTTCTATGAGCCTCCACATGAACAGTGTAGCTGTGGAGAAGAGTGGCAGCAAGCAGTTGTTGTCTTTGAGAATCTGAAGCAGTTTTCAAAAGCGAAGTGCCATTCTGTAAATGAGAGGAGGATTTCACAGGGCTGGCAACTGCATCAACACCTTTCTGAATAATAAACAGATTGACTGTGGCGAAGGACCGACTGTCTTCAGTACAGAGACCACGAGGAACCATGGTGCAGCGGAAGGGTCATCATTAGCCTCATTACATTTACGTTTCGTAAACGTGGATTGGGAAGATAAGTGACTCATTGCGAGAAAATCCCCCACGATTGCCAGCGTCTCCGATGATGCGCTCCTTCCAACAGGGGGCTTCCTTCACAAGGGGGCGCACCCACCATAGGTGAATGTTCACACCTCAGCTCACACCTCTCGAACACCTGACGGAGGGACTAATTGGTAATTTGGGAAGGTAGCAATTCAGGCAAACACCTCTCCCTGAACCTGGCCTGTACCAGGGGGTACACGTGAACCCTACCTGTTGACCCGGGGCTGGAAATTACGCATTACCCAGTCACCTGTTATGTGGCAGATGTGTGGGCTGGCCTTCAGGAGCACACAGGAAGGAAGAAGAGAAAAAAAAAGAGGATCCTCAAATTCCGAAGTGGAGGAACGAGAGGAGAAGGGAAACAAAGAAAGCAAAAGAGAGTGCAAAACTAAGGCGGACTGCTCTTATGTCAGCAGCTGACAAATGCAGAACATTCCCAATAACATCCGAGACATGTTCCCCAAGGCAGGGGACAAAGAATAGTAAGAGGATAGACATGCAGCACACAAGGGGAAAATTGCTTCGAACGCTGGGTCTCCGTGGTAGCCAAGCACAAACCCGCTAAAGAGTGGTGAGCCCCCTGTGGGAATAGTGAAATGGTATTACCCGTAACCGGCAGTGAGGCAACTGTGGTGCATCAAGGGCCACGAGTGAATGATGGCTGCAGAGAGGTTTAAGGAAGAATAGATGTGCTACTGTCGAACAACTGATTGCCCAGATGAACCAGGGGCTACAAATAGTGACTCCTTAGCAAATGTTGCTGCCTATACATCTCCTCAACAAGCACACGGTTTGTTCACCAATGCTCACTGCGGTTCATCAGTAATGGAGGCCAGAATTTGCAAACATATACCACAATTGGGCGACCACTGAGTGGCAGTAGATAGCCCTTCTTAGATGAATCATGTTTTACGCTCAATTAGAGAGACAGCCATTGGCATGTACAGCACAAAATGCCATAGTAAACATCCTGCAACAGCATAACAACATTACGGCCTGGGGAATGTTTTTATGGCATTCCCTGGGTAAACTCAGCGTTGCGTAAGCCACAGCAGATCAACAGAAGTATGCATCTATTCATGGGAACCATGTCCACCCTAGATGCAGTTTGTTCCTCCTGGGCATGGTGGCACCTACCAGCAGGACAATGCAATCTGTCACGAAGCTTTCAGTGTACATTACTATCAAGAATATTAATTGTTTGTAATTCAGTGCCACATAATGGAACCTACACCATTCACAGTTATGTACAACCATCTTATTAGACGTACACAGTGTAAACAAACCTGTTAATTTGTTACAGAGTGTGTTCTCTTCCTTGTGTATTTTTATTCTATCTTCTACAAGGATTACAGCAAAAGTCTGCATGTTTTCTTTCTTTCTTGTGTGTGTGTGTGTGTGTGTGTGTGTGTGTATGTGTGTGTGTGTGTGTGTGTGTGTACGTTTGAACCACTCATCGCTTCTGCTTTTTGGTGGGTTTTCTTCTTTACTCCTAAAGATTTACATTTTATCTGAGCTTTCCCATAAATTTACTTGTATTTTCTACTCAGGGAGTTTATAACTTTTTAACATTGCGCTACCAAGACTACTCCCTAGTTGAAGGACATTCTTGGTCTTTTGAACCCTCTAGCTACTACTAACCTTGGCTTGCACTTCTTTTTTTAGTTGTCTTGTGTCTTCCTCAACTAACTGGGCTGTATGCATATTTTTGTCTACAGTCTCCAGGAGAGTTAGTCTGTTGGAGTCGCCTAGCAAAAAAGCTAACAGACTTGCTGCATCTCTTCAATCTTTCTGGCAGGTTTGACCACAGTCCAGTCATCTACTCTATTTCTAACACTACTACTGTCAACTGCAGCTCTCAATTGTTCTAATTCTGCTTGTACTATTGCCTGGTCAGATCAAAGTTGTACGATTTGGTGTACTTTCTCCACTATCGTAAAGTAGTGGGCACAACTATTACAGTTCAATTAAAATTACTTGACAGTTGACATCTGTCCTTGCCACTATAGTGTTGCCGCATTGGCTGCCAAGTACTAGAGAGTTATAGGTGACACAAACACAGTGCATCACTTCACAAATAATGTTAACGTGTAACATGCAGTAATGCGGGAAGTGGCCAACACAAGGTATGTCAGAAATGAGAGATGCTCTGTTGGCAGCTGATTTTGATTGGTTGGTTGAGTGGGTTAAAAGAGGGGGAAAGGGACCAAACTACGAGGTCATCATTCCCTTGTTCCAAATAAAACAATGCCACAAGTGTGAGAATAAAACAAATGAGACTGATAACTCAAAACAAAATGAAAGGCAAAATCACAGAAACGATGAAGGGCAACAAACATGTAAATGGACAAAAGGGGAAAACCACAGAAACACAAGAAACGGGATAAAGATATTAAAACAATAAAGCAGATTACCATGGCTGGCTGACCATGAGAATAAATAAGGAGAAGCCAGCCACTCTGCAAGACATTAAAACCTTCACCCTAAAGGCACTAGGGTGGAGGACAAAGAAGGACAAAGGACATGCACTAAAACTCAGATCAAATGATAAAACCCACCCTCATGAATAAAAATTAAAACTAACACAGCTGATGAGGCATTGTCAGATAAAATTAGTGGCAACGAGTCCGGTAACCCAAGATTTCGTCGCAGGGCAGTCAAAGTGCAACAGTGCACCAGAATATGGGTCACTGTCAACCGGGTGCCACACCAACACTCAGGCAGGTCTTCAAGGCACAGGAGGTAATGGTGGGTCGCCCAAGCATGGCCAACGCGCAGCCAGCAGACGACACCTGATTCCCTGCGAGAGACGCACATGGAAGACTTCCACACATTTGTGGTCTCCTTAATGACACACAGTTTGTTGTGTGTACTGTTATGCCATTCTCTCTCTCCCTACGGCATAAGTCAGAACGCGGGTCAGGTTCAGAGATGCCCATCTCCAGAGGCGGTTTTCGCATAGCCTGTTTAGCCAGCCTGTCTGCAAGTTTGTTGCCTACGATGCCGACATGTCCTGGGGTCCACACAAACACTACTGAACAACAGGACCGGTCCAGGGTATGGATGGACTCCTGGATGGACGCCACCAAAGGATGGCAAGGGTAGCACTGCTCGATAGCTTGTAGGCTGGTCGAGGAGTCAGTACACAGAAGAAACAATTCCCCGGGGCATGAACAGATATCCTGAAATGTGCGAGAGCCACCAGCTCTGCAGTGAATACACTGCAGCCATTGGGCAAGGAATGCTGTTCAAAATGGCCTCTGTGGACGTAGGCAAAGCCAACATGACCTTAAGTCATCGAGCCATTGGTGTAAACCACTTCAGAGCCCCATAACACGTCAATAATTTAGAGGAAGTGACAGCGGAGAACGGCAGAGGTGTACACTATGGAGGTGTATGCGGTCAGACCTGGATGGGAAGTGGTAAAGGGAAGGACTTCTGTTCAGACAGATGGGATCGCAGGCAAACCCTGATCGTTAGCCCTGACCTGGGCCGTTGATGCAGGAGATGAACTGCCCCAGGTGGAAAAAGGAGATGGAAATTCGGATGCTCAGGAGAACTACGAATATGTGCAACTTAACTGGCAAGCAGTTAGGCACATTAGATCTGCAATGGAGGGACTCTGGCCTCCACCAGGACACAGATCACAGGACTCGTTCTAAAAGTTTCCGTCACTGGGTGAACTGGGTCGAGTACAAGCAATGCTGAGGGTGCCGCTGAACCATAAACCAGACTCCCATAGTCAAAGTGGGATTGAACAAGGGCTTTGTAGAGCTGCAGCAGCGTAGAGTGATCTGCACCCCTTTTGGTGTTGCTCAGGCAGCGGAGGGCATTGAGGTGCTGCCAGCACTTCCGCTTAAGCTGACGAAGGTGAGGTATCCAAGTCAATCGGGCATACAAAACCAGTCCTAAGAATCGATGTGTCTCCACTACAGTGAGTGGATCGTCATGAAGGTAAAGTTCTGATTCCAGATGAATGGTACGATGCCATCAGAAGTGCACGACACACAACTTAGCGACTGAAAACTGGAAGCTGTGGGCGAGAGCACCTGACTTTGCCTTGTGGATGGCTTCCCACAGGCACCACTCACCATCACCAGTACAGGAGGAGCAGTACGAAATGCAGAAGTCATCTGCATACAGAGAGGGTGAGATGGACGGTCCTACAGCTGCTGTTAGACCGTTAATGGCCACTAAAAATAGTGATACACTCAATACAGAGGCCTGCAGAACCCCATTCTCCTGGATATGGAAGGAACTAAGGGAGGCTCCAACTTGGACACGGTTGGTACGGAGACCCAACCCGTACAATGTGGCAACGATATTATGTCGCAAGGTGGTGTCATACGCTTTGCGTATGACCAAAAAAGACAGCAACAAGGTGTTGGCGTCTGGAAAAGGCTATTGGGATGGAAGACTCTAGGGACACAGGATTATCAGTGAAAGAGCGCCCCTGGTGGAAGCTGCCCTGACATGGAGCCAGTAGGTCCTGTGAATCCAGGACCCAAGCCAACCGCCGACATGCCGTATGTTCCAGCACCTTACAAAGAACATTGGTGAGGCTGATGGGCCAATTGCTATCCATATCAAGTTGTTTTTTACCAGGTTTGTGCACCGGAACGATGGTGTTCTCCCGCAATTGCGATGGAAAGATGCCATCGCATTAGATCTGGTTGAAGACGACAAGGAAATGGCGTTTGTAGTCAGACGAGAGATGTTTAATCATCTGACTGTGGATCCGATCTGGCCCAGGAGCTGTGTTGTGACAATGTGCAAAGGCACTGAGGAGCTCCCTCTCTGTCCAAGTGGGGCGTTATAGGATTCACTGTGACATGTAGTGAATGAGAGGACGTTCCCTTCCAGCCACCATTTGAGAGTGCGAAAGGCTGGGGGTAATTCTCTGACGCAGAGGCTCAAGCGAAGCGCTCAGCAAAGTGCTCGGCAATCGCGCTTGCGTCCGTACATAGCACGCCATTGATGGGAACACCAGGGACACCTGTTGGGGGTCTGGTACCCAAAACGACATCTGATCTTCGCCCAGACTTGGGAACGTGATGTATGAAACCCAATGGTCTATAGATACCTCTCCCAACACTCCTATTTCTGTCATTTTATAAGCTGGCGTTCACAGGCACGGATGTGCTTGAAGGCTATCAGATCCTCTAGGGAAGCATGGTGCTAATGTCCTTGTAGAGCTCGCCCACACTCTGCACTTGCCTCAGTGACTTCTGGCAACCAGTAAGGGACTGTCTTTCGCCGGGGGCATCCTAAAGAGCGAGGGATCGTGTTTTCTGCCACAGAAATGATTGTGGTAGTCACCTGCTCAACCATCAAATCATCCTTACCATGTGGGGGAGAGTCAACGGTGACATCAGAGGTGAAAGTTTCCCAGTCCGCCTTGTTTAAAGACCATCTGGGCAGGCGTCCGTGGGCTTGACGCCAGGGAGGGATAGAAAGATGAGGAAGTGGTTACTACCCCACAGGTTGTCGTGTGCTCTCCAGTGGATAGATGGGAGAAGTCATGAGCTACAAATTGATAACTCAATGGCTGAGTAACTACCTCGAGCCACAATGAAATGTGTGTGGCCCCAGTATTTAAGAGGCATAGGTCAGACAGACAGTAAATTTTCAACATCTCTGCCTCAGCCAGTAAGCACGGTGTCACCCCACAAGGGGTTATGGGCATTAAAATCTCCCAAAAGCGGAAAAGGTTTAGGGAGTTGATCAAACAGTGCAGCTACTACATTCAGAGGTACTGCACCATCTGGAGGAAGATGTACATTGCAGACAGTTAATTCCTGCGTCCTCCGTATTCTGACAGCCACAGCTTCAACAGGGGTTTGAAGCAGCACAGTTTCACTACAGACTGAGTTCATTTAGGACCTGACACTATTACAGTAGCTGCAGTTCCTGTAATATCCCTTATAGCCACGGAGGGCAGGGGTCCGCATTGCCGAGAACCAGGTTTCCTGGAGGGCAATGCAGAAAGCACGTGTAAAGGTTAAAAGTTGCCGTATCTCAGCCAGGCAATGGAAAAAACCACCACAATTCCACTGGACGATGACATCATGGTGAGACTGGGAAGGCATGGAACATTCAATGAGGCAGTTTACGCTTCAGTGTCACCTGCTGCCACCGACATTTTGCCTGAGCAGTCTATATCTATTGTGTCTGAGGGTCTGGTGAGATCCAGGTCCTCAGCGGACGCCAGACTCTCCACCCCATCCTCAGACGCAGAGTTTGTACGTAGCGGTAGTGTGAGTGCCACCACAAGTTCCTTGTTCTTGGGGGTCTTCTTTTTTGATTTCTCGCACTGTTCGTTGGGTTTCCCTGGCTGGGAGGACTTCACTGAATCAGTCTCTGGGACTGAGGATGAGCGAGGAGCCCCACAACCAGCTGCTTTTGGGCTCTTCAGTCACTGGTGGGTGTCATATTTCCCACTAGCAGAAACCTGGGAAGGGAGTGACCCAAGGGACCCCTTCCTAGCGAGAGGAGCCGAAGAAGCCTTACGCTTCTCTGGCTCAGAAATGGGGATTAAAATCTCCGATGGTTTGGGGGGTGTTGCTCGTGAAGTAGATGGTATGGGAGCAACAAGATGGGAAATGCCCGCCACAATCAAGGGCGCAGGTGTAGTCTCCCGATTCTGAGAAGCAACAGGAATTCGAGGAACTGATAGGGCAACAACTGTTCTCATAGTGGGGGTGTAAGAGAAGGTCATACCCACAGGATGTAGGCACTCAAATTTCCTCTTAACCTCAGTGTAGGTCAGTCGGTCCAGGGTCTTATATTCCACGATTTTCCGCTATTTCTGTAAAATCCTGCAGTCTGGCGAGCAAGGTGAATGATGCTCTCCGCAGCTGACACGGATGGGAGGAGGGGCATATGGAGTATTGAGATGCAATAGATGTCCACAATCTCGACAGGTGGGGCTGGAAGTACAGCGGAAAGACATATGGCCAAATTTCCAGCACTTAAAGCATTGCATCGGGTGAGGGAGATATGGCTTGACGTCACAATGCTAGAATATCACCTCGACCTTCTCAGGCAATGTTATCACCCTCGAAGCCCAAGATGAAGGCACCGGTGGCAACATGGTTATCTCCCTGACCCCGATGGACGAAATGGACACCTCACTGCTCCAAATTGGTGCACAGCTCATCGTCAGACTGCAAAAGAAGGTCCCTGTGGAATATAATATCCTGGACCACATTTAAACTCTTATGGAGCGTGATGGTAACAGAAACATCCCCCAACTTGCCACAAGCGAGTAATGCCCGTAATGGGCAGACGATGCTGTTTTTATCAAAAGTGACCCAGACCGTATTTTGGACAAGTCCTCCACCTCCCCAAACTTTTCCTCCAAATGCTCCACAGAAAACTGAGGCTTCATGGACATGAAATATTCCCCACCAACTCTCGTACATATGAGGTACCGAAGGGAATAAGTTTCGCTACCATCTTTCACCTGGCATTCCTCCCATGGTGTGACCATGCAGGGGAATGATTTGGGGTCATGTTTCTTAGCTTCAAGTTAGCCTTTGCCCACTTCGAGACTGCTGGTGACGCACCACTAGTAAGAGATGATGTACTATGCTTCATGGCGTGTCATCCGCCCTGATGCCACCCCCTCTGAGCAGGGGCCCTCCCCACGGCCGCCACCCAGCTGCAGCAAAGGCCACCTCGCAGGATGGCCATTGCCCGGAGTTTTTATGCCCCAGGGTGACGGGCATCTACTCCTTAGCATACATGGGGAGTTAACAGTGCAGGCATTACCAGAGTGATCACTGTGTTGTCAGGGGGATACAACCAACAGGGTACATGGCTGCCCCACCACAACGTACTGGCTACCGTGCTGGATATGAGGTGCAAAGAATTCCATGGCCATCGTCGGCACAAAGTGACACTGCATAGTGCAAGGTAGAAAATGCACCCAGGAAGATGTCCTTGCCCAAGAGATGGAGAATGGGCAGGACTGCAATGCGACGACAAGAAAGCGGACTAAAGAGCTCAATGCTCAATGGACACGATGCACCATGTTAGGCACCCTTCCACAATTGGCTAGCTCTTCGGGAAAATTTGAAAAATGGAGATCAAACCATGCAGGGGAGCATCACGTTAAGCCCGAACGTGCGAGACCCCTTTTGTCGCCTCTTACGACAGGCAAGAATACTGGGCCTACTCTAACCCCGAACCGGCGGGGGGAGCTGATTTTGAGTGACCCATAACTGAACTGCAGCAGATGACAGTTTACAGCCCTGAATTTATACTTGTGTACTAAGCTAACTACCACCTCATGGCGTGCTACGTACCCGAGAAAATAGTGCTCAACAATCTGCGGCAGAACTGAAATCACAATCCCTTTGTTCACGGTGATTGTAGTTTAGTTAACCCCTATGAGCAAACTCTGGGGAGAAAAAATTCAGTTTCTGTGCTAAAAGTAAATTCCAATTTCTCGCTAACATTGGATACCTGAAACTATCCTCATGCTGGACACCCGAGCTACTGCATTATCAACCAATGAGCAGTCCTCACTGACACTTGGTTAAACATTATAGGCATCACAGGCACATTCCAAACAAAAGAAGAATAATAGGAAGAAAAATAAGAGCAAGTAAAAAAAAAAAAAAAAAAAAAAAAACCACAAACAAACAAACAATATAACGATGAAAATAAGTAGAAGCAAAAAAATTACATTAAATCAATTAATTGAATAAAAATTATAACACCACTCTTGATTAGATTTATAACTAAAAAATTTCACTGCTTTGAATGCGATTTGAGCCTACAACTTTATACACATTAGATTTATACACTACCTATCGTGCTATGCCAGAACAATGGGTTAAGAAGTTATATTTATAATTATGGTGATCCAGGCACAACAATGAATTGCAGCCACCAAAAACCTGGCTTCACACAAAGCTTATTTAACTTAAGTTCACCTCTGTGGTTATGTAACTGTCTATGTGATGCTGAATTGCATCTTTTGCAGAAGTATCCAATGAAGTTAAGTTAGTTCTGTGTGTAAAACTTATATTTCATTAGCGTGTGTGTGTGTGTGTGTGTGTGTGTGTCCACGTGCGGGGGAGGAGGGAGAGCGGGTTGTTATGTGAGGTGAAATATGAAATGAAAGTGCCAGATATATGATTTGGGATCCAAACACATCAAAAAAGAATGCCGGACAAGGAATTGGAAGTGAAGTAACCAACTGTTGCGGCCTTCTGGCAAGAGTGAATGGTTCAGGCATGACGTTCAACATTTGAAAGAAGTGTCAACTATCAAGTAATTTTAATCTAACTACACAGCACTGGCGGCAGCCAACATCTCTATCCAAGCTGATTGCTTCACAAGACCAAACATGAAGAAAGTGTAGTCAGTCATCAAACTGTCTACTATTTCTCACTACTCTGCAGTTGTCTCCACATCTGTCCACTATGTTTTTAGACAAGAAATATTACTTAGCTGTAGCCCCTCAATGAAGAATCATGAATCTTAATTTTCTTAGTTTCTTTTGTTTCATCTAATTATGATACTGACACATAATATGCAGACGTAATATGTAAGTATAAACCTAACCATCAGTTAATGTTAGGTTATTAAATATTTTCCATAAAAGATGTTTCCTAAATTAGATCAGAGACTGAGGTGAAGTTGCATTCACTACACAGTTATAAAATGATTGATTGTTTCAGTAAAATATAATAATGCAATTTGTTATTTTTATCCTCTAAATTGAAGAAAACTTCTAGTTCTATACATAAACTGAAAAAGTCATCTTTTTTTATATAACATTACAGTATTCAGCTTTTTTGTCCTTGGAATTTTGGCTAGTATCAACTTTGAACACTAATTACTGTTAACACACTTCTACTTATGCAGATGCTCTAAAACTAAACTTCAATCTAGCCATCATTTTTACAGTAAATATTTATCATTAACACATCAATAATTAGCAATGTTTATAGTATCAGTGTTACCAACAGTTCAAGAAACTACATTCCTGGCAAGTTACCTACAACTAGGGGAAATCAATTTTAAAGAAGCAGAACTCCTCATTTTAACCACCTTAAAACAGAGTACACATTCCTTGTTTATTATTGTTCATGCCAGTAGACATCACATGAACACTGGTTACTGGTTCTGTTATACCAACACTTCATGAAAACCTTTGTTGCCTCCCAATCATGCCATCACCAGGAATTAAGTCAGTGCACAATCTTCCTATATAGTATTGGAAAGGGCAGCAGCAAAGCTTTGAACAAATGGACCACTGGAGGTGGTGCACATCAGTAAACAGGCAAGTTCAGTCAGTATGGTTACCAGTGACCTTTGAACTGGGTCAGGCAGTTGCAAGAACGATGTGTTGATTTGGAAATGCCAATAACAAAAGCAGTTTGAAGTAAAAGCTGTTGTCCAAACATGGAATATCCAAAGAGCCACTCCAAAGGAAGACACTGAGACATAACCGGATCAGTACTAAGACAATGAATGGTGCCCGACATGTAGTTTCATACAGTAGTAGAGTGACTGTCATATTGCCACAGTTGTGTACGTAACAGTGTTGCCCAGAAATGTTGTGTGACCACCTGACCCACTTCAGCACTGTATAATACGAACATTAGACCCATCATCCAGTGATAGCATCTGACTAGTAATGGAAACATCCTGAGTCCCAGGTCCAAACCCAGCCACTATTTAAATTCTGAATAAAGATTGTTAGCAATTGTGGCTGAAGAATCCTGGTATAAGTAGTCACCCTCATTCTGTCAAAGCTGAAGAATGGGAGACAGCTCTATGGCAATTTCTTTCCTCTGAGGTAGTAAACTGCCCCTAAAAGGCAGAAGAATCAGCAATGATCAACAGTATCAGGGTATAAAAGGAAATGAAAACCACTGTATTAATGTGTATTCACAAGACGTTACTTGTAATTGAAAAAGTGTATTCATGATTAGTGGCTCCATTTGCATCTGAGTGGATCCAATGAGATCTTAACATTCTAAGAGTAGAAGCATGGAATGTCAGGAGTTTGAACATGGTAGGAGAGCTGGAAAATCTGAAAAGGGAAAGGTAAAAATTCAGTCTAGATATAGTGGAGGTTAGTGAAGTTAATGATTTCTGGTCAGATGAATATAGGGCAATTCCAACAGCAGCAGACAATGCTATAATGGGAGTACGATTCATTATGAATACGAAAGAAGGGCAGAGAATTTATTATGAATACGAAAGAAGGGCAGAGAATGAGCTAAAGCATGTGGTTCAGTGGTACACATTTTTCATCAGCATTGACACCAAAACGTCAACAATACTGGTTCAGGTATATATGCCACCATCACAAGCCGAAATAACGAAGGAGGAAAAGTATAATAAAGGGTAATTTGATATGTAGAAGGATGATGACAACCTGAATGAGATTTTCACTCTGCAGCAGAGTGTGCGCTGATATGAAACTTCCTGGCAGATTAAAACTGTGTGCCGGACCAAGACACGAACTCAGGACCTTTGCCTTTCGCTCTACCATCTGAGCTACCCAAGCACGACTCACGAACGTCTTCACAGCTTTACTTGCTCCAGTACCTTGTCTCCTATTTGGAGAGAGCACTTACCCATGAAAGGCAAACATCCCAAGTTTTAATCTGCCAGGAAGTTTCATGATGTCAACCTGACCGTCATGGGGGACTGGAATGCAGTCATTGGGGAAGGAACAGAAGAAAGAGCTGAGAATCAGTTTGGTAGTGAGAATGAGAGGAGAAAGGCTGATTGATTTCTGCAATAAATTTCAGGTACTAGTAGCAAACACAGTTCAAAAATCATGAGAGGGGGCGGAGGGTATACTTGGAGATGTGGGAATTACAGCATGGTCAAACACAGATTCCAAACTCAGATTCCAAACTCAGATACTGGATTGTAAGGCATATCAAGGAGCCGATATAGACATGGAAACCAAGTTAGTATGTTGAAGGGTAGACTGAAGTATAAGAGACTCATCTCAAAGAATCAAAGTGTACAGAAATGGCATACTGTAATAGTGATAAATGAGATGTAACAAGTTCTCTGTGGCTATACATGCTCCAATAGTGAACGTATCACACTAAGAAGTTCAAGTGAGAAGGCGTGGGTGCTTCTGAAAAGGGTTATCACAGAAGTTAGAAAGACAAATATATGTACGAGGAGGTTAACTGCAAAAAGAAAATTGGGAAACACAAGAAATACTGTAAGTTAACAACAAGAGAAGAAAATACAAAAACGTTCATCGAAATTCAGGATTCCAGTTATGTAAGTCACTCAGGAATGAAACAAATATGAACTGCAAGAAAGCCAGCGCAAAATGGCTGCAGGAAAGTTGTGAAAAAAATCAACAAAGAAATTTTTGCTGGAAGGAATGATTTGCCATATGGAAAATTCTGAACAACCTTCTATGAAATTAGAAGAGCATCAACATTAACGGTGCAATGGGACTTTCATTGTTAAGCGCAGAGGAGAATGTGGAAAAGTGGAAAGAGTACATTGAAGACTTACGAGGAGGAGGAATTCTCTGATGACATGAATAACGAAGAAATGGCACTCAAATGGAAGACACAGGAGATCCAGTCAAAAGAAGGCGGCCAGGATAGACAACATTCCTTCGGGATTTCTGAAATCAGTGGGGTAAGTGGCAAGCAAGTAAATTCTGAGTCTTGAGATACATAGTTAGACTTTCCGAAATATATCATGCACACAATTCCACACATAATAGGAGCAGATAAACATGGAAATTGTTGCACAGTCAGTTTAATGCTTCACTTATCTATGTAGCTCAATGGTTGGTTGGATTAAAAGAGGGGGAAAGGGACCAAGCTAAGAGGTCATCAGTCCCTTGTTCCAAATAAAACAATGCCACAAATGAAGGGCAACAAACATGTAAATGGACCAAAGGGGACAAGAAAACCACAGAAACAGGATGAGGAGACAACAAAGCAGATTACCATGGCTCACTGACCATGAGAATAAAAATGTGAAGCCAGCCACTCTACAACACATTAAAACCTCCATCATAAAAGCACTATGTTGCTGACAAGAACAGTATACTGAAGATTGGAGTGGAAAAAAAATTGAAAAAAATTCTGAGAAGGTACGTTTGGAGTACAGCACCGTATGGCAGTGAATCATGGACTATAGGGAATCAAAGCATCTGAAATGTCACAGACTTTGGAGATGAGAATGCAAACATTTGATCTGTTTTTTCCTGCCTGTTTCATTCCCTGATACTTAATAAGATATTGGTCAACTCTTTGTCAGGAGAAAGTATTCACGGTGCCAAAGTGTGTAAGGAGGACAATATGTGGTGTCCACTTCTTGCAGATATTTGTTTAAAAAGTTGACTATATTGACCATTCAGTTACAATATGAAGATTATTTTAAACAATCACTGTTCAAAATCAGAAACATACATATTTCTAAAGCTAGAAGGAGAAATGATTTTCACTACACACCACTAAAACACACAACATATAATAAACATTTTGCATCTGCTTGACAACTCCTACACCATTTTAATATAAAAGAAAGGCTTCAGGATTGTGCAGTTAAGAATCTGGCCAGTAACAGTAAAGTAGCATTAGAAATGGCTAAATTCCATTTTGAAGAAAAGGCCTAGAATGTGTGAAACAGAAAATGATACAACAGCAACAACAGCAACTAGAGAGGCATGAGTATATAAGCCATTGCAATACATGACAACCACCTGACTATTACAGCTATTAATGAGAAACCTAGAACACAGAATACAGTCTTAAAGCAGATAAGGTAATACTTATTATGGCTGAATGTGATTATAATGGAAGTTTTATACGTTTACAAAACAACAAGTTAGACAAAGACTTCACTAAAAAAAATTAACATTAGCCTGAAGACAAAATTAGTAACTATAACTTTCTTTTTATTGATACAGTATAAAAATGTATAAAAAATAAACCCTAGTGCATCAACACTGAGACAGTTCAATTCATCCAATTGTAAACTATATGGATAGCCCTGCCTAGAAGATTAGTATAAACTTGACATCCAGCTAAAAAAAATATCATACATTCAAGAAACAGCAACTCATACAAGGTACATTTTGTTTGAGATTGCTAACACCTATACAAATGTCTCAGGGAAAAAAAACTACTAAATGTTCCCACGGTACCATTTAGACACCATTTTGCCAGGAACATTAGCCATCATTTTTGTAAACACTTTAGACATATTTACTTTACTTTCAACAAAAATATACATTTCTTACACCTGCAAATTTCATAATTCAACAGCCAATATGAATTTGGAATTTTTGTAAAGCCACCACCACAGACCAGAATCAGTAATGAGTCCTGCCATCCAATATGTGAGAAGTGAGCTTACTTCAACTGAATGATACATAGACTTAGCAACCTCCCACTTGCAATCTCGCAAGGAGTGGTTACCAAAAATGGTTTCACAGCAGGAATGGTCAGAAAGCATTGTGAGCGGAAACTTATAATCGAGAATGTAGTAACTGATGGAATTACAGACAACATCATAAAGGTGTTCAAGAAAACTAATGTATGTATTTGTTTTCATACAGACAATACATTAGGAAAGACAATGCGATACAATCCTCGTATAACCCATCAGTTTGCAAGATACTGGATGTTGCACATGCTCAAAATTTTGTACTGAACAGACTTGGTGGGTGTTCAGCGATATTAAAAGAGCATACCAGGTATGCCTGATTAGTACTGCGACTGCCAATAAATATGTAGATGAGAGCAAACAAAATCAATAACAAAAGCTTCACCAATAAAAATTCACCAGGCAGTGCCTAAAAGTATAACAAAAATGGTTCAAATGGCTATGAGCACTATGGGACTTAACAGCTGTGGTCATCAGTCCCCCAGAACTTAGAACTACTTAAACCTAACTAACCTAAGGACATCAGACACATCCATGCCCGAGGCAGGATTCGAACCTGCGACCGTAGCAGTTGCGCGGTTCCGGACTGCGCGCCTAGAACCGCGAGACCACCGCAGCCGGCTAAAAGTATAACGGCAAATCTACTTCTAGATATAGAAATTTACAGTTACACATGAAGAATTATCAGGCCAACTTGCTTAACAATAAGACACCTTTAAGAAATATCAGGTTTTTAGATAACCTCCAGTTAATTTTATGGGGTTATCTATAATAGAAAGTAACAAGCAGAGGAAATATACTTTGCCCTCTTTGATTTATGTTCACAGGTGTAACCATTTGTACAGAAATGTCTGTAATTTGGTTTTATGATATGGTTGGTGCTTATGAAATTTTCCTCGTGCTGTACTGATTTAAATGTCAACATTGGAGACTCATGCACTCCCACACATTTTTTACATTTTTAATTTTTATATTTAGAATGCTCGTATTTTATCTTAAGTAGTTACGCACTATTGAAGGTAGGAGTGTACGGAATAGGTTCCAGATATGCGAGTAGCTCAAAACCTTCTTACATAACACAACCCAGATAGTTTTCCTCAATGGAAAGTGTTCATCAGAGACAAAGGATATAAGGGGTGCTCCAGGGAGTGTGACAGGGATACTCTTATTCTCTATGTACATGAACGATCTCACTGACAGGGTGAGCAGCAATCTGAACCAGTTTGCTGACATTGCTGTGGTGTACAGGAACATGTCATCGAAGGACAATAAGAGAATACAAGATGACATAGACAAAATTTCTAGTTAGTGTGTTGAGTAACAGCTTGCTCTAAATTTATAAAAATTTAACTTAATGTTGATAAATAGGGAAAACAAACTAATAATGTTCAAACACAGCATTGTTATTGTGCTGCTTGACATGGTCATATTAGTTAAATATCTAGGTGTAAAGTTGAAAGGAGAAATGAAAGGGAACAAGTGCTTAAAGACAGTAGTATGGAAGTGAACTGATCAACTCTGGCTTATTGGTAGAATTCTAGGGAAGTGTGGTTCATGTGTAAAGGAGACTGTAGAAAATACTAGTGTGACCCATTTTTGAGTGCTGTTCAAGTGTCTGGGTTCCCCATTAAGTACTATTTCAGTGAGACATGGAAGCAATTTTGAACTGCGCAGCCAGATTTGGTAGCAACAGGTTCAATCAACACCCAAGTATTACAGAAATGCTTCATCATGAACTCAAATGGGAATTCCTTGAGAGAAAATGGCGTTCTTTCATGAAACACTATTGGGAAAATTTAGACACTGGCATTTAAATCTGACTGCAAAATGATTCTACTGCTAATAACACACACTTTGGTAAAGACCATGAAGATAAGAGAAATTAGAACTCATACAAAGGTATACAGACAGTCTTTCTCTCATTATTTGTGAGTGGAACAAGAAAGAAAATGACCAGTATTGGTTCACGCATCACACAGTGGCTTGCAGAGTATATACTGGTTGATTCACAAAGATATCCAAATATTTTAATATGTCATTCTACATGTAAAACTAAAGAAAAAAGTTCATATAAATGTAGGCCCGTGAATGTTTAGTCATGGCTAATAAAAGATTTTGAATAAAATGTCAACTTCACAAACATGAAGCCATTGAAAAACTGTATGAGGTTAAAGTAACGTACAATTTCCATTTATTTTGTTGTTATTGGTGTGGTGAATCTAATAAAACATGTCCCAGACATGTATGTGCAGTAGTTTTCCAGAACATCCTGAACAGCAAAGATTAGTATACAAGTAAATTTACATCATTGTGAATTTATATGTACACTGTTCAACTTCCTTAACACTAACCTTTGTTTTTTCCAGTTTAATATGAAGTCACATATGCTACACACAAGATTTTAATGTTACATTCATATATGCTGCCACGCCCATTTTATTTCTGTTACAGAAACCAGTACTATTTCAAAAAGAACTGTGAACTTTCTGTTTCCAGTGATCATACGTATGATACATTGTATATGTTGGTAGCAGTGCAGGTTTCTAGTGTCAGTAAATGATTATCTTTGCTAGTATTTACTTTTGTTTCGCTGAAGCAGTTTGTTCATGTGTTAGTCAATGTTTGTTGCCCAAGTGCTACATTTATTTGTGGAAGTACATATCCTTCAGTGTGCAATAAATACAAACTATGGCACTCATCAAGAAATTCAATAAAAGGAAATTCCGTGGTAACCACTTCACAAACAAAGCAAGCGAAACTGTTAAAAGTAACCTATGTATTAGTTCTTCAGGGAAGCGAATCCCACATGGCATGCGTCCCAGTGATTCAAATTTTTGTGTTGACAATGATGTTGTTTGTAGTGGATTTGTTGTTGATGTGGGCATCTTATCTTCTTTGATAAAGGAAGTGGCGAAATGTTAACAATGTGATGGTGTAGGCTGAAGGGAAATAACTGAACAACTAAGTAGCAGGAAGGGTTTAGCACCAAAGTTAGTTATTCTGTGTAGATCCTGCAATAAATGTACCTCGAAAATGGCTTCGAACATTGCGCATAATTCATATGATGTGAATTTGAAGTTAGTGTAGGCCTATGCAATGTGTGCAATAGGGAAGGGAATAAAGGCTGCTTGGTAA
The DNA here is from genome assembly GCF_023864345.2 of Schistocerca serialis cubense. Taxonomy (NCBI): domain Eukaryota; kingdom Metazoa; phylum Arthropoda; class Insecta; order Orthoptera; family Acrididae; genus Schistocerca; species Schistocerca serialis. The sequence continues at coordinate 448,250,352 of NC_064646.1, read as the reverse complement.
TAAAACTTGAGTTTTGTGGACATCTGCAAAAGAGGATGGGTGCTAGATTGAGGAAGCTATGAAGAGAAACGAACAGAAAGTTGCTGTCTGATGTAAAATCTGTGTGGCCAAGGCAGATTGATGGAAACTGAAATAGACCACCATCAGAGTTATTATGGACTGGCCATTAGACAAACTGCACCTCTGACTGATGTTACAGCAATGAGAAAACCTGAACGGGCCACCTACTTTCGTAAGTTGTCCACAGATGACCAACCTGTTCACAGATTTTTGCTGTGAATGAGCAGATTCTTGGTGTGGTTATCATAAAGCAAAAGAAAATGGTCAAAAATACCATTGTAAGCAGTCTCTTCCTGAGCCTGTTATGAATTAAATAAAACCATTTTTAGAGACCTGAGTGCCTCTGTTTTGCTTAGTAAGTGTCTTCATGGAGGCACTCAGAATGCAAATGAATGTTTCAGTCGTTGCATATGGAAAGATTACCCAAGAATGTTTTTGTAGGACTAAATACGTTAAAAGTTGGCGTACTAGATGCAGTGATATGTTACAATGATGGAGTGATAGGAAGGTTGGAAGTCCTGAGGAGTTTAGGCATAAAACATTTCTCTAATATGGGAGAGCAATTGCTTTCGTGTGACAGAATGGGTGCATGAAGCTGAAAGATTCACTCTTCAAATTACCAAAGAAGCAAGAAGTGCTAAAAGGAATGCCACTACGAAGTTTGAAGATGAAGAAATGCTGCAGGATAAAGACTATGCTTCAGGAATGTTCTGAGGCACAGCTGCATTGGACTCATACATTCATTCGCAATTTCCCGCAAGTTATATTTTTCACAATTCAGGTACAAATATTTCCTAAAGCTTATAAAGCATTGCTCTAATTTTTTTTCTGTAGTTTGCAATAGTCCATATGTATGTAGTAAACTTAAGCTGTATTGCAGAAGCAACTAAATTATAGAAAAAAATAACATTTTTACTAGCAAAAAAATATAAAAATTATATCTTAAGATGTGATTTTTTTATCCTTTTAATATACATAATAGGTGTAATTAAGTAGGTCTAGTACCTCAGCCATCATGACATATATTGCTGGTAAAAATGTAGTCTCCTTCAAATATGTAACGTTGAATTAAATGGTACCTCAATTTGAGGAAGTATTTTGGAAAAAAATTGCATCAATTGATTTGTAATTTTTTTAAGAACCCTAAGCAGGTTCAAAAATATTCAAAATACTTCTGATTTGATTAGAAAGTGTACTGCATCACCTGGTATCAACAAAAAATCTGTAACACATATACATTATAAACAGTGCCTTAAAAAAAAAAAGTGTTGATTTCTACATAATATTGAGCCAGAAAAGTACCCTGTATCCTTAACAAAAGTAGATTATCTGACACATTCATACAGTGTCAGTTAATGATATTACAATCATCTTCCCAATATTAAATTCTCTATAACTTCTGTTGAAAATGTTGTAAAATTGTCTGGAATTTAAAAAACAAATTGGGCCAAGTAGTTCATTAGTTAAAAATTTTACAGAATTACTTCTTTGCTTACCTGGATGTTCTGGAGGAATACTACTGCAGATATACATCTGGGGCAGGTTTTATTAAATTTACCAGATAAATAGAAAAAGAAATAGAAATCATGCTTTACTTTAACCTCGTATGATTTTGCAATGGCTTCATATTAGCGAAGTTGCTAAATTTCAGGCAATATCTTTCATTAGCTGTAACTCCGTAACTAAACATTTGGGGACCTATGTTTATATGAACGTTTTTCTTTAGTTTTACTTGCAGAATAACATATAAAAATATTTGCATACCTTCATGAATCACCCTGTATGTAGATGCAGGTTGTGTAAGCAGTTTTTTACAAGTGCAGCTCAGATGGCCAAATGTGCGCATAGGTAGGGGGCGGGGGGGGCGCAGTTCAGTAATTATTGTCAAGCAGCGAAAATGTTAAACACACACACGTGGGTTTGTAAAAATATTTGTGAATATAATGGAAGCAATGATAGATAATTTTGGCTTCAGTTTAATATTTCTCTCCCGTTTCAAATTTTGTTTGGGTTACGGACTGATTTCTAGTGTTACCCGAGGTCTAGGTTAGGGTGTAAGATAATTATTTGGTTAAGAGTTGGCGAAACCAATGGCTATGATTCTCAAATAAAAGTTGTGGTTCAACAGACTGGCCAGTAGCGCAGCTTAATGTTTACATTAGCACCATATTTAAATGCATTCTTCGTCAGAAAAAATGTAACTGTAACCGAAATACAGAAAAAGTCTTTTAGATAATTTACGGAGCCCCATGTACTTTGATGCCTATTATATACACACATCGCAAATGAACTGCGAAAAACGCAAGGAGTGTTCAATACTTTTAACAAACGATGAGCACTCTCCTTATTTTACTAAAGGAGAACACTGGAGAGTATCACCAGCTGCGACATAGTCGGGAATATGAAAAGTGATCCAATTCTGTCAAATGTTTTTCATTCCTGTCTTTTATAACAGTATCAATCGTCAAAACAATAGATATTGTGATCGAAGACTGGAATAAAAAACATTTGAGTTGAGAGTATTATCACCCATTACCATTCAGGAAGAAGAAACGGGACGACTGTTTCTCAACATTAGGATATTTCAGAAGTAGTACGTATTCTACTAACCACATAAACATACATGCAAACAATTTATCTGTATTCACATCCAAGAGTACTACGACTATGGGACACAAATTAATAAAGCCCACTGCACACAGCTGTGATTATCAAGAATCTCAGATACATTTTTGTATCACTTATAATAAAAAACAAATCGTCTATACTATTGACGAAAGCTTAATTACGCATCATATTTAGTTGTTATTTCAGGCAAACTGATTAAACTATTCAAAAATACGCACCAAAAACACTTTCGTCTACGCCAATCATTTAATGAAGAAATTGGGATATGACATCTTCGAATAAACCCAGAAACTTCCCTAGTGAGGCATATCTAAAGCGACATGAGGTAATTTTAACAATTATTTTGTCCAAATCGACAGAAATTTCATAACCTGTTTCACTGAGCAAATTGTTTCAGACTCAACAAATGGGCGAATCAGATAGGGGGCCAGGCCACAACAAAACTGATTTGAAACCCCAAAGACAGTTTGCTATAGGCTGTGTGTCATTTCGACAGCGAGCACAAGAGTCCGCACGCTCTATCCAACTACGTCACAAGCAACAATACAAACACTGCTGCAACACTATTTTCGTTGTCGTCGGCAGCATAAACAAAGAACTTTTCCTGTCATCGCAACAGCACTTTTGCTTACCGGTACTTTCAATGCCGCTCCAGTTCTCTTTCAATCCCGACCATCAAGATACGTGGGCTGAACTTTTGCCTTCTCTTTTTCAAAATACTGCCTCACCGATCACACGAGTTCGCGGGCCTGGCTATGATGCACGCTTTGTTTCTCCGTTTCACTTCACGTTTTGGGTTTGAATCACTCACCGCACTGGACATTGTTTGAAATGAAACACAAGCGAATAAACATCCAAAACGAAAACGGCGAACGACAGCACCGGTTCTGCATGTTCAGGCACCCGCGCTAATTTAGTTGTGCAATGGGGCAACGTTGCACACGCTGTCTGCTCATATGCAGTCCTCATTGGCTGGCTTCCTGCGGTCGCGTAGCAGCGAAACGACGCTGTCGGTTCCCGGATGGGCTAAACTGCGATTTTCCGATATCAGTGATTTCTGTGAATGCTACTTTTCAGTATCTGTTATTCTTAACTCTGATAGTGATTTGTCGCAGTAAAGGAATCCAGGTCTTGTATCCCTCCGCATTCTACCACTGCTATTTTGCGATTTCTGCGACTTATCATCGTATGAAAAAGTTGCACTTGTTCACACAGAAAATTGCATCTCCACAAAACTGTCATTAGTAAGTATGTTTTACATTTGTTCTTCCGTTGGCTTTACTTTTGTATCAAAGAAACAATAGTGAAAATATTAATAGAGTAATTAATATTTAAGTAGCCATACAGTACCGTAATAGTTCGTGTTTAGAAAACGAATTCTAACGTGTTGCTATGTTCACAGGTACCCGAACTACATTTCAGTCACTCAGTAAAGCGATAATTAAAAAAATCGTTGTCAACAGATCAGGAGAAATTGCCACTGCGTCTTTAGACTTGTCTTCGTCAGGCGAGAGGTTCGCCTTTAGACTGTCTTCGTCAGGCGAGAGGTTAGTTTCTAACAAGGGAACCTCCCCATCGCACCCCCCTCAGATTTAGTTATAAGTTGGCACAGTGGACAGTCCTTGAAAAACTGAACACAGATCAAGCGAGAAAACAGGAAGAAGTTGTATGGAACTATGAAAAAAATAAGCAAAATATACAAACTGAGTAGTCCATGTGCAAGATAGGCAACATCGAGGATGATGTGACTTCAGGAGGTCCGTGGTCCCGTGGTCAGCGTGAGCAGCTGCGGAGCGAGAGATCCTTGGTTCGAGTCCTCCCTCTAGTGAAAATTTTACTTTCTTTATTTTTGCAAAGTTATGATCTGTCCGTTCGTTCATTGACGTCTCTGTTCACTGTAATACGTTTAGTGTATGTGTTTTGCGACCGCACCCCAAAACCGTGCTATTAGTAAACGAAAGGACGTTCCTCTCCAATGGGAACCGAAAACATTTGATCGAAAGGTCATAGGTCAACCGATTCCTCCACAGGAAAACACGCCTGATATATTCTATACGACACTGGTGACGGCATGTGCGTCACATGACAGGAATATGTTGTCGACCCACCTATGTTGTACACTTGGCGAATGGGTAAAAAGATTCTTCTACCTTGCGCGATTTAGGTTTTCTTGTGGATGTGATAATCACTCCCAAAAAAGTGATGAAAACATAAGAGTTTGTCAGATAAACTGAAAATAAAAAGTTAAATTTTTCACTCGAGGGAGGACTTGAACCAAGGACCTTTCATTTCGCACCTGCTCACGCTAACAACGGGACCACGGCGCTCCTGCGATTATACTCTCCCAGATGTTGCCTATCTTGCACATGGACTACTCAGTTGGTATATTTTGCTTATTTTTTCATAGTTCCCCACAACTTCTTCTTGTTTTCTCGATTGATCTGTGTTCAGTTTTTCAAGGCCTATCCACTGTGCCAACTTATAACTAAATCTGAGGGGGGTGCGATGGGGAGGTTCCCTTGTAAGTGTTTCGACGAACGTAATTACTTAAATGAGATAGTTCTTGCAAATGTGAAACATTCCCCATTGAGTGGCTTTCATTACAGCAAATATTAGTAATACTACTCTGTCAAATACATTGCTTGTAATTAGTGACAGCAAAAATGTTTAATAATCCTTGTGATTTTTCAGATGCAGTTCTGACTCTAATTACTGGCTGCTGTATGTATCTATCCACATCAAGGCTCTTGAGAGAGAATCGTTAAGATTCAAGACAGCTCGTATAGGATTTGTAGTGTAGAAGTGCCATAATCATGAAATAAGTGTGCAGAATGAGTGATTGAACTGTGCTTAATTGAAGTTGTTATACGATTTTAAAGGAATGATAAATGTTAATCCTTAACTACTATGGTCATTCACAAGAACACAATTACTATGGAGGGGTCTCACAGACCGCATTTTTATATTTTATATATCAAACCAGAATTTTGCTGAATGGATATAGTTTCTTGACTTCTTATCGTTCATTACACTTCTTAGAGGTGGTCTTTGTATAAATTTGATTTTTTTTTTAAATGCAGTATTTTAAACACTTCGACAATTAAAACAAGCGAAATTTGGAGTATATTTTTATTTTATGAGTTACGAAAATAATAGCACATGGCTCTCTACTCACACACAGATTTTCATCAGAGGGATTATATTACAAATTGGCAATATAACTAAGTGGAAAAATCCAACTTGACTTACGATAAATTGGGTGCAAAGTCAACTTTCAGTTTACGATTCATCTTTGTGATGTAGAGCGAATATTTCAGTCCATGAATGGAGAAACGTTGCCACATTTTACTTCTAAAATTACAAGTAAAAACTAACTACGTATTCTCATGAGCCACTGAATCATACTTTAGTCAATTTCCACCAGCAAACACTTCACACTGACCTTCCTGGAACACTCCAAACAATTTGGAACACCACACTGTTGACATTGATACCTGTTTTCCTCTTCAAACGAGGAGGGCAAAAGGTACACATTTTGCGATTTCCGAATTCTTCTTTCGGTGTCTGAGGCTCATCTTGTAAATTAAGTATTCTTCTGATGGTGTCACTCAACTCTCGTGGCAAGCGTCCAATAGAAATTCTACACTTCATATGAGGTTCAACTAGGTCTCTTGCTAGAGTCTTCATGAAGCTCAACCTCTGCCTTTGGATAAGCTTCATGTACCACATAACAATTTACACCACACTCGGGACCCATCACATTCGTATCTGTCTATCGCAGCCCCAGAAGAGTGCTAGATCTTGACCATGCCCGAACGATACTTTGCATGCCTGGGAAATACTTCATCGCTGGTGACCTCAAAGGCAAGCACGCAGCATGGTTGTCCTGACGTCCTCGATGTTGCTATTGCGAAAGGAATATTGCACTATATGACAACTGCGGTAGTGCACGAGTTAAATTCCAACCACCTGCCGGTGCTTTTCTCTCTTCAAGTCACTGTAGTCTCTCACACGGGGAGAGCCTAACACCCGTAGAAGGGCTGCATTAAAGATACCTGTCGCAAAGAAAGAGTAACCAAATGGCCCCATTATCACCGAGTGGCTGCCATTTGCGTCCACTCACTCCGCATTTAGATGTCCCAATCCTACAGTGTAGGCACAAGTCAACGTTAATGGCATACGCTCGGTCTTCAAAATGCGCATGTTCCACCATATGCTCTGGGCAGCGGACCTGGATATCACCCTCCTTCAAGAAGTCCATCCAGAGCTGCAACTGAGCTGAATAGCATCCTATCAAGCAACGGTGCCGGCGGAACTGCCATCCTATTACGCTATGGCATCGAGGCATCGGAAGTTATGTACCTGCCATCTGCACAAGGTGTTGCCATCACGGTGAGAACAGTCCACATTGTCAGTGTTTACGTGTCCTCCAGGTCACCTCGTCGCAGAGAAAGGGTCACCTTTTATTCCAACGGAATTGCTCCACTGCTGAAGGGGAATACAGAACACTACATCATAGGCAGTGATTTTAATAGCTTCTTAGATCCAGCAGACCAAACAGCGCACTACTCTACGTGCCCAGCACTACAGGCTCTTGTGCAAGATCTGGCGCTACATAACACGTGGCGTCTCCTTCATGGGGATTGCCGTGGCTATACATATTTCACCGACCACTCTGCCAGCTGCCTCGACCAGATATGTGTCTCATGAGGATGACGCGCCGCGACGAGGGACACAGAAGTGTGGTCAGCAGCCTTCACCGACCATTTGGCATACATCTACTAAGTCACACTTCCTACAGCTCACATACTGCAACCGTGGTCCATGGACGCTGAACATTTCCTATCTGTACCAGGGCGCATGTCGACAGGAGATTTCTGCTATGTGAGGCCACTGCCTCCGGAGTTTTCATGCACATCCTTACACCTTACACAGTGACCTGGATCTATGTGAGTATTTTGGTGCGTTTCTGTTTGAAATGTCTCTTGCATCTGATTCAGTTTGGCACAAAGGTATCCTTAATAAATTGTTTACACTGAGGATTCCTGCACCACACGTGAAGTTCCTGCAGAGCTGCCTTGCAGGTCGTACGTTTCACATATGGGCAGACTGTGGAATTTCCACAGAACACTGAATACTCGTCAGAGTATCGCAAGGTTCGGTACTGGGTCCAGTGTTATACTCATTGTACACCACCGATCTTTCGTGCACAGATCGAGTGCAACTCGCCCTGTACACAGACGATGTGGTAGTTTACTATCGCAGCATGCAGGCACAGCTGCTACAATGGAGGTTGCAAACTCCTGCTATCAATGGCTGGGTGGTGAAGTGGTGACTAGCGTACAATGCCTCCAAATTGCAGGCCATCCTCATGTTGCATAGAAATGTACAGCTGACCTCCAAGAAATATCACTACAGGGACTTCCTTGTAGCAACTGCCAAGTACCTGTGCATCAGGCCTGAAAGAAGACTAACATAGGGTTGGCACATTGAAGAAATGAAGAAGGCACTGGGAAGGATGAGTATGCTATAACCCATCCTAAATCCGAACTCTTCCTTACTGGAAGACCTAAGCGTGATCTTATTCAAAAGACTCATTCAACCAGTGCTGGTCTATGCTGCCATCGTCTGGGGAAACACTGCACCCACAAATCTCCAGGGACAGCAAATGATGCAAAACACAGCACTGAAATTGTCGCTACATCTTCCGTGGGATTTCTTGAGCGGACAACTTCACGAAATAGTGGACGTCATGACACTTTGCAAGCGCACTGAGGAGATGGCAGGCAATTTCTACAACACTGCTGAAGCTTCACAGAATTTCAAGATACGCGAACTTGGCAGACAAGAAGAGTGCTGGCCACACCATCTTCACCAGCTGCACTGACTAAGAAGTCCACAAATTAATCAAATTATGGAAGGTAAAGCATACATATATTGATACATTGTAAATTTCATGAAACCTGCAAACTAGGAGTTCCACCACACATGGTGAGAAGGCTGTGCGCAATCTCAAACTGTCAAGACATCATTAAACATCCAAAACCACAGGAACTAGCTATTTCTAGATAACTAAAGGTAAAACCCAAAGCATTGGTGCTTCACATAGAAGGATAACATGAAGATTCTACACTCCTAGAAATGGAAAAAAGAACACATTGACACCGGTGTGTCAGACCCCCATACTTGCTACGGACACTACGAGAGGGCTGTACAAGCAATGATCACACGCACGGCACAGCGGACACACCAGGAACCGCGGTGTTGGCCGTCGAATGGCGCTAGCTGCGCAGCATTTGTGCACCGCCGCCGTCAGTGTCAGCCAGTTTGCCGTGGCATACGGAGCTCCATCGCAGTCTTTAACACTGGTAGCATGCCGCGACAGCGTGGACGTGAACCGTATGTGCAGTTGACGGACTTTGAGCGAGGGCGTATAGTGGGCATGCGCGAGGCCGGGTGGACGTACCGCCGAAGTGCTCAACACGTGGGGCGTGAGGTCTCCACAGCACATCGATGTCGTCGCCAGTGGTCGGCGGAAGGTGCACGTGCCCGTCGACCAGGGACCGGACCGCAGCGACGCACGGATGCACGCCAAGACCGTAGGATCCTACGCAGTGCCGTAGGGGACCGCACCGCCACTTCCCAGCAAATTAGGGACACTGTTGCTCCTGGGGTATCGGCGAGGACCATTCGCAACCGTCTCCATGAAGCTGGGCTACGGTGCCGCACACCGTTAGGCCGTCTTCCGCTCACGCCCCAACATCGTGCAGCCCGCCTCCAGTGGTGTCGCGACAGGCGTGAATGGAGGGACGAATGGAGACGTGTCGTCTTCAGCGATGAGAGTCGCTTCTGCCTTGGTGCCAATGATGGTCGTATGCGTGTTTGGCGCCGTGCAGGTGAGCGCCACAATCAGGACTGCATACGACCGAGGCACACAGGGCCAACACCCGGCATCATGGTGTGGGGAGTGATCTCCTACACTGGCCGTACACCACTGGTGATCGTCGAGGGGACACTGAATAGTGCACGGTACATCCAAACCGTCATCGAACCCATCGTTCTACCATTCCTAGACCAGCAAGGGAACTTGCTGTTCCAACAGGACAATGCACGTCCGCATGTATCCCGTGCCACCCAACGTGCTCTAGAAGGTGTACGTCAACTACCCTGGCAAGCAAGATCTCCGGATCTGTCCCCCATTGAGCATGTTTGGGACTGGATGAAGCGTCGTCTCACGCGGTCTGCACGTCCAGCACGAACGCTGGTCCAACTGAGGCGCCAGGTGGAAATGGCATGGCAAGCCGTTCCACAGGACTACATCCAGCATCTCTACGATCGTCTCCATGGGAGAATAGCAGCCTGCATTGCTGCGAAAGGTGGATATACACTGTACTAGTGCCGACATTGTGCATGCTCTGATGCCTGTGTCTATGTGCCTGTGGTTCTGTCAGTGTGATGTATCTGACCCCAGGAATGTGTCAATAAAGTTTCCCCTTCCTGGGACAATGAATTCACGGTGTTCGTATTTCAATTTCCAGGAGTGTATTAGTAAAGGGGGCGTCATTGTTTAGCTGCATGCAGAGATTCGACTCAGGGATGCCAGCAGAGTTGGATGCGCGTGCAGAGCATCCTGTATCATTCAAAGGTGAACACGCAGACAGGGCCACATTCCTGAACGCTTCCGGAGGGCTGTGTAGCACATTAGTTGTACACTCGCGTTTTCTTGATGGTGCTCCCCCAAAGAGGTAACGCAAACGGCACCAACCATCACATTTTTGATAAGTGTTACATTAGGCCTACTTGAAGACAGGACCATGCTTTCTGGTGACAAGCTTGAGCCTGCAGTGAACCTAACAGTCCTCAGAGAGGACTGCAGTCAACCCAGTGCTCTGAAGAAGCATATCATCAACAGAGCCAATGGAGCAGGACGGGGCTAACAACAAATGTGGTGTTGTGATATCGTGGAAACGCATAAACACCAACAAGGAGGAAAACAAAGAACACACATTATTTAAAAAGAAGAGCAGTAACGAACCCCACCAGCCCACAAAACAACGCAGCCGTCCCAAGGGGTGTTCTCCCAATGTCCCCCCAATGTCGCCGATAAGGACGGTTATGTGCAGCCGAAAAAAGATTGCAAAACCAGCTCCGGCATTGGCACCAATGCCAGGGAACACAGCTAACCAGTTAAACGCCCTCTCTGACTGCAAGGAGGAAGCACAGCATGAAAACAGTGCTCCACCACCGCTAGAGCTAGAGTATGACAAGGACTACCAAAGCCTGCAAGTAATGCTCAGTGCCCTGCTAGGCAAAAACAATTATGTACGTTTGGCCAGTGATAGTGTACAAAGTATTTTTTTAAGATAGCACTTTTAGGTTGGCAATTTTGCTTGCCTATTCCACTATAGGCCATTTTGAATTTTTCACAAGCATTTAAGTAAAGGCATGGTGAAGTGTGCAAAAAATCAAGCTGGAAAAATCTCTTTTTCACATGGTTAACGGCTCCCTGTGAAGGTCAGTCACCGTTATTTTAATTACTGAGAAAATCTAGCTGCTGAAAAGCATCTTAGTTTTTCATTTCATGGAACATTGTTTGTAGGTTATGGAACTTCTTACTTTGGAGAAACATTGCACCACAATAGAAGTGGAGCAACATATTCCCAGGATGCAATTCTTACATACCTACAAACATTTCAGAATTAGTTTACCACTGTAGTGTGCTCCTGGCGGTGAACAATGGTTGTAATCTCTTTCAGATAGTTGAAAGTGACACGGAAGTATAAGAGAATTTTTGGAAGAAGGCAGTACTGTGATTACAGCCCAAGAACTCTGGAGAAATGCCTATAAGCCATTAGAGGAAGGATATATTACAGAGGAAAGCTGAAAAACTTTTTAATATCCCAAGAACAGCGTAATTAATAAACAGAGGTCAAAAGTAGACATTAATTTACCTCCAGATTTATTCAGATTTTTACTAATGGAGAAGCACCGTTTGTAAAATATATTTTGCAATTGAGTGAATTTGGGTTTCCTGTCACTCCGATGGTACTCTGAATGATTGTGAAGTCACACCTCTCCAGGCAGGAACATGTAGTTTCTAGATTGAAAGGCAATTGTCCAGGCCACGAATGGCTCTTGGGTTCCACCAAATGGGGCTCGGAACTTTCTGCATGCTTTGCAACTGACATTAGAAGGACCAGAGCTGCTGTTTATGAGGGTGTTCTCAGAGAACATGTTGAATATTTGCATGCTGAACTGAAAGATGGACCAGCAAGCAGTATATGGAAGTTCAGTGAAATCAATCTCACTGACGATCCTGGGAGGAGGGAGGGGGAAAAAAAAAGAAAAAAAAGAAAGAAAAAAAAAAGAGGATGTTATTACAAAGAGGTTCAAAATATTCAGAAAACATTTGTAACTCCTCCAGGAGCAGCATATCTGTAATGTTTGCTGGCAATGCTGAGGAAGAAATTTTGCCTCCATTTGTTGTTTACAAATCAGTACATTTATGGTCTACATGGACGCAAAATGGGTCCATTGGATGTCTTTACTCACATACCTCTATTCGATGATTTGACTGTAATACATTTAGTAAGCGGTTCACCAAGTTGATGCTACCAAGATTAAAAAAAGCTGGAAGGAAAGAAGGTAGGGGAACTCTGTCAATTATCGCACCTTAGCCTAATATCGCACCCTTTTCAAAAGTTTTGTGCATAGCAAAAGTTTTTGACATTTCAAAAGCACAGTAATCAACCTTTTAAGAGGTAAGCTATTTTTAAACAGTGCAGCATAAAACAGATCCACGGAATAATGTAGCTTAACAAGACATCAGCATATTGTCATTTGTATTGTTAGTTTGGGAAGTATAGTTAGCCATAATGGAATGCTGATCTTCTCCTAATATCGCAGCTCTACTGTCATTCTAATATCGCACTGTGTGATAATATGCTCACTTTTTTATGTATACCGTTTCTAACATTTCATTGGTCTATCTGTACTAGCAACAAGGTATAACGTATTGTTGCAGATGCCAGCTAAAAGGAGAAAGCAGTGGACCGAGGAAAAGATGAAAAGAGCTATCATTGCTGTTAGGAATAGAGATATGGGCCTGGGGCGTGCATCGAAGCAATATGACATTCCAAAATCAACTTTGAAAGACAAAGTTAATTCTGGAGATACTGATTTAAATAAGTTAGTGTCAGTTAAACCTGGAAGAAAATCTGTGCTCAACACTGAGCTTGAGCTGTCCCTTGTCAAATACTGCCTGGATATGGAGGTCAGATTTTATGGTTTAACAGCAAAAGATATAAAGAAGATGGCTTCTGATTTGGTAGAAAAAATTCTTTACGAACCCCTTTTACTAAAGAGACAACTATTGCTGGCTGGAAATGGCTCCACTCATTTATGTGGTGACACCCAGAGATAAGTTTAAAAAACCTCAACAAACATCAATGACACATATTAAAGGATTTAGCAGGGGAAATGTTCAGCAGTGTTTTGACACTAACGAACCCCTTCTAGAAAAGATAAATTTTGACCCTAAGAGACTGGTCTGACAGTTCTACAGGATACAACAATGAAAGTTATTGCATTGAATGGTAAAAGCCAAGTTGGCTCTGTACCCTCTGCAGAGAGAGGCTTGTTAGTAACGGTTGTTACTTGCATGAGTGCTACAGGTCACTTTATACCTCCTTTATTTGCATTTCCACAAAATGTCAAAAGCCAGAGCTATTACATGGGGCACCGAATGGAAGCATGGCTGTCTACCACGAATCAGGATGGACAGAATGTGAAAGTTTCTTTAAATGGTTTTAAGATCAGTTTTTAGAAAGTGTGAAACCTACCAAGGAAGACCCTGTGATGGCCACTATTCACACACAAGAAACTTACCTTTACTTGAGTCAACTAGTGAAAATGGTGTACACATAGTGAGTTTACAATGTCACTGTTCTCATAAGATGCAACCTCTTGACAGAGCATTCATGTTTCCCCTGAAAACTTACTATGCACAGGAAACTGAAAACTGGTTGAAAACTTATGTAGGTAGAGTGGTGAGTCATTTCCAGATTGCAAAGCTGTTTGCAGAATTTACAGAAAGTCAAGCACAGTAGGTACAGCAGAGCTAGGTTTTAAAATAACTGGGCTGTATCCACTGAACAGCAGCATTTTCCAAGACCATGACTTGTCAGTGGCTGACTCTACAATGTCCAAGACTGTCCATCATTGGAAAAAAAAGGACAGATATCCAGCTGAAACAAGTCGCATCACACAGGAACCACTTGAGCCCCAGCCTGGACCTAGTGGCTCCCAATCACCTGTAAACAAGAGTGGTACACCCACTGTTTGAGGACAGGCCAGGTGTGAAACTTCCTCACCGTCTGCAAAATGACTGCAGTGTTTTTCTAACAGATATAAGCCCCTTGCCACAACTGGAACACCAAACTGTTTATTCAAAGGAAAGAGGAGAACCAACTGTTCTGACAAGTACACCATATAAAATGAAGCTCAGTAAAGACATTTCCAAAAAACGATACAAAAATGTTGCAAAAGCTATTTTTGCTGATAGATCAAACAAATTAATCAACTCACTGTAAAACATGAAAAGGAAAAAAAATCATGCGTAAGAAGAAAACTATTGAAATTAAGAAAAGGAATGCCCTACATAATCCAATATTGAAGACACCCTCAAAATCAGATGAAGATCCTGATAAACCATTAACAGTGTCTACAAATGACGAAAGCAGTGGAAATGATTGCGAGTGTCTTTTCTGTAACCAGCTTTATTTGACTGACAGGCCCGGAGAAAAATGCATAACTTGTACTAAATGTGGTGTCATGAACAAGGTTCTGGAGCTACTGACTATAAAACCTTTATTTGTGATTTCTGTTTCGAAGAATAAATTCTAACTTTGTATAATGTACAGGGTGATTATAATTAAACCTTCAAACCGCTGTAGAAATAATACCACTGGTCAGAATGACGTCAAATTGCAACGGAATATTATCGGAAAAGGTGGGAAACGTATGGCAGACGAAAAATAAATAGTTACAAAATGTAGCAATAGATGGCACTGTAAGCACCCTAATTTGATAGTGGTCGACTACAAATGACAAATGAATCATACAACAATGCCTAAGGTGTATGTTTGACATTAAACAAACTGTACTATTCAGTGTGCATTGGTGTATAGGGGTGATACTGTTAGTTACGTAAGTCCACCCACCATGGCAAGTTCATATCACATTGGATGGGAAAAATCGGTTTTTAATTGTCCTGAGGCCAGAAACTGCATAAAAAGCATGAATCAAAATCAAATTGGATTATTAATTTTCGTGTGATTGGTGCAAAACATATTCAATACGCTGTCCACCATTTTCTGCAACAAGTTGAAATTGAGGAACAGCATGTTCCACAACTGATCAAAGTGTTTCCAGGGTCACGTTCAGAATGTGTTGCGCAATGTGCTCTTTCAGTGCAGCTAAGTTTGCAGTCGGAACACTCAACACATTATCTTTCAGATAGCCCAACAGCCAGAAGTCACACGGATTAAGATCAGGTGATCTGGACCGCCAGGCTGTAGGGAAATGGCTGCTGACAATTCTAGCATTTCCAATATGTCACTTCAGCAGCTGCTTAACTGGATTTGCCATGTGCGAACGTGCGCCATCTCGCATAAAAATGATCCCATCCAGGCATCCATGGTGTTGGAGAACTGGAATAACGTGGTTGCAGAAAAGACACTAATAAGGCTTACCAGTGACGGTACAGATAACAGGACTGGAAGCCCCTGTCTCTTCGAAAAAATACGGCCCTATGACAAGTTATGCCGTAAACCCACACCACACAGTGACCTTTTCAGGGTGAAGTGGTACTGGTTGATGTGTGTTTAGATTTTCCGTTGCCCATCTTCCACAATTGTGTGTATTGACATATCCTGTCATATGGAAATGGGCTTCGTCTATCCACAAAATCTTCCACAGCCAATCATAGTCCACTTCCATGTGAGCAAGAAATTCCAAAGCAAAGGTCTCTTGAGCTGGCAGGCCAACAGGAAGCAACTCGTGCACAGATTTTACACACCCTGCTCATGGGTATGTCCAATGTTCACGCAATTCTCCATGCACTACACATTTGCACATCACCACACCAAAATATTTTCGAACTTCCGAATCATTTTCTCCAGACTCATGGCAGTCATCAGACCAACGCCTTTTTTTCAAATCCTTCAGTGTCCAGAACTTCTGCAAAGTGACGCGTTCACAGTCATCATTCTTGTAATACAGCTTTACAAGCAGAGCGCGATCCTGCATTGAGACCGTCATGATTTACGTCGCAGACTCAAAAGGAGGAAAAGCCATGTACCCAGTGTGTTTACACCACCTTCAATGGGTCATGCACATGACAGGCGTTTTCATTTACGTATTCTGACACATATAGCGCCATCTACTGATCAATTTTCACACTATTTTTTTTTTCTCCTACCATACGTTTTCCCTCTTCTCCGATAATAATCCGTTGCAATTTGACATCATTCTTACCAGTGGTATTATTTCTAGAGAGTTTTGAAAGTTTAACTTTAATTATCATCACCTTGTATGTAGTGTATGGCATTTTTCTATGTAAAATTGCGTGACAGAACTGTAATTGTACATGTAGTTAAATATAAAATTATTCTAAAATGTTGAGTTAATTTATTTTCATTCCTTAATTTTATTTTAAAACTGTTAGAGCTAGTATCTCTAATATTGCACATGGTGATATTAGGATGACATCTGGTGCCACATTAGGAATACTTTATTCCAAACTGTCTAAGTGGTTTTTTATTTCTGAATTATTTATTAGATGAGATAATCACTTAATTATTTTGCATATGGGACAGCAATAACCAGCTTACTAAGAAATTAACAAAGCAACTTAATAAAAGTAATAACAGCAAAATTACACCAAAAAATAGAAATGGGTGCAATATTGGGCATAGTTCCCCTGGTAATCTGCGATAATCTGTCCTCACATTTGACAAGCTATGTTCTAGAGCTCTGTGGTGGGAGTAACATTTCATTCATTCGTCTACTGGCAAACAGTACCCACATTACACAGCTTTTGGACGTTGCTTTCTTTGGGCCCATGAAAGAAGCCTTGAAACAGATCCTTGTAGAGTGGAAAAGGTGCAAGCAAGGTTTTAAAGACACAGTTTTGCAAAAGAAGCACTTTCTATTCCTGTTAAGAAGACTAATGGATATAGCTGGGAAAAACTCAGCAAAAAACCTAATAGTAGGTTTCAGAAAGTGTAGCATACGTCCAATTAATGTTGATGAACTTCTTTGTTGTCTTCCTTCATGGACTTGTGACAAAGATGCAGTATGGGACTTTCATTGGACCCCTTCAAAATAAGAGATCTAAGTGGACTGTTGGTGTTGCCAGTAACAGTAAAAGTGATAGGTGAAAGTGTGACACTGATGCAACCAAAGTGCACGCCTCTGGGAGAACTCCACATTCACTGAACAAAATGGTGACAGAGAGGCATCATAGCTGAATGATCCAGCCATCTTTCCCCTCCAGCGTGAGCACTGACACCACAGCAGCACCCAGGAAGCCGTGTGTCATCTTGCTGACACCAGCAATGGTGGCCAGCCAGCAATCTGTCAAGCAGTACACGGCCACAACAGCACACCACAAGCCAACTGCTCTGACGGCGTCGGCAGCCTGAGCGCTGTGTACAGGTGCGTGATGACGGCAATGGAAAAGCAGGTGTTTGCGATGATTGAGAAATTGATGTTCCTTGTCACAAACATCGTCAGTGGGCTTCCAGTCAAGATGGCAGCCACCCTGCAGCAGGCATCACACCTCAACACAGCAGTTCAGTTTGGCAGTGCCTAGGGAAATAAATATTTGCCTCTGGAAACCCTACAGCCTAGAAGAACAGGCCACAGAATTTCACAAGCTCATAAGATGCAAAAAGTCAACATCTGCTTCATCACAGAGTCGTTTCTCGACTTAGTGTCTGTGCTGGGGTCCCAAATTTTGTGTGTCACCATGATGACAGGCCAACCCAGAGAGGAGAGTCGGTGTTAATGTCTGGTGCACATTATGTCATTACGAAGTTCACCTGCCGCTGCTGCAGACCACCGAAGAATGGCCATCACAGTCAACATAGTGCATGGCAAGATAATACTTGGCGGCATTTACAAATCACTGCTGAAATGGCTGCAGTATGAGAACATGCAAAAGCTGTTGTCACTCCCAGGCAAACTCTTGGTAGGGGGGGGGGGGGGGGGGGGGGCTACAATTTCAAAAACCCAGCCTGGATCTCAAGGGCGAGCAATACAAGCAGAATGCAATTACAACGTATTGTCTGGCACCACAACACAGTTGTCATCCTGCACAAACCAACAATCTATTCACCAAGAAGTCTGCCTGATATCATTGATATTGTCACCATCAACAAAGGCATCCAGCAAAACATGACCGCCAGCAAAAGGTCGCTTATCAGCTCTAAACACACACAAGTGAGGTTCAAAGTTGAGGTGGAACTAGTGCCATTACCTTGCCAAGGACTGGACCTGCAAGGAATCAACTGGAACTGGTATCATGAAAACAAGGAGTCCTCACTGGTACAACTCCTGGATCCAGGCGCAATTGGAGCAAACATGCCCTGCAGCACTACACAAACTGGATGCTGGATGCAGCACCCAACGCCACACCACCGAGACAGGCAGCACGACCACCAAAGCTGCAAATGACACTGCCTGCCACACCAACTGGAGAATGCAATCATCCAGAAGAAATGGCTTGCCAGAGAGTTGCAGTGAACATAGAACCCAGCCGTCAAAAGCACAAATAAATTGCATGCACCGGGAAATTAAGGCCGCAGCAGAACAACACCGGCAACATGATTGGGCAGCCCAGCTAAACACCAACAATGGCTCAGCATTGAAGACACTGAAAGGTTTCATCCACTGGACAATGAAAGCACCACCACTTAAAGTGTCTTGGCCAATGCATTTGCCTCTAACTTGACCCCTATAGAAGACTCAGTTGATGCAGCACACTTTCAACTTGTCAGTGGACATCACCTTTGTTTTATAACAGCGAGGAACCTTGAAGATCATTTAATACCAATCGACACTAACCAGATGAAAGTACTGCTGTTTCATCTCCAAGGACGCAAAGCCGCTAGCCCCAACAGTGACAAACTAGCTCATAAGATAACTACTAAAGGCGGCCAAAGGACAACAGAAATCTTCAACAAAATACTATGAACAGGAGTTCCGCAAGTCTGGAACTACACTGAGGTAGTGGCTCATCTGAAGCCAGGAAAAGACGCAAGACAAAAAATTACTGCCCCATAAGCCTGCTGCTGGCACTCTGTACGGTTTTCGAGCAGCTCTACACGAAACGCCTACTACGCCTTGTCAGCAAGGAAGAAATCCTACTAGATGAGTAGTTTTGATTCCGGTACAGGCACTCTGTCACACACAAGCTCCCGCAGCTGACAGAGGAGATGTCCGGAGCAGTTGACTGAAGTGAATTTCGGTGCTCTTATACTCAACATGTCACACACCTTCGACTCAGTGTGGTGTTATGATTCCCTGGGTGTACCGCATGGCTCAGTCATCAACCTGACACTGTACTCTCTCAATATGGGAGATCGCCTGCTTGTAGATGCCATCAAAAACACTCTGTACATGGATGACACTGCCATCTACAGTCGCAGCAGATGCCTTCACACACCTGCTGGCCTAGCCCACGAAATGGTGGCTGGCCTGCAACCCAGACAACAGCCGGGTCATCATCGCTCTGTGCCAAGTCCTGCCAAACCTACAGCATCTGACAGTCCGCAGAAGACCAGTATCATGGAGCTACAGTGCAAAATACCTTGGCGTCACACTTAAAAGTGTCTAATGTGGCACCAACATATCAAAGAAGTGAGGAGGAAAGCACTGGGTCGGATGTGAATGCTGTATCCAGTCATCAACCCCACGTCATTGCTGCCAGAAGATTTAGGACTAATGCAATGCAAGGCCACCATCAGCCCGCTATTCGACTATGCAGTGGCGGTGTGGGCCAATGCAGCAGAGTCCAGCATCCACCATCAACATGCGTCCATAACACGGCCCTACAGATAGTACTGCATCTTCCACAAGATTTCAACATGGAGGAACACCACACCCTCACCAGTGTACAGCATCTCAAGCAGTGGTTTAAACAAGCAGCATTATAATTTTATCAAAAAGTCAAAAACTTGCGCAACCCACTGGAGCATGAAATCAGCCAGGGGCCACACTGGCGCGCCATGATGCATTGGCTACGTCTGGTTCGAATACAGAAATAAGTGCAATGATGGAAAAACTTTTACACAATCAAGAAGTTCCAGTGCAGAATTAGGCTACAGACCCGAAAGGCATCCCCCCCAACATGAATAATTCCATTTTGGAAGAAACAACATCAAGCACGTTAGACACTTCCTCGATATGTTGGAAGACAATTACGATACCACTTACGCACACAGGCAGGCAAGCTGGCTGCATGCAGGCCAGACCAATCTGAGTTGAGCTTACAAACCGAACAGACACTGTTACTGCGCTCCGCTGCACTTGTGTTGCCTCGACCTGGAAATTCCGTTTGTCGCTCTGTAACAACAACAACGCTGTACTATTGTACATATAATATTTTTTTCTTCTGATTTTACGAAAAACTTGTGTAATTAATGTTCTGCTTTCATTTCTTTTTGGTTTCATGTCATTGTGTTAAGAAAACTGTAAACAAGTTTCAATGTGAATATTAATGTTTATGTCAAATGTCAAGCAATATTGTAATAGAATTGAAATGTAACAAATTTTGAAACTGTTGTAAGATGTTTAAAATTGTAACTGTGCGTCTGGTCCATACGTAGGCAATGTGTTAGGATATGTAGAATGCAAAACCTCGGGTGAATACCCTGTCTGTAAGGGAGCGGTAAAATGTGGATGGCAGGCGAGCGCGGGAAAATGCGCACGGGCACTGCAAGGAACAACGGGCTCAGCAGTAGTAGTTGGAGTTTGGCATTGGTCTGAGCAACACCTTCTGGAGCGAGGAGGCTCTCCTGGAAGACGTAGTTTCACTGAGCCTCGGGTATGCCGTTCCAAATCCCACACAGCATGGCAAAATTCCATAGGCACTAAATGGAAAAGTATTGCGGCGCTAAGAAGAATTAAAGTGCCGATACGTCAAGAGCCATAGCTGTGGTTGTATGTGTGCTCTGTGCCTCGCCATCTCGCCGCCCGCCAACCGCCGCATCGATACAAGCAGGTTGAAACTTTTAGTACTGTATGCGTATGGACCACAGAGTGAACTGTTCAATAATAACCTAAATTTTACCAGAACTTTCCCTTCATTTAATTATCCTCACAGCTAACCTAGACAGGGTCCTTTCCAAATGTTGTGCAATCCGAGTGTCCCGAAATGAAAAATTAAATTTTGTGTTAATAATAATTACTTACAGACCTAGTTATGTTAGAATGGTGTTTAAAGAACTGTTTTTTAATGAACCAGTAAATGAATAAGGAAGGTCTAACGAAGTTGAAAGATAACTTTAATATTGATATTGTAATGAAGTTTATTCATTTGAATTCTGAAGTGTTCTACATTGGTCTGACCAGCAAAAGTTAAAGTCAATATAAGGCAAAATTTATCAATGTTTTATCTTTATCAAAATTGACATTTTGTGTGTGGCTCGAAAGTGCTTATTCCTAGGGTAACCTATGCCCGATTTTAATCAGATCAATAGACAGTATAGAGTCTTGTAGTATACATTATAGTGCAGTGTTATGTATTCATGATTTTTTCCATATCAGTACAGAACGCGAAACTATCAGTTCAATACATTTTCTGGTTCTAAAATTCTACTATATTATGCAGTGTTACTACTTGTTGTTTTGCATGAATATACATCAACTTGTACAGGGAAGAAACTCAGTTAATGCCTAATTAGGCTGGCGACCGTATTATTATCAAATTGGTAGCATCTTCAGTGTTGCTTTTGGTACATACTGACGTGTAATTGCATTTTGAACTTACTTGACGGATCATTGTTAGTACAGAGTGGGTTTAAGTCTGATTTGCCACCATTCAGGTACATGCAGTCAATATCTATACGAAAATCCTGTCTCGTAAGGTGAACCCCGCTCACTTACCATAGTACAGGCTTTAATGAGTATTGTGTGCCCCACGCGCACGTAACAAGTGGCTCCCGGTGACAGGACATCCAGTTGTCGTTGGTCACAAATTAATGTGAATACCGAACAGTGGATGCTCAGTGGCACGAATTGCAATATTATTCAGTAAAGTAAATAGCAGTGAACGTCAAGTACGGTAGTAAGGTGTAATTTGCGTTCAGTATGGACAAGAACGTACACACAGTAGATGGGCTGAGCGTAATGAAAGATGCGGCTGCAATGACAGGAGTTTACGCAGCCAGATAACAGATGGCGTTAGCGGTAGACAATTGGCGTACATACAATACCACGAACATGTTAACGAACAGATTGAAATGTCGAGATCGCCTCGAACACAGCAAGGAATAAAACAGGAAGCAGAGGATGACTTTGTAGATGATAGTGGGTACGTGAACGAATCCACTGGCATGTTTGATTCACCACAGGTAAAGAAAGAACCGAAAGAAAATTTTGAAATAGGATCGGAATACACCGATTCCGTAGAACAAAAGTGTGAAAATTTTAAGCATGAATGACTTATTTTAACGATTAACCAAACAAATTGCAGGACAGAGTGAGCAGCTTAAAACACAGAATGATCAGCTTAAAACACACATTGACGAGCAGCTTAAAACACAAGTTGGTCAGCTTAAAGCACAGGTCGAAGAACTAGGAATTAAAATTAGTAAACAAATAGAACAGGTAGAACAAAAAGTGGGTAATTTAAGCTCTGTAGTAAATACTATGAAGTCTGAAATTGACACAATTAATAAAAATATGAATACTATGCATGGGAAATTGACAACATTAACAGTAGGTTTGATGTTGAAATTCTCAACATCCAAGAGAAAGTAGAGCCTCTAGTTGAAACAAAAGTAGACGAAAAAGTTTTCGGTCTTAAAACTGAGATCGTAAACGAATTCCAACATGGAATCTCACAGTTGAAAAAGGCAGTTTCAGATACTGAAAGAAATTTAGGCGAAAAAGTTATCGGATGTGTGCAAAAGTGTGAACAAAATACATCGAAAATTCAAGGCAAAATTTTCAATCTCGAGAGTAAAATCAAAAATAGGCCTTGCATGGTCTGTAATGGCACGCCACTTACGAAGCTGTTGGAAGGTGAGGAACACTTTGATCCCGCCAAAAAATATAACGGATGGCATCCATTGGATTTCATCAAAAATTGTGAGAGGATGTTTCCTGAACACTTGTCTGGTCAGGAGAAGATAAACGTAGTAATTAGCGCCTTAGCAGGTGACGCTAAGCGCTGGGGAATTAACTTGAATACCGAACTAATGACATTCGAAGAGTTTAAACAAAAATTTACGGAAGAATATTGGTCCGAACAAAAACAGGATCATTTGTGGTGCGAGTTTATCATGGCCAAACTTCATGATAACAGGGGCAGGAATTCTTTGAAAGATTTCTGCGAATATTGGTACTGAAAGTTGACACACTTAAAGAGGGAGAAGATCCGATTCTGAAATCATATGGGAGCTATATAAAAAGCTTCCAGAAGATTCGAAGAGATATGTGGGAAGCAATCATCGTAGCTTCCAAGCGTTTCTCGAAAGGGTCGAAGAGGAAAATCATTGGCGCGAAAGTCATGCCAATTATCAGAATTTTACTAACAGGAATAACCGCAATAATGACGAGAGAAATGACGGCGATGGGTTTCGCGTCAACATGATACAGAGAGGTAGAGGCAGAGGAACAGGGAGTTATCCAGGTCGCGGTAGAGGGTACACCGCGCAAAATAACGACGCGGGAAACTGATTTCCGTGAACGTTGTGGGCCAAACGGAAGCGGACAGAACATACCGGCCCCGATTTAAGAAACATTACCGGACTGACAGTAAAGTTATGAGACAGCTTAGAGACAGGCGTGGAACGACGCAGCGTGTTGTTGCGAAACAAGCGTCAGGTGCGTGCGCAGATGACTCATCTTCGCCGAGCAGTGCGCTACATGTTAACAGGCGAGTGGAGCGCCAGAGGGCAACGGCCCAGCCTAGCAGAACAGCTGTTCAAAGAGAAGCCGCTAGCAAGGTGGCAGAATTAGGTATAAACATTGCCGTAAGAGCTGGTGGATACATTACGAGTGGTAATTCCGTGGTGAAGGAAATAGTAGATGGAACAGTGGATACACAGAGAGGTGCGGTTAGCAGTGTTGGCAATGAAGTAAATGGCGAGAATGAATTAGCAGAAATAACTGATTGGCGTGTGCAGATCGACGATCTGTACAAGGGCCTCAAGCAATGTGAGTGGGAGGATTTTAAGAAGCAGTATGAGGCAAGGAGGTTAATTAGTGAAAAAGGAGATAGTAGAGACGTCGATAAGGTGATGTGGCCCGAATTTAAAGAGGAGAGAGTAAATAGCGCCGTGCAAAGTACGCGTGCTGCCGATAGGACGAAAGTTAAAGATAGAAAGGAATTGGAGGATGAAATCCTAAGCATTGACGAGGAAGTAACTTCTGTTAACGATCCGCCAACAGTACAAGCTGTTACCGAAAGGCAACATGGGGAAGGGGCAGGTAATTACCTAAGAATAATTGAAGTCCACGAGGATTACACTAAATATGAAGTAACAGTGGATGTGAGTAAAGCTGATAATGAGGCCGTTTTGCCAAAAGAGGATACTGAGTTAAAATCAAAGTCTGACGAAAATGCAGAGGAAGAACTTAGTGCCTGTCTCAGAAAAGCTTTTATGTTAGAACCTGAAAGCGATCCAGAATGGTCGGATTCGGACGATAGTTCAGATGACGAATATTTTGGTACTAGTGAAAATAATGGGAATACAGCTAATTGCGATATTGTACCTATCGATGACGAAGTTTCAAAACAAAACCCAGATGTTGCGACTGAACACAGGAAGAAAGTGTCACCTGACGACTCAGTGTCTATTTTGCAAAGAGTTCAAGTAAGCAAAGACTTTGAACTCCAGAAACCGAGAAAGCCGCCAGATATAAATGGGTCACAGGTCAGGAACGTATCTTGGGACAATGTCACAGTCGACCAAGGTGCGTTGTGGAAAAAACAGGAAGGGGCATGAGTTAGAGCCTGGGGCAGGTTTATATCGGACTTTGAGAATGTCATGAACATCTTACATCATGATTCTACCGGGTTCCCACCGGAAGAAATTTTGTTAGGCAGCAGAAGTAAAAGTTTAATTGAGAAAAAACTAGAGTTTCCACCTTGTACAAGCTTGGGGTTGAGTCAAAAGAAAGAATTAGTCAGAAAAAGGGCAAAGCTAAAAGCCGAATCTAGATCTAAAAGACATGATAAAAACCTGAAAGTTTCAAAATTTAAAATTGGGGATTATGTTCTTTTAAAAACCCACGAAAAATCTAGTGAACTGAACCATGAAATTTCCAAATTTAAATATATTTATAATGGACCGTATATAATACAGAACATTCCACACGATAATGCTTACTACCTGATCTACCCAAAATCCAAGAGACCTTTAGGTGTAAGAAACGTTGTGGACCTGAAACTGTATGTTCCTAGGAGTGAGTAACCTAAGCACAATCAGAAAGCAATCTGCAGTAAATGTGCTGTATCTTATGCTGAAACTATTTTATTCTAAATGTAAGAAATCTTTGTAAATGTATGTATATCATTGTCAGTGTGCTAATGTACTTATGTAAGTTTCAGATTACCAAATGTACTATAAACGTAAAGGTGTATGGAAAAAAAGGGCTGAAAAGAAAAAGCAAATGCTGTAAGCCAAATAAAAGATGGGACTGCCAAAAATCAAAGTGGACAGTATATGAGTCATAATATAAAGGACTGCCAAACGCCAAAGAGGGCAGATAAATAGTCAAAGGAGAATTATAAGTGTGGTACAGGTGATGTGATAAAATGATGGGAAATGGACTGACCAAATCTGAATAATAGGCAGCAAATATGTGTAGTGATTTTTCTAAATAGTATTGTGTATTTATTAGTAAATAAGGAAATGGACTGTCCTGGATTTAGGGAAATCACGGAAAACCTAAATCAGGATGGCAGGACATGGGATTGAACCGTCATCCTCCCTAATGCGAGTCCAGTGTGCTAGCCACTGCGCCCCTCACTCGGTCCTCATGGGTCACTCCTTCTATTCTGTTGAGGAGTTCCTTGAAAAATTAAGCTGATTCTTATTGTATTGTTGATTTCGTTTACTTAAACTTATTGACTGACTTTTTTCGGGTTCATAAACATTTATTTTTATCTGTTATTACTTTTATGTTGTAATTTCATGTACTGACATGTTCCAGGGCCTTGCAGATTTGCTCCTTAATTTGGTCCCATGGAACTTGATGTGTACATAAATAAATAACGACTGCATAATGGGGAATGAACGGGACAATAAGAAGCACCCAAATGATGCTAGCCATCACAAGGAGGCTCCTGATCTGGAAAGAAAGTCAGATGATCTCCACATCGACAGTGACACTGACTTGGACTGACAGTGATGTTCTTTTAGTTGATGATGTAATGGACTCACAACCCACAGACCTACAGGTTGAAGCACAGGTCCCTTCGAGCAACAAATCTGGTGCACTTAGAAATGACGACACAGGAGACAGACCAGCTCCTGTCAAAAATACAGAAAAATGACTACGTGTACTGCCGATTGTAGTTTACAACACAAAAAAATGCATGGAACTTGTATTCATAAAGCTCACATTAGCTGACCCTGAGCAAGTCACTAGAAGTGATCATCAAAAAACTTCTACCCATCACAGACCTAAAATCAGTGCACCGAACACTATTAGAATTTAATTTCCAGACCTGAAAGTCACCCAAATGGCAACCATGGATGAAGGGGCAACAGAAAAATGGCTGCAGCCAAACTTCCAAGTGAACCTGGAAAAGACAGTAGAAGCAAAAAAAGATCTACCATCGCAAATCTCTCCTATAGCTACAGGTTACTGCTGAATTCTACTGAACACCAAAGGGTCCCACACAATGTCACGACTGCCAGGGCTTCCACCAGGCCCAGACACTGAAATCTACATCCAAATTGTGTAAAGTACAGGAAAGACCACCCAAAAAAGAAACTTATATGAACTGCAAAAGTGCGCACACAGCCTGCTACAAGAAATGCCCCACAAGACGAGCCATTGTGAAGACCAGCAAGAAAAAGAAGTATGTGAAGGCAGCCCAAAGCGAGCCACACCCACCTCCAGCCCTAGACAACTTCTCACAGAAGGCAAACCGCAACCCTCATCATCCACTCCCCAACCCATATGTTACGCAAAGAAATGCACAACCATCAACTTCCATCGCTAACACCGCACCACCTGACCAACCACGAAATTCCACTGCTCCTCTCGCCTCAGCAGGATTAGAGACCAATCTCTGTGTTATCCTAAGCCCACTATCCCAATTAAACATTCTAAAACTCCTGCACACAACCCAAGATACTGCAGTCAAGCTGCCAAACCAATCACAAAAATCAGTACAATGTCCTCTGCTGCTGTTAGCATTCTTAATCTCTAATCAGGAGGTCATTTATAATGATTTGGAATGCCAATGGCATTCTTGACCAGAGGCATGCCTTAGAGGAGTTCCACAACTCACACAGAGCTGACATTGCCCTCATCACAGAAACTTATCTTGAAACCAACACCACCTACAGTTGTCAGAATCGGCAGGCCAAACAGATCTGAAGCAACCACCATAGAAGTCAAACTGGCAGGAAAACAGATGCGCCACATAGCAGTCTACAACCCACCAAGAAAGACTAATATCCAACATGACCACTTTGATTCCCTGATGAATGTTTGGCTGACAAAGTCATACTAGATGGTGACTTCAATTCAAAGCATGGCAACTGGCACTGCAGGGCCACCAACACAAACCTCAGAGACCAGACATCAATCTCATTTATCAATGACCTGGACTGACTATAATCCAGTGATGCTCAACATAGGCGGAGACCTACGAGACAACTGGACACCAGCACTACAAGGATGTCTCACACCAACTGGGAGGTATATACTTATATGACAGAGCAGAAAACTCCTCCAATGACCCTGCTCCAATCAATAAGGGAAATCTACAGAGCTATAGGAGAAATAACTGAAGTCATAACCATGTGATGAGAAGGCCACTGTAACCATTACCCAAACAACTTCCCAAAAGGAGCTCCCCCTAACACATACAAGACCTCCTGGCTGAGAAGAAATACTACGGAAACAGGTGGCAGAACTACTGGGACCCTGCTCACAGAGCACAAATATATGGACTAGCCAGGAGGGTCAAACAGGAACTCCAAACACATAGAAATAATTGCTAGAAAGCCGTATTAACAGACATGGAGGCAACACCCAAGAAGTTCTGGAGAGTCATTAAATTACGGAAGACACAAAACCTCACTCAAGCCACTCTGTGGTAGGAATGGCAGAGTTCACGAGTCACAAGGAAGAGCAGAGGCTATGGCAGACTCCCTCAAGCTACAATTCATGATACCTATAACAGGGGATGAGGAGAGCAATGAACATAAGGAACATGAGAGTCCTCGAGTGAACAGGACCACGAGAGCCCCATCCAGAACGTCCTTCAGACTGATAGAAGTGGAAGAAGTTAGCAGAATAATCAAAACAATAGGCAACAGAAAAGCAGCAGGCCCAGGCAGAATTAATCCTCTGCAGCTTAAACACCTTGCTCCAAATGCCCTAGAGTACATAGCCATAGTTCTGAATCCCTGCCTGGAGAGGAACTACTTCGCACTACCGTGGAAGAAGGCTAAGATAATTGCAATATCAAAACCACAGAAAGACCATCTCTCTCCCCAAAACTACAGCCAATCTCACTCCTGCGTTTTTGGGGAAAGTGCTGGAATGAACTATACTGAAAGAGCTGAATAAATTCCTCAACAAAAGCACTATATTAATACCAGCACAATTTGGATACAGACACGAGCACAGTACAATCCACCAAGCCATGAGGATTACTGAGCATATCTGAAATGCCAAAATGTCAGACACAGTATGGGCACAGTCTTTCTTGATATTGAGAAAGCCTTCGACCACATCTGGCACTATGGCCTGACGCATCAAGTTCATGATTACAGCTGTCCGATGCACCTTATCCACATGCTAACTTACTTCTTTCCTTACTTCAGAACTGTATATTTTATTTACATGCACAAGGAACTGACAGTTCTATCAAGAAGATAAGAGGCTGAAGTGCTGCAAGACTCTGTAATCGGTCCAGTCCTCTACTCTGTCTATACAAATGACATTCCACAGCAATAGGGGAGTCAACTCTCCCTCTTTGCTGATGACACAGCCCTGTACAGGAGAGGGCTAAAATTCCAGTTCATGGCTAGGAAGCTGCAAGAGCACTTTGAGATTTTTCAGAAATGGGCCAATCCCTGGAAGGGAATCATGAACAGTAATAAGACTCAAGCCATCATGTTCCTGCATCGATGGATGAGCCCCAATGTTATTATTTGATTTAATGTCTTAGTCTGCCAAAATAGCTTTAAGTATTTAGGACTAGCTTTCAACAAAAGGCTGAGCTTCACACAGCATATCACACAGATATGGAACAAGGGCTCTCACAGTTTATATCACAATTCTATCCTCTGCTAAAAGGGAATGGCCAAACAATTCAATTTAAACTTAAGATCTACAAAACCATAATATTATCAGCTATTTTATTTGGGTCAGAAACCCAGTTGGTGGCCAGTGATTTGAAGTTAAGGAAAGTCCAATAAGTGCACAACAGATTTCTACACTTAGCAGCAAATGCACCCCATTATCAAGCGAAGACTCGTGCAATCACACAAACTTCCCCCTCATCATCTACATCATCAAAAACAAATCCGAATCTTCCTTCAGCAATGCTCAAAACTCACAATACCGCCTCATCAAAAACATACGCATCAAGCCAGAACACACCATCACCAACTTTCCGAAAATGAGAATCACAAGCCAATTCAATCTCTAGATCGTCGGACATCCTACTACAATAATACAATAAAATAACATGATGGCATCAAATGCATCAGTTCCATTTCCCCATGAGCTATTGAAAGTCTTAGCCCTTCATGAACACAGGAGTCCCTAGACCGTGGCAGCCATGCAGGAAGGGTTAAGCAGCATGACACAGAAGATCCAGCCCTCATCACCCCCACCACCAGCATGCCGAGTCTGGAGACAGAGCACGCAGCTGCCAGTCCCACAGGAACAGCTGAGGAGCGTGGACCAAGGGCCACGCAAAGCAGCAGGAGGAGCAAGAGTCCATGCCACTCAACAATCAGGGCAGACCAATGCCTGTGACTCACGAACCTGCAAAGGGCATATGAAGATCTTAAAAAGCAAATTGTTGTGTTACTTCAAAAAAAGCAAAATTGTTGAACAATGCTATCACCACAACAATGTACTCGCATGCCAAGCAGCCTGGCCCCACCCAAAGCAGGGACAAAGTCGCACTAGGGCCCTGAGACCTGCCCCACACCATGCACGTTCCGCAGCTTGCAAGGCTTGCCATGTAACCCACATGTGTGTAGGGTAGGCCTACTCAACCTGTGGATACTCGCTCTGGCAACAAAGTGGGCTCGAGACAAAACTCCCGAGTGAGACCACAATAAACGGGACACAACATGCACTCTCAATGGGAGAGTGGAACAGAGTGGGACCAAGGTCGGAACGGGACAACCACCCGTGAACCTTTGCAACCGACTATGCCCGACAGACATGACCTACCCCCATGCCACGAGACACCAGAACTGGACAACAGTGCAGAATCAGACACCAACATCATCACCAGCCAGCAGAAGACTAACTATCGACACTCTGAGCTGACCGCCAGATGTGACGAGCTACATCACCACCACATATGCAGTAACACAACTTCCGGAAGACTACTAGTGCAACACAAACTAGCAACAAACTACTGACAGTTCATGCCACGGGACATCAAAGACACCACAAAATCAATCAGAATGATGAGATAAGGTACAATACCCATCAGGAAAGCAATGGGGGGAATTGCTGGCCAAATTCAACTCGAATTCCAAAAGTTTGCGAATACCAGAACAACATCTGAAGAATTGCCCCCAAGAGAAAACACAGGAGATCAGCCCCAAAAACCACCAACAGCCAGTACTTAGTGTAGTAATAAGAAGAATACCACTTGATATGGAAAACAAGGAGACACAAAAGCAACTCAAAAAACAAGGCTTAAAATTGCAAGTCTGGTGAATGCATTCTAAGAAAAGAAACCGAGCATTCACATAGAACTTCAGCCTCATCACCCATTGCAAAGACACAACAGATTCCATGCTAAACAAAAGAGTATGCACACAAAGAAGGTGAACCCCCCCCCCCCCCCCCCCCCGCCCCCCAACCTAAAGTGGGAAGCAGTACAGGACAGAAAAGAGGATGTTCTGAAAGCAGTACAGGACACAATTGACCAAATACTCTAAAGGGAAACATGTGTAACACAAACAGGAAACACAATGCGCATAACTATTGTAGACCATTGGCAGCCTGGGACCAACTACAACAAGCAGACATCCACGGAACCTAAACAAACAGTGCCACAGACAACTAGCAACAAACATGGCTGCACAAACTGAACAACGAGAAACTAACCTGCTCTTAGTAAATATACATGGAGCAGGCAATGAACGGCAAATATTACAACACACACTAACCGACAAAAACATCCACACTGCATGTATCAAAGAAACATGGCTCACACCAAGCAAAAAACTCCATTACCAATTACAAATGCTATAGAAAAGATAGGGACAATGCACACAGAGGAGTAGCAACTCTAGTCCACAGACCATCCAAGCAACAGAACTCCCTCTTCCTGCAGACTTTAGAAATGAAGAGGCAATACTAATAACAATCAAATCACATAGCGGATGACCAGTCACCATAGTAAACATATAAAAAAACCCAAGAACACCTCTACCAACAACATTTATAAGATACATAATGACACTGGGTGGTGCATACTCCTGCACACCCAATGCTGGGTGACAAAATGCACAAGACTAATGGCCAAATGCTGTACAACCTCCTATTATCAGAACCAATAATGAGACTGCCCACATAACAGCCAACATTTGAAAGAAACTCAGCCCCTGACCATGTACTATGCAGCCCCCAACTAGTAAACACCATCACAGGTTATAGTGTAGGAAACTCAAAAACTGGCTACCATCTACCCATTATATTCTCTACAGACATCACAGCCCAACCAACATCCCCTCCCCCACCCATCCGGACCCTCTCCCAAACAGATGGACCATAAGATTACACAAAGAACCCAACAGGGACAAGTATAAAGATGCCTTAATACGTGAACTCTCCCTCACTATCACCATAACAGATGGCCAATACCAAGAAACTAAAAGAATTGAAAACACCTTCAGACAAGCAATACACAAAGCCATACCGCAAGAAGCTGCAGTCCTAATAGACAAAAGAAAAGACTATGCAGAGATATCAAACATTCTGACAATCCAGATCTAAAGTGAGTCTGAAACACACTAAACGCACAAACCAAAAGAATCATATCAGAACACAAACAAAGACAATGGGACCAGACCAGGAGTGAACTAAATTACATATAAGGTGGACATTTCTGGAGAAGGTTCAAGGCACTAACAGGACAGAAACAAAAAATGGAAATCACCCTAGAAGACAATAACAAACCAATGACTGAGAAACATATTCAAACAGGTACTATAAGACACACACACATTCCCCGCAAGACCCGAAATTCAATAATAACTATAGACAATTCGATGACCAAACACTACAACCAAAACTGAACATCACTAAGAACTAACAGGATCTATAACAAATGAGGGAATAGCAAATGGGATCTTTTCGGGGAAAAACTTCTTGCCAGAAGAAAACAACATTACAAGCAGACACTTACACAAAGCACCACTACACATATTGACACCAATACTAGCAATAATACCACCTGCCTGGCAAACGCGACTATCCCAACTAAGAGTCGAGAACCTAGCTATTTAACGGTAACGCACCTTCAGTGCATAATAACAGCAATACGAAAAGGTAGTCACTTGCAACCTTTTGGTGTGGAGTAATTCAACTATTTCCTTCGTTTTCTTTGTAATTGGAAGGGGGCACAATGGGCAGTCCATGTGGTTATTGTTGGGTACTGCTTAAAGCGGTGAAGTTGGTTGAGTGCCACAATGGTCTTTTACAGTGTTTCTTAGATCACTGACTAAATTTCGTATCATAATTCTTTTGTTTTGGGGCACTTGTCTTTGTGCAGTTTGTGAAGCCATGAGCTTTGTGCCAATTCAGTTAAGGGGGTCAGTGCTGACATACTGTTAACGGATAGCTTCATTCATATTTGTTGTTTGTGTACAACATTATAATTCAGTATGCATTTCTTTTATTTAATATGACAGATTTCCTTTGGTACTATTTGATGTGTAGCAGCATGTACCACGTGGTTTCTGATCGGTTACAGTGTTACAGCAGGGGACAAAGGGGTCAATTAGATTTCTTTTATTATGTGATACTGAGGTGCAATAGTCGCCGTGTGATAGATTTTAATGCAATTTATACAAGTTTTGGGCAACTTTGAGTTTGAATTTTAGTGAGTGATGATAAATTTGCTAAAGATGAGAGTAAATTTTAGCATTGTAGCAGGTAACTCTGTTCATATGTGCCTAGAGAGCATGCAATATTGCTTATCTGAATCATTCCTTGTAAATTAAAACATCTACTTCATTATCTTAAAATCTTGTTGGACAGGATACTTTCCACTGCAACTTCATTAATGTTTACATGTTCCTGTGGGAGGCAGGAATTTTGTAGTCAGTAGAGGTGTAGCAAAGCCACGATATTGCAACTCCCACTCCCTGTGTAGAACCTCTCTGTTAATTTTGACAATTAAGTAAACATAGCATGTGCATGTAGAACGCATGGAGATGAAGTGAGAGTGTAATTGAGATGAGCTACATCTTTATTCCTCAAATAAAATCCCTTTTCATTTCACATAATGTGATGCCTATGTATATAGTAGCCTGTGGCTCAAGTAAGTTATTACATCAGCAAAAGGGTGCATTTTTTTTTTAGATTCTTTACTCTGGTAAAAGTTGTTATTCAAGTTTAAATTAATATCCAGATAACAGTGGATTTTCATGTGCCTCGGAAAATAAATTATACTGTCTTGTAACTTAATCAGCCTTCATGTTGCAAGTGAATATCCCCACCTATAGCCACCCTGAACATATTTAAATTGAATGATGATAGAAAAGCACAAAGTAATAGTGTTGAATGATAAATACTATGATTGCTGTCAGTATGATGTTATAGAATCTCAGAAATGATTACAATGGGCCAGATTCATAGTTTACCCTCACTCTGAACCAAATGCAGTGGTGCTTGACAGTACACCAGGGAAGTGATGTCCATTGTGTAGGGAGAAATTTTTATTTAAGAGTAATAGATTATAATTAATGATAAAGATTACTTCAACTGGACCTTTTCAATTACGTAAGAGAAAACCCTGAAGTCAGCTGCCACAGCAGTTGGTCAGAGATACTTAACAGTCACCTTTCATTATTAAGGCCCATAGTGTAACTGTCAGCTAAATTACGATTATTGAAAGTTAACAACTATATATCTAGCACTCAAGGGTAACTGTACAATTTCATCCAAAATTTAGGCCACAAAACTCCAGAACCTTCTCTTAAACAACCAAAATTAATTTTCTATTTCTTCTAAAATATCCAAAATTTCAAATGAAATGTCGATGTCATTCGAATGAATGTCATGGAAATCAACTAACAAATGACACATATGTACATACTCAGCAGAAGTAGGCGATTTCGGCTGGAAACTGTGTTCTTCGTATTTCATTACTGCTAAACTGAGAATGTTAATTGGATTCCACATTACAGTGAAACTGGAAGGAAAAAAAGGTACTATTAGCAGGCATGCCTAACGAAAGCATAATAAATATTAATTCAGCTTTATCTGTATTGTCACTATTTTCCAATACTGCAAAAAGCAACTGATAACTTGTAATATATATTACTTGAGTAACTAATTTGAGAGAACAGTAACTGTGTACTGTAGTGTTAGAGAAACTATCAACGAACGGTAATCTGAAACGTCCTTTACAAATTACAATAGGGTTGTGTCGTGTTTCCTGTTTACAAATGTAGTGCCGACCTTGGGTGTATGTGTTCCTAGCTGCGCACACACAGTTGTTACAGCGCCTGTAGGGGTGTATATTTGTAATGCCACCTGGCGCACTACAAATTAGGCAATTTTCAGTTTTTTTTAATACTTGCAGTGCCTCTTAGCAGCTAAAATTTTGACAGTGCATCTCTTTCATAGTCTTCTTCCCATGTAAAAAATTTCAGGGTAGGTTTCGACATGCCTTATTGGATCATTCTCTAGTAAGAATAGTGACATAGAAGGTTAGTACCTTCCAGAGAACTTCACTGAGGAAGGTAGCTTTTTTTGTAAAACAATGCATAAACCAAAACATACAAGACACAATCAAAGATCTGCAGATTAGACACAGAGGTGTTGGCCACACCAAAATTATCAAGTCCGGGGAGGAATCTTACCTCCAGAAACAATACTGACCTGTAAATCCGAAAATCTTAGTTCATCAACTATGCCTACATGAACCAAAAGCCAGGTCGCCTAGGCCTCGACAGCAGTACAGACTCCTCCCAATAGCACCTATCAAGGAAATCCTCCACGATGTCGAAGATGTGAAAGTTAAAAAACAGCTCCAGGAACAAGACCTCAGTGTTGAAGAGACCTGGCAGAACCATTCAAAAGCTAGGAAAACCCCCACAAAGATGGTTTGTGTAATCACGTGGGACCAGGAAACACTAGACGGAATCCCATTCAAGCCAGTAGACATCGATTACTCTCAAAAAGAAACTGAGCCATTCAATCCCCAACCCCACCCCCAATCCTTGCAATGTGGCCTCTGCCTGACATTCAGTCACCCCACTGCATTTGCCACAATAAGCACAAATGCCCCCAGTGCAGGGGGGACCATCCTCCTACACAGTGCAACAGTCGCGAGCCAGAAAAATATGCCAACTGCAGAAAACCACATTTAGCCCTCCCCTACCAATGCCCAAAAAGACCGAAGGAGGCAACGAAACAGGAACTCTGAGACCCCATCAAATTGATAGATGAGCCCACACATGTCGCCTTGGAAGACATATAACAAGAATCGGTGATGAAATCAGACTTTGTGGGGATCCTTACAAGTACCTAATAAATCTCTTCCAAAACTGGAGGGAAGAAATCTTAAGAATTCTCAAACATATCACATACCAGTCCCTTCAAAAAAATTATTAAACCCACATAAACAGGATGCACGCTGCACATCAAAGTAATTGATTACTGGTACCCCAGACAAGGCTTAATGACACCCTGAATAACACGCAAAATAAAAACACTCAATGATACACAAAACTAAACTCTCAACGACTCGATCTGTACACCAGCCAGAGGGTAAAAACAGCAGTACAGCAGCACATGAAAGCCCATCAGCATGGTCAACAACACACAAACCACACACACTAACTTCCTGTTTGTTAATATGAAGGGGATTAAAAGAAGATGAACTGTGCTGATGCACACACCGCTAAATTACAATAGACACTTGGCAGAAGTCGATGAAACCTGGCTGCAGGAGGACAAGAATTGCAACATCCCAAATACAACTCTTTCCAAAAAGACAAGGCAGATAGATGGGTGGGAGGTGGGTGGTGGGTAAGAGCCTCCTACATCCAAAACACAATGCCCGCCATTGAAGTCCCCCTCCCCCCAGAAAATTGATGCACACTCACAAAAGCACACTTGTATAACTCCCCTGACAACTCCCTCCCAGTCCGATTCCTACAGTGCCTCCAGAATATACACCAATTCATTCTCCTTGCAGTCCTAAACACCAGCACTCTCTGCTTGGCGACAGGACAGAAAACTGTAACAATCACTCGCTCTTAGATCTTCTGACGACAGACCCAATAGAGTGCCTCCCTATTTATGAACAAACTTTTATTGGGCAGCATGGACAATCAGCCACACACTGACAGATTATCCTATTCCCAAAGGTTGGTAGCTCAATTATGAGTGACCACACGCCTATCACTTTCTCCACAGAAGCGCACAACACTTATGACTCACCATCTATTAGATGCACCATCCAAAATTATTCCAATGCAGACTAGGAGAAATATAATGACATCCTTGCAGAACAGTTGACCTTCCCAGTCACTATCACAGATGCAACGACCTGCAGTTAGTGACCAATCATCTTGAGGCAGCTATTAGGCAAGCTACTGAAGAGATCATACTGACAAAGACAATAAACAGCTGGAAACCAACTATCCCTCATGAAGTTCTACAACTGATCCAACCAGAGAAACGACTATGCAGAGGGATGAAAAAATGCGATGGGATGATAGCTGTAGACAACTGGATTACAGGTATGGAGGAAAGTTCTGGAAAATAATGCAGGACACTAACAGGACAATAACAGGCAACTGAATTCACCATAATGACAAATAATGAACTGACAATGGACAAAAAAGAGCAGGCCAATATATTTCAACAGGTCCTGCAGGAAGCCTACTCCTTTCCCAATGATAACCTCTTCAACAAAGTCCAGAGACAAACCATAACATTACAACTGACACAGCTACTAACAACAGCAATGGTAGAAACAGAAGACTAAAACACCCTTACAAAAGAAATAATCTTCACTGAAATGTCCGAAGCCATCCACTCAGGACAAAACCCCACTCTTCAACAAAACAAAATCTGACAACTGCACCTCTAGAAAGCCTCCCCACATATCTTCATCCCCATCCTATCCATAATCTTCAATACCTCCTCATCTTTGAAACCCTACCAGTGACCTAGAAGATCAGCAAAATGATAGTGATACTGAAGTCTGACAAACCCAACACAGACCCCCTACCATACAGATCAACCACTCTGCTCAGCACAATAGGAAAGACCTTGGAATGTATAATACCGGTCCAACTTAAAAAATTCACAGAAGACAAAGGACTGCCCCCCCACAATCCAAGGACGTTTCAGACCAAACCATTCAATGAATGACCCCTTCTTCAAACTGACTAGTAGCATCACTCAAGGTTTCAACAATGTTACCTACCTGCTTAACAGAACATGAAAAAGACAAGGAATGATACAACAATTGCAAAGACACTTTCATGGCTGCCACCTGAAGACAGCCATGCATTCCTGCAAGACCTTCATCAGGCCGGTCCTGGAGTACGCAACCATGCTCCTGGCTGATCTGGTGAAGTGCCTCACTGAAAGACCCCTTAGCACAGAAAGAAGACTACTGTGCCACACTCCCTCCCCAGGACATCAGGCAATGACATCACAAACATAAAGCCTCTACAAACAAGACTGACAAAATTATGCAACAACCAAAATTTAAAAATAGACATGCAGTGCATACTGTGACACAAAACACGTCTGCTCACTTTCCAAACCTTGCGCCCACCATGACCCCACTCATAAACAACACCCCCACAGCCCCAACTCGATGCCAGGCAATAGGCAATGGCCTCCAGACAGACACACACACACACACACACACACACACACACACACACACACACAATTCACACCAAAAAATTCAAAACACACATGCAAACACTAAAAGTGCAGCTTGTACCTTGTTCACCCAGTCCCAACACCTAAGATTCCCCAGTCCCTTATACAATACTCAATACAACCTTCTCATACTCCTGACACACCTGATGATCTCACTACACTGTATTAACAAACTCCACTCAACTGTTTTCAACCAATATCCTAAAATTATACTACCAGCAATACTCTATTTGGCTATTTCATTGTAACTGTTATATACACATTATATAAAATGTAATATGAGGCACCCCTGCAACATTTTGCAAACAATGTATTCTCCTTTTCTTTCACCTCGATATGTACACCCTCCCCACCCCCCACCAGCCTTCATGAACCATGGACCTTGCTGTTGGTAGGGAGGCTTGCATGTCTCAGCTCAGCGACACAGATAGCCGTTCTGTACGTGCAACCACACTGGAGGGGAATCTGTTGAAAGGCCAGACAAACATGTGGTTCCTGAAGAGGGGCAGCAACCTTTTCAGTAATTTGAGGGGCAACAGTCTGGATGATTGACTGATCTGGCCTTATAACATCAACCAAAACAGCCTTGCTGTGCTGGTAATGCGAATGGCCGAAAGGGGAAACTACAGCAGTAATTTTTCCCAAGGACATGCAGCTTTACTGTATGAGTAAATGGTGATGGCGTCCTCTTGGGTAAAATATTCCGGAGGTAAAATAGTCCCCCATTCAGATCTCCGGACAGGGACTACTCAGGAGAACGTGGTTATCGGGAGAAACAAAACTGGTCTTCTGCGGATCGGAGTGTAGTATGTCAGATCCCTTAATCCAACAGGTAGGTTAGAAAATTTAAAAATGGAAATGGATAGGTTACAGTTAGATATACCGGGTATTAGTGAAGTTTGGTGGCAGGAAGAACAGTACTTCTGGTCAGGTGAATGCACGATATTATATATATATATAATCAAATAAGGGTAATGCAGGAGTAGGTTTAATACTGAATAAACAAATGGGAACGCAGATAAGCTACTAAGAACAGCATAGTGAGCCCATTATTGTAGCCAAGATAGACACGAAGCCCACGCCTACCACAGCAGTACAAGTTCATATGCCAACCAGCTCCACAGGTGATGAGATTGAATAAATGTATGATGTGATAAAAGAAATTATTCAGTGTGTTAAAGGAGACAAAAATTTAATAGTCATGGGGGACTAAAATTCGATAGCAGGAAAAGGAAGATAAGGAAAAGTAGTAGGTGAATATGGACTGGAGGTACGGAATGAAAGAGGAAGCTGCCTGGTAGAATTTTGCACAGACCATGATTTAACCATAGCTAACACTAGGTTTGAGAATCATGAAAGAAGACTGTATATGTGGAAGAGGCCTGGAGACACTGGAAGCTTTCAGACAGATTATATAATGGCCAGAGAGAGATTTAGGAACCGGGTTTTAAATTTTAAGACATAATTTATTGGTTATAAACTGTAGGCTAAAACTGAAGAAGCTCCGAAAAGGTAGGAATTTAAGGAGATGGTACCTGGATAAACTGAAAGAACCAGAGGCTGTAGAGAGTTTCAGAGAGAGCATTAGGGAATAATTGACAAGAACAGAGGAAAGAGATACAATAGAAGAAGAAGAATGGGTAGCTTTGAGAGAGAAAATAGTGAAGGCAGCAGAGGATCAAGTAGGTAAAAAGACAAGGGCTAGTAGAAATCCATGGGTAACAGAAGAGATACTGAATTTAATGGATGAAAGGAGAAAATATAAAAATGCGGTAAATGAAGCAGGTGAAAAGGAATACAAATGTTTCAAACATTAGATGAACAGCAAGTGCAAAATGGTTAAGAAGGAATTCCTAGAGAACAAATGTTAGAATGCAGAAGCATGTATCACTAGGTATAATTAGAGAGACCTTTGAAGAAAAGAGAACCACCCGTACAAGTATCAAGAGATCAGATGGAAAAACTAGTCCTAAGCAAAGAAGGAAAAGGAAAAAGGTGGAAGGAGTATACAGACAGTCTATACAATGGCGATGTACTTGAGGGTAATATTATGGAAATGGGAGAGGACGTAGATGAAGATATGGGAGAGATGATACTGCGTAAAGAATTTCACATAGTATTGAAAGAGCTAAGTTGAAACAAGGCCCGGGAGTAGACAACATTCCATTAGAACTACTGAGAGCCTTGGGAAAGCCAGCAATGACAAAACTCTTCCATCTGATGTGCAAGATGCTTGAGACAGACTAAATACCCTCAGACTTCAAGAAGAATATAATAATTCCAATCCCAAAGAAAGCAGGTGTTGACAAGTGTAAAAATTACCAAACTATCAGTTTAATAAGTCATGGTTGCAACATACTAACACAAATTCTTTACAGACAAATGGAAAAACTGGTAGAAGCCAACCATGGGGAAGATCAGTCTGGATTCCATAAAAATGCTGGAAAACATGAGGCAACACTGACCCCACGATGTATCTTAGAAGATAGGCTAAGGAAAGGAAATGCAAATCTGTGTTTCTAGCATTTGTAGACCTAGAGGAAGCTGTTGTCAATGTTGGCTGGAATACTCTCTTTCAATTTCTGAAGGTGGCAGGGGTAAAATACAGGGAGTGAAAGGCAATGGTTGAGAAGGCAGTGAGACAAGGTTGTAGCCTATCCCCGATGTTATTCAATCTGTATACTGAGTAAGCAGTAAAGGAAACAAAAGAAAAATTTGGAGTAGGAATTAAAATGCACTGAGAAGAAATAAAAACTTTGAGGTTTGCCGATGACATTGTAATTCTGTCAGAGACAGCAAAGGACTTGGAAGAGCAGTTGAACGGAAT
This sequence comes from Schistocerca serialis cubense, assembly GCF_023864345.2. Taxonomy (NCBI): domain Eukaryota; kingdom Metazoa; phylum Arthropoda; class Insecta; order Orthoptera; family Acrididae; genus Schistocerca; species Schistocerca serialis. The sequence goes on along the minus strand of NC_064646.1, from coordinate 448,209,020 downwards.
GGATAGTGTCTTGAAAGGAGGATATAAGATCAACAACAAAAGCAAAATGAGGATAATGGAATGTAGTCGAATTAAGTCGGGTGATGCTGAGGGTATTAGATTAGGAAATGAGACACTTAAGGTAGTAGATGAGTTTTGCTACTTGGGCAGCAAAATAACTGATGATTGTCGAAGTAGGGAGGATATAAAATGTAGACTGGCAATGGCAAGGAAAGCGTTTCTGAAGAAGAGAAATTTGTTAACATCGAGTATAGATTTAAGTGTCAGGGAGTCTTTTCTGAAAGTATTTGTATGGAGTGTAGCTATGTATGGAAATGAAACATGGACGATAACTAGTTTAGACAAGAAGAGAACAGAAGCTTTCAAAATGTGGTGCTACAGAAGAATGGTGAAGATTAGATGGGTAGATCATGTAACTAATGAGGAGGTACTGAATAGAATTGGAGGGTGGGGGTGGGAGGGTGGGGGGAAGATGAATCTGTGGCACAACTTGACTAGATGAAGGAACAGGTTGGTAGGACACATTATGAGGCATCAAGGGATCACCAACTCAGTATTGGTGGGAAGCATGGAAGGAGACCAAGAGGTGAATGCACTACGCAGACTCAGAAGGATGTAGGCTGCAGTAGTTACTTGGAGATGAAGAGGCTTGCACAGGCTGGAGAAGCGTGGAGAGCTGCATCAAACCAGTCTCTGGACAGCAGCAGCAACAACAACAACATGTACACACTAATTTACAAATAACCAAACCAAAGAGTGGCACCGAACTAATGTAATGTAACAAAAGGCGAAAATCTACCTGCTGTGAATACTGCCATCAAACTTCATTTACATTTCTAGTTTCTTTATCAAATTCTTTCCAATTTCTAGTGCTATTAAATAATACCTGTCTCTATTTATATATCTGTCTATATTTGTATGTATTGCTTTTTTTATCTTTATTAAAGTCATTAAAACCAAAATGAAATGAATAGTATTCATAAATTAATTTTTAAAATTACATTATTATTAATTTTGTTAAATGTTAAAATCAAAAATATTTTACAAAATTTTTGTCAATATGAATATGTAGCACTTATGCAAACAACTGAAATGAAGAAAAATTTGAAAAATGTGTGGTTCACCCATCGCTGAAAAAGAGCAAAATGCATGCTCTAGTAATGCCCACCCTTCCCCTTCAAAGAGAAAATAAAAAGTGCTAAAAAAAGGCCTAACCTTCTAGGTCACAGACTGATTTTGATTCTGCTGTGCCCTGGCATTGCTTGCTTGGCCGGGGAAAATATGCTATATGTTCTGCAGGTAACCAGATCCACCATTTACTTGGAGTCTTGAGTGCTTGATCTCTGCCTTGTGTGCTCTCTCATGAGATCGGTGAGCTCATCGGTTTGTCAGGTTGCAAAGGCTCTTGCTGGTGTTCTGGACTAGTGATCGTGATTGTGGGCACTATTCTCTAAAAAATCTATCTGAGTAAAATTTTTCTGTGTTTCTGGCACCTCACAATTGCTCTGCGCTACACGATTGCACTGCGCTACTGGTTTTGGAGATCATCACACTTGTGGGTGCTGAGAGCATAGCTCTCATTAAGATAGCAAGATATCACGCCACATTGTGGCTAATGGCTCTGACCACTATGGGACTTAACATCTATGGTCATCAGTCCCCTATAACTTAGAACTACTTAAACCTAACTAACCTAAGGACATCACACAACACCCAGCCATCACGAGGCAGAGAAAATCCCTGACCCCGCCGGGAATCGAACCCGGGAACCCGGGCGTGGGAAGCGAGAACGCTACCGCACGACCACGAGATGCGGGCACGCCACATTGTCGGCAAAGACAACAAGATTAAGCACTTTCACGAATTCTTTCTGAGAATTTTGTGCAATACAATCCTGCAGCCATTAGCAGTATGCCGCACCCACCATGAGTAGGAAAATATCAGCAGGCACAAAACTGTCGTAATATGGGGCACTTAGGTTTCACAAACCAGTAATATTACATGGGTGTCCCATCATAGGGCACCCACAGGACCTTAGTTCGGAAGACAATTCCACCAAAATGAGTTTTTCCAACCCAATAATTACCATCATCGTTGCATTCACCCTCATTGTTTCAACCACCCTCATCACCATCAGATGCCAGTTCTGACTCCACAAATCTTATGATACACACAGCAGCTCTGTCTCCTCATCTAACAAAAAGCAACCAAACCCAATAGAACATTCTGATCTGACAAGTAATGGCAGGCAACACAAAAATAACTTTGGGCAGCCCCCAAAACCCACAAACGCAAAAACAATCAGACGCACCAAGTACAGCGCAAAGTACCAAACAAAAAATATGGGCAAAAAGCGCAACAGGAGAGAGAAAGACAACCCTCTCTTGAGCAAGTGCTACAACAAATCCCCATTGAAACTGCCCCCCCCCCCACAAAACACAGTTAACAGATCCCAGAACAGTATCAACCAAACAGAGCAGCAATGAAACTATAACTGGTACCACACAAACAAAACAGCAACGTCAAACCCATAGCAGAGGGGTACCACGCATAATGATCTATTAAACGAAAGGATACACCACACTTACAGGCCAAATTCAAGGCAAAGCATATAGAGGGAACAGGTACTAACCCAGAAGACTTTCATTACATGAAAGAAGAATTCGAGAAATGAACAGTGGAATTATTCACATACAATGAAGGTCCTAAGGGTACGCTGAATGTAGTTGTCAAAAGATTAACACCGCACTGGCATTCTAATGATGTTAAGGAAGCACTCACTGCAAAAGGCTGTCTGGCCCAGGACATGTTTCAGATGACTGAACCACACACAGAAACAAATGTAACAGGTCAAACAGTATCAGCCCCACAAAGAAAGACAGCTACTGTCCTGGTAAACCTCCTAAACACAGCAGAGGTGAGAAAAACATTCAAAGTGGACAGACTCCTATACACGCCTGTGACTGAAGAGTTATACAAAAAGCCCACTGTGCTGACACAGATGCTATGCCACCAATTTAGACACAGATCAAAACAATGTGAACTTGTCACACAATGTGTCAAGTGCACAGGGCCCCATCTTCAAGCGCCTATGCAAAGAAGAGACAAATCAGTACCGTGTGCTAACTGCAGAGAAGACCATCCAGCCTCTTTCGGGGTCTGTCCAGAGAGAATTAAAATTGTCGACACCTGGGAAAGGAAAGAGCCCCCACTCACAACAATCAGCACTCTTCCTCCCCACTTGCCACAGAGAGCAATGGCAACTTAACCACCCTTACACCACTTGCAGAGGAAGCAAATTTCACTCCCCCACCACACCCACCAGAAGTATAAGGGAAACAACAGAAAACTTACCTGTCTCCCCTCTACCACCAGTACATGCAGAAACTTGCAGCTCCCTTCAGCCACCTGATGCTAGAACACTAGCAAAAGTCGCCAAAATGAGGCATACCTACCAATAACTCGAAACCACAGCCCCAAAGTCCACACCTCAAATTAAAACCCAAGAAAAACTCACCCTCACAGACAGTACCACCTCCACCTGATGCTACATTCCGCCCCACCACCCAACCAATAACTGACTTGCCAACAGAGGTACAACCTCCCTCTTCCTCAGTCGCCATGATGGCACCTTCAACCAGAGGCACCCAACCCCTGGCTGTAGTCTCAGATTCCACGCAGGCCCAACCTAAGTTTCCGCAACAAAACACCTGCACGATCATCATCACTGCCCAGACCATGACTCATCAAAACTTAAATCAAACTGCTCCAAACACTATCTCAGATCTGGAACTTCTTCAAATCACTCTTATCATTAAACTCAAGGAAACCTACAAACAAATTGTAGCAGCCCCAGACCCCCTTATCAAATTTTCAGTTTTAATCACGACATCCTACCACTGTTTCCAGTGGCGAATAATAACAAGTACATTACACTCACTATCTGGAATGGTATCATCATCTTCCATGAAAGATATGAGCTCGAGATGTTACTGGACGAACTCGAGGAAGACATAGCACTCCTAGATGAGACACATCTGACACCAGATGAGAACTTTTGAGTGCGGAGCTATGTATTATCAAGACTGATCGCAATAAGCAAGGTGGTGGAATCAAACAATGCATCTGCCACAGGAAATTACCCGTTCCACCATTCACCAGCACACACAGGCAACAGCCATAGAAATTATCCTAAATGATTGCACCACTCATCTGGTGGCAGTATACCAGCTGCCTAATACCAGACGGCACAACAATGACCTGGATGGTCTATTATAAGGTAGTCACAGAAGCATTGTAGGAGGGGACCTGAATGCAAAGCATAGGGCATGGTGTTGCCGAACTACCAACACCAGTGGAAACCAATGATAAGATATCTCAACAACCACCAGCCAGTACAGGTAGTCTCCACTGATGACTACATTTTCCCTGTGACTCCTGCTGCCTGCCAGATAGACTCAAATATCCTCCTGCTCAAAAACATAAACCTAGGCATGACAACAGAAGAGGTGAACACACTAAATTCAGACCATAGTCCGGTTGTACTAAGATTTGAGGGGGAACTGTGTAACTCTAAATAGGATAAACACCTTGTACCACACAAACTGGGCTAGATATAGAGGTGATTTCACACCACATCCCAGAAAAAGCACCAGACATGCCAACCCCATTTAGAATAGACCAGACCATCCACCAGTTCACACACTTCATCAGAACATGTAAGGAGACTGCCACAGTAAAAACCACCCATAACAGTGGACAAAGCAGGGCCTAAGAGCAGCTGAACGAAACCCTGAGAAATTTCATGGATTTCAGAAGTTAGACAGCAAGCCCAAAAAGCCAGAAAACCACTCCATCGGCAAAACAATTAGTCTACACCCCAGAAGACAAAGCAACAGCCACGTCAAACAGACCCAACCTTCATTTCCAAGAAAATATTACAGATGAATATGAGGACAAAGTAGAAGTGATGGAATGTCAAGTAGAACACAACCTCAACCGCAGATCCCATGAAAGAGCCGAGACCACTTCTGAGCCAGCCAGCAAGTGTGCAGTTGCTATTCTTGCCAGGCGAATGGGCGGTGCAAAAGCACCTGGTCCTGCTCACAAAAAACCACACTTCCTCAAGAAGCTTCTCAATCAGCTATCTTGCATCTTATAGCCATCCTATACAACTGCCTCAAAATTCAGTACTTCCCCTTAGCCTGGAAGATTCCAAAAATCATTTCAATTTCCAAACCAAACAAATATCAGTTATTCCTTCAAAATTACTGGCCCATCTCACTACTCAGTCACTTCTCTAAACTCCTAGAAATCCTTATACAAAACTCCCTTCTACAATTTCTGACCACGAATAGCATCCTTACTATCAACACAAATCAGATTTCATGCTGGACATTGCACCACACAGCAAGCCATTTGTCTTGTGGAACACATCTGCATGAAGAGGGGCCAGGGAAACAACACTGCAGCTGTTTTCTTCGACATAGCAAAAGCTTTTCATCATCTTTGACAAGACTGATTGTTCTACAAATTTTCAAAATTGAACTGCCAACTTCACCTGCTCAAAATCATCCTATCTCTTCTCTCAGACATAAAATGCTCCATCGACAATGCAAAGAGTGCCATCAAATCTATAGATTTGTCCCACAAGTATCTGTGCTTGCCCCCTTCCTAAACATTCTATACACAAATGACGTGCCATAGGAGCCAGGCGGCAACATGCTTTACATACATCAAAGAAGCAGAAACAGACCATCTGACATACAGCTTTCACTGTCATCCAAACAAAGTTACCAAGAGGTTTAACACCTAGAAACAAAAGATTTATGCTGATAAATGTCAGACAATTCTGTTTACACATAGGATTAAGCACCCAATAACAAACATTAATTACAATGACCAGGTACTACCCTGGAAGGACATAACATATCTTGGGCTAAAACTGGACAAAAACTTGACCTTTAGGAATCACATACAGCAGGCTAAAAACAAAGGCTCTGCCCGGCTCATTCAGCTATATCCACTAAGTCCAGGGTACTGTCAGTTCCTCCAAAACTAAAGATCTCAAAGACCATCATCCTGCCCATCATGCTCTATGGCTGCAAGGTGTGGAGCAAGGTGGCAGATACCAATCTTGCACACAGGCATTCTGCATGATAGTAGATGCCCCATGGTACTCAGGCAATGAGGAGATCAGGGTAGTGCTGGGCCAACCCTCCTTCTATCATACCACTCAACTAAAGTCATCCAATTTTTTCACATCATCACATGCATCACCATGTCAACTCATCAACTCTCTAGGAAGAAATGAACATCCTGATCACAGAGCACCATGCACCACAATCTGTTATCAGTTTAGGTGATAGCTCCATAATCCAGCACACACACACACACACACACACACACACACACACACACACACCTCCATCGCATCACATCACATCATCATGGGAGCACTCTCCCAAAGCCAATACTGTAACATAGCCAAATCTGACCCCAAAAGGATTACTTCATATGACAGATTGGCTCTCCAGTCATGAACTGAGTGTAAACTCAGTCATGTCAAAGTCACCTAACCGTGTACAGTATTTGTGTAATCATGCAAACAACACAAAAAGGCAAGCAAGCCCCAGCGTTTCTGCTACTAACTAGCACTGCTAGCTGTCTTAGCCAAAAGATATGGCAATCGTAGTGAAGTCTAACATAACAAATGAACCCACTCTCAACACAATCTAAAACCGTCAATTCTTTCAAGGACCACTGAGGTGACGAACATATGATGACACTGTTATGTTACAGGAGCAGCTGGACCACGAGATTATGTCAGTGCCCAGCAGCAGCGGCATCCCCTGCTCAACAGGACCGATTCATTACACGGCAAATCGAACTGTGACAAAAGGTACCAATGCATGGTACACCACCACTAACACAAGGCAACCCTTGCATGATCTGTCACAGATAGCAAGACACTGCTACTGTCCATACCCTCTGACCAAACTGTTGCACAGATTTTTGCCCCCTCTACTCTTCAAAACCACTACCTTTTACTCACTTTTGACTAACTGTTTCCCGATGGGCCATATTAATGGGTAATCCTACCCAGACATACGGACATCACAGACCGCATCCTGTGAACTCCTCGATTAAACACTAACAAACACAAAGGTGACAGGTAGATCCTCTCAGATGGCCACCATGCCGTTGCAGGTATGGAGGGGCTTCGCCATTACAACAAAGGTCGGCATTTATCCTCGTCATTCGTATGAGGGTAGATCTCCGAGGAGTGAGAGTGAGGCCAATCAGCAAGCTAATGTTGAAACAAATTATTGCGTGGAATGAAAAGATGAGAACTGAAAAATTCCCAGTCTCGTCACACTCACTGGTGATGCACCAGCTGCTCTGTAAACCCCATCCCAGTAGGAGTTATCCCTACCACAGTGACGAGCACAGTGGCACCCAGCTACCTGACCTCTCGCCGCCGCAGCCAGACGGTGACTAAGCACCCATCATTGCCTGCATTAGTGGTCACCTGCCAACTGCCGTGCACTCTGACATGGCAAAATATGGCAGAGCAGAACAACACAACCCACAAACTCACTGAACAAGAGCACTTAGAGCCTCTTAACAGCCCCACCTGCACCCACACAGCCAGTCTCTGAAGCACATTCTCCCTCCTCTTCTTACTCTCCTCAGTCACCAGAAGTAGGACATAAAAAGTTCAAAGTTTCCAACCTCCTAGCCAACACCACCAGGAAGTCCTTAGCAGTCAACCTGACCAGTCAGGTTGTAATGCTATTGTAAATATAATAGTGAGATTAATCTGTATATTTTAAATTTTTGTTCCATAATAATTTTGAAAAATTAAGAAAATACTATACCGAGAGTAAGCTTTTGTTAAATGTAGTTTATCTATTTAAATACACTCATTGACGTAGGTGGAATAAATGTATTAAAACATATTTTGTAAATAATTATGTAATATTTCAAGTACAACTGTAATTAAGCATGTCAATTTTGTATGTATATGCTGTCATGCAATTTTAGATGGTTCATACTTAGGTTTATTGTCAGCAGATTTGTAAATTGAAAAGGTTTAGGGATCATAGGTAGAACGCAACTCCGTTCTGTGGTGGAATGGAAAAGGTGGTGGGGCGCGCAAGTGAGAATTGGCGCGCGAGTAGCATACAGTCGGTAGCTGCCCTGCAAGTAGTGAACACGTATTACGTTGGTCAAGCACTAGAGGCCCCTAATTTATCCGCAAGACTGGGTTTTTGGCCTCGGACGTGTTCTACATGATTGGCGCAGTACGGCAATAAATTAATAGCCCAGAAATTTGCAATTTTATCATCGCCACCCAGAGGAAGACAGAGCTATGTACATCAAGAGCCATACCTGCGCAATGTTACTACGCAGCACCGCCTCACGCCACCTTCGACTTCAGTAACAGGCAAAGTACTTTATTTAGAAGTACAGTTATTTACAGTATGAACCATACATCTTCAATCAGTGGAACAACAGTGTTAAATGTACCTTTGTGTTTAAGTGTGATTTTCCTACGTCATTTACCTTGGTAGGGTCCTTACCTAAACGAATTTATTGAAGCTTAAATAATAGTAAATTACTGGCAAGACTACTGTTCTGTTAGTAAATTCTGAAAATCATTATTAAATACTAAAGTTTGCACATATCAGTTTAAGAGCCAACGCTTTGCGTGACCATGAGAATAAGTTTTCAATAGCATTTCTGAAAGTAAAGTAACATAATTTTTTAATTGCAACAATCTTAACAGTAATTGTTCGTGTTGCTTCTCCAAGTCAAAGAAAGCCAGACAAATATTGGTGTTAGTAAAACGTTAACAAATAACAGTCCTAAAGAAATTAAATGTAGTCATGTTAAATAATAGTTTTGGTAGTATGAATGATAGCTATAAGTTTAATATTTCTTTTGTATCCTTGTTGAAACATATGTGTGTCTTCTTTAAATAATTACCAAAGTATAGTGATAAATTCCATAAGTAACAGAAAGTGGGATTAATAATACTTACTGCCAAGTGACCGTAGTAAGTGGCATTAGTTATTTATTCAGTGTCGAAAATTGACTGCATCTTTTTGTGTAGACACTGTGCCCGATTTGGGCTGGCGGCCGTTTTATTAAGCGAAACAGTTTATTGTTATAATAGGCTTTGTCTGATAAAAGGTTCCCAAAAGTAATTATTCTCACTGCTTTTCCCCCAAACTGTACGATTCGGAGAAAAATAGTTCGATACTTTACAATTGGGCTGAACACGGTTAAAATATCTCTCCGAGAGTCAATGGTTTGGAGTGTTAGCGCTGCCTGATTTTGTGGTGGTGTTCCTGCCGCTACTTACTGCACAGTTCTCACATTCCGAATCGTGGATCTTCCGTCTTTACAGGGGTAGAACTTAAACGTTCTGGTACCGTATTGACGAGAATGCGAAAGTACCTTTGCAAGGTCACATTCAAAACAGCATCATCAGGTTAGCAAGAGATGGAAAGTCCACCTTCATCACCACAACAAACGCCTACCAAACCTCCAACATCCGGAGATACCTGTGCAATGTTATCCTCACAGCAGTCACCGTTAACCCCGCGTGACAGGACCACATGCCTTCCTCAAATATCTGCCCCTACCAGACCACCAAGAATCAGCTTCGTAATCACGTAATGCACTCAGCATAAATCACTCAAGAACTATGTAGAAGAATTAGCAATCTTGCAAACCTTCAAGAAACTAGAGAACTTACAAGAAAACACCATTAACATGGCAGCTGTAATATGCATGGACAATAGAATTACACTGGATTCATTCAAAAATTCCAGGAATCATAAATATTTGATAGAAGAGAACAGAAACAAAATTAGGGGACTGCAGCAGAGAAAATAGCATATTAACTTTGAATGGATGAAAGCACATGTAGTAATGCCTGGGATTGAACTGGCAGACAAGCTTGCCAGACAAGCAGCTAAAGAAAACGCAATAGAAAGCTCCAACATAGTCCCTTTGTCTCTGATCAGAAGAAAGACAAGACACATTGTGACAGAAAAATGGGAAACACATTGGGCTGAAACTACAAAAGGGGTGATCATAAACCATTTTTTTCCAAATGTTCATCATCATCTTTTCATAAAATTACCGTAGTCACCTAATCTTACAACAATGTTAACTAAGCATGGAAAATTAATGTCTTACTACCATCGGTTCAAGCTAGCCCACAGTGCTACTTGTACATGTGGAGAGGGTGATCAAACAGTAGATCACCTGCAAAGGGTGTGCCGCGAGCTTAATACAGAGAGAGAGAGATGTCCGAAGGAAGAATATTACAGGAAAGGGATAAAATTGGCCCATTGATAAACCAGTTTCAGTATTGCTCGACATAAAGGAATTTCACAAATTTTGTAATTTCATAATGTTTCCAACCATATGAATATTTATGTTACCAAAAGTTTTTAAAAAATTATGTTTTATCTGGAAACCTTATACAAGTTTTCTATTGTGAATACTTTTCATCCATACTATTGTAACTCATTACATTTAGACTTCATTTTGTGTCTTGGCATCTAAACATGTAGTATTACAAATATTGTAATGCTGGATAAACTAAATGAAATGAACTATAAACTGCAGGGTACAACATCAAGACCTGGCAAACTTGGTCTCATGAATGAGGGAAGCTGACCCAGCAGATTCGCACCCTCAGTAACTGTCAGACCACTGCAGACCATCTACTCCACAATGGAGTAAAGCTCTACCTCTGCATCACCACTCAGAAGAAACCTCCCCCCCAACTCCGCTACCAGCACAAAGCCTCCACTCACAGTCCTTTGACCACCAGCAAGAGAACTATAACAGCATATACAGCAGTGACAAACGCATCAGCCATTGCGACATCGCAGAAGAAACACTGAAATGCACACAGTGTGGTGAGCAGCACTCCTCAAGATCTTACAAGTGCCCCTAAAGATCACAGGCAGCAGAAGCACACAAACCACAAGCACCCCACCAAATCATCACAGCCACTGTAAACAAAGCAACTGCAGTTGACCATCTCCTGGAAGACCTCTTGAGTGCAGACAATGTGCTGAAAACAATCACTTATGCCCTACCTGACTTGTTGCAGACACACAAAAAAACGAGGACCAAAGGACAATGAGACCTCTTTTGCAGAGACATACAAATCCTTCAAACTGGAACACACATTCGTGTCACTGTATTAGATATAGACAGCTTGCACAGTCCCCAGAATTAACAAACGCAAATAATTCCTTACATCTGTTGCTGCTAACAGAAGAACTACAAATCTTCTCTTCGCCAATACAAGAGAAATAGCAACTAAAAGACACTACTGATGATGACACTCACTACATACGACACTGATGTCGCAGAGTTTGCAGAAACATTGACTGACACAAACACCATCATCAGCTTCAAACCATATGATTGCTTCTCAAAACAGAGAGCAGCAGCTATGGCAGTGTAGCCCTGTATGCCATGGCCAATATGAACACAATAGAAGTGCTCCCACTGCCACAGTTTGATGATCTTGAGGCAGTAATGATGCCCATAGAAAGCCTTAGAAGACTGAAACTACTAGTAGCGTGTCTGAAAGTCCAACCGGAGGATGAGGAGATCACCGGGAACTTCCTCCAATACATTGCCTCCTTCCACCACTTCATCTTAATGGGAGAATGTAGTGCCGGGCTTATCGTTATAGGCGACACACGATCTAACAGAAATGGACGAACACTACACGACATCCTGGCAACAGAACATCAGCAGACTGCCTCTCTCCTCACCTACCATTATTGGGCATCAAGGTAACTCGATACCTGACAACATCCTGTACAGCCCCAATATCCTGGATGACATGACGAATCCTGAAGCTGGTGACACTAGCAATGTAACCAGTGACCACTTACATATCCTATTTTCAACCTCAGCCGTAGATCCCCCTGAACTACTCCCTCTCTCCAGAACAATACAAAATTATGCATTTGCAAACTGGACAAAATGCCAGCAAATCATCAAAAACAAACTGAACATGCCCTACACTCTTACAGATGAAGACAATCTAAACTCTCTAAACAACAGACTTCAAATCTCAGCTACAGCAAGCCAAGACGAATCAATCTCCACAAAACTATCAACAACTGGAAACCCACCCTCCCAACAAATATCCCCAAACTAATAAGAGGAAAAAGACAACTTCACAAGAAAATCAAATGAACCAACAACCCTAACCTGAACCTCATCTGGAACAGACTGAATGCCCTGACCAGATGAAAAGTATCTGAATGTAGACAGGCAGTAT